>NC_092144.1:48170037-48520037 GCF_043159975.1 Macaca nemestrina | reverse complement strand
ACCAAAGGGGTTGAGGATGGCTTGGGGTCTAATGGGGTTAATGGGGAAAGTTTAAGGGTCTCCCATGGGCATAAGAGACATTTTAGGGCCCCCTAGAAGTTAGGCATGGTTTGGAGTTCATACTGGTGGTAAGGGAATGGGTTAGGATCCTTGAGGGTAGAAGGACATGGGGGCTGGGGGTCCCCAAGAAGGAGTGGAATATGGTTTGTGGTTCTGGTGGCTGTAGAATGTGGTTTGGGTCCCCAAAGGGAGTCAGGCACCATCTGGGATTTGGCTGACATATGGTCTGAAGTTTCTCTGGATGTTAGGGTATGATTTGGGGTCTCTGAGGGAAGGGGTGTGGTCTGGGGGTCCGTCTGAATGTTGGGATATGATTTAGGGTTGCAGGTGCGGTGGTCTGGATCCCCTTGGATGCTGGGATATGATTTGGGATTCTTCTGGGTTCCGGGGCATGGTCTGGGGTTCCTGACAGTGTGTGGGTCACAGTCTGAGATCAAGCAGGAGAGCAGGGCATGATTTGTGGTCCTGGGTGGCACTAGGACATCGCCTGGGTTCTCAAAAGAGGTGAGGCCTGATCCGAGGTCCCCTGGGTATTAGGACGTGATCGGAGGTCTCTGTGGGGAGATCCGGGGTCCCCAGGCCAGTTGGGGCGTGGTCTGGGGGGGGTCTCCAGGGAGGCCGGCGGGGCTGGGGGTGGGGCTGGGGAGGGGTCGGGGGCGGGCCCGCGGCGGCTCCGCAGTGGAGAGGGGTCTGCGGCGGACTCGGGGCGGGGATCCCGGGTGTGCGACCGCCCCGCCCGCCCGCCCCCACCAGTCGGCGCCCCCTCCCCCCTTGCGGCGGCGGTGGCGGCGGGCGGCGCGGAGGGCGGAGCTCGGCGGCGGCTCGGGAGGGAGGGCGGGAGGCGGGAGGGAGGCGGCCCCGCGGCACCGCGCCCCCTCCCCCGGCCCTCCCCCCACCATGGCGCGGAGCGAGGCGGCGGCGGCGGGGCCGGGCCCGGGGCCCCCCCGGGCTGGGTGAGCGCGGCCCGCAGCGGCCGGGGAGCGGCGGGCGGGGGCGCGGGTGTGTGCGCGGGTGTGAGCGTGCGAGCGTGCGAGTGTGTGTCCCCGGCGCTGCGGCGGGCCCGGCGTGCGCCCGCGCGGCCCTGTGTGTGCCCGGCGCCGGCGTGTGCGGCTCCCTGCCCGTGTGGCCATCGGGTGTGCGCGGGGTGTCGAGCCGGGCCGGCGTGTCCGGCTGTGCACTCGTGTCCCCCCGAGCGGCCGCCCCTCCGGCTGTGTGTCTGGGGGCTGTCGCGCGCCCATCGGAGGGGCTGTGTGCAGGTGTGTGTGTGCGTGGGTTGTGTGCCCAGGTGTGGGTCCCCCCAAGCCCGTGTGCGTGCGCGGCTAGCTGCGCTGGGTGTTTGTGTCCGGGTTGGATGTCCATCCCCGGGTCTGTGGAGCCGGGTGTGCCCGCTCGGGTGTCCATTTGTGTGTGTGTGTGTGTGTGTGTGTGTGTGTCTGCGGGTTGTATGTCTCCGAGGGTGTGTATCTGTGAGTCCACGGCAGGTTGCCGGCTTGGTGGCTGAGGCTCGGCGCCTTGTGGGTCCAGGCCTCGGTGTGGATTTGGGGGAGGGGAGTTCACCGCTCCCTCGGTCCATGTCAACTGGGGGGTCCTTAGCGGTCCTCGGGGAAGCGGCCATGTCTTCCCCTTCCTGGTGGTTGGGGGGGGGGATGGGCGGCCAGGAGGTGGACAGATGGAGGGGGGATGAGAGGCCGAGAAATGGACAGATGGGCCCTGAGGTGGGGGTTGGGGGGTGAAGACCCGGCCCTTCCCCACCCACTCCACCCTAATTCCCCCACCGTCCAGACATCTGCAGATGGAGCCAGAGTTACCTCCATCCTGATGGCCAGGCTGGGGGACCTTTGGGGCTGCTGGTGGGAGGATCTCCTTGAAACGGTGATCTAGGACTCAAGCCCCCAAATCCTGAGTTTCCACCTGCTGAACTCTGACCTCTGGCCTGGCTTGTGCCCTGGTTTTTTGGGGTGTGAGGGGGAGGATGCTGAATGTGCTGGAGGGATGTTGGGATTTCTTGGGCCTGGGAAGTAAGTAGGTGGGGTGGTGGGGGGGTGCCTCAGGGCTGAGAGGGATGTGTGTCCAAGACTGTGTGAGTGTGAATCTGGGCCTGTCTACTGACTATGCTACTGTGGTTCAGTATTTTCTGTGCATTTTTAAGTGTGTAAATCACAGGACTGTTGTATGAGCATGTGTCTGTTATGAGTGAACACCTTGGTGTGTCTGCAAAGGTGGATCTTTTTGTGCCTGTGTGCATGTTCCAGTGTGGATCAACCTCCTATCTGTATGCTTGTGGTTCTGTGTGTGTGTGTATGTGTGTGAGGTGTCTATCTGTTGGCGTGGTGCTGTATCAACTTTGCAACATGGAGATGTGTGAAGTTGTATGAGTGTGGGCATTTAAGAGTGTGTACTTGTGTGTCTTTGTGCAGGTGTGTGTGTGTTTGTTAGGTGTGTGTGCCCCTGTGTGCTGGTGAGTGTGCAAGGTATATCTGTTGTAAATGCATGTACCTGGTTGTCTGTTAGGGGGCACATGAGTTTCTCTGTTGTATTTGTGCATTTGTGTGTGTGAACGTGCATGGCAGAGTCAGTCTTGTACGTGTGTTGTTGCATGCAGGTGTGTCAACCTTGAGGGTATGTATCCATCTATGTTGTCTGTTTGTGTTTTGGTGTTGGTCTCTGGGCAGTGGGGTTGTGTGTGTTCAGACATGTACATGAAGGACATGTGTGTCTGTGCCCTGGCACAAGGCTGTCCCTACTTCTGGGCTCAGTGGGTTTGAGGCCCATGTGGCATGACCTCTGGTATGCTGGGGTCCCTGGATACAGTGTGTCCATGTGCCAGGCCAAATGCCCATAGAGGGCGGCGGGCACACAGATCATGTTGCTGTATTCATAGAAATCCAGATGTAGAGACTGGGGTTGTGGGCTTGTGTGGGTTCTGACATGGCCACACATGTTGGTGTGGGCAACGGTATCATGGCAAGGATGGGCAACTTGGGCCCTTCTCCAGCTCTTGGTACCTTTCAGGACTTTGTAGTTGAGGGGCTGGGATGTAAACTCTTGGGTTTTAAAGGAGGGCCAGGGGTCTGGTCTGGACTCTTGGGTCAGAGAGAGGAGGGAGCTAGGGTTCTTGGCTCCTGAAACCCCAGAGGACAAAGGGCTAAAGTCCTCGACTCCTGGGCTTTTGAGGGTGAACAGCCCTGAGGCCTGATCTCCTAGGATTCCAGAGAGGACTTCCGGGTTCCTGTGAGACTATGCAAACCCCGCCACAGGAGGACTGAGAGAGTGATCACACCAGGGACTTCCTTGACTGGGATGGTCTCCAAGGCAGGATCTGGTGCCCAGAGAAGAGCCAGAACGATGCTAACAAGGTGGTTGTGTTCCTTTGCAGGTGCTGGCCCAGGCCCTGACTCCCTGAAGAGAGGTGAGTAGAGCCGTAAGGCTTCAGAGAGAGAGAGAGAGATATGGGGTGATGGGGCTCGCTGTCAGCCAGCTGGGGGTCTGGAACCCTGCCTTGCATGGATTTCAGTTCAGGGGATGACAGTTTCCTGAAGGACCAGGTGCCCACCACTCTTCCCAAGGCTGGGGAGTGATGACAAGGTCAGGAACATCAAAGTTGGGTGAGGGCTTGCGGTGGCCAGGTGGCTCTGGGGAGCAGGTAGGGGTTTTACGCCAAGAGACATTCATTCTTAGGATGATTAACGTGGTTGGGAAAGCAGGGTTTCCTCATGATATCAGTAAAGGATACAAGAATATATCAAGATATGAAATGATCCCTGCATTTAGAGGGTTGAATGAATATGTTTTTGCATTTTGTGTGTGCGTGTGCATGGGTGTGGGAAGATCTCCTGATAGCCTGGCCTGCTGGTGGCTGAGAAAGCTGGAGAAAATAATAAATTATTAATAATAATAGTAATAATAATAATGATAATAGCAGCAGCTCCCATGTATGTAGTGTTTACTTTGTCAGGAACTATTCTAAGCATGTCATAAAATATTATCTCATTGAATCCTCATAGCAACCTTATGAAGTAGGTGCCATTGTTATTCCCATTTGACAGATGAGCACACTGAGGCACAGAGAGGGGAAGTCCCTTTATTAAAGTCACACAGTGGGGAGGTGAGGTCTGAACCCAGGCAGTAGGGTGGATTCTGTCCTGCAGTGCTGCACTGCTCTCCATAAATGTTAGCTATTTCCATTGCTATTATTATTCCCTCCATTTGAGTCCCACCCCAGCTGTTGGAGGCGAGGCTCTGGACTTCTGTTTCATAGACTGGGGTTCTGAGCCCTGGCGACCCCGCAGCCAAGCAGGTGCAGACTCGGGCTCCTAATTCTGGAGTCCCCCTTTCTAGGCCAGAGTTTCCAGTACATTATAGAGTAGTGATCTATAGGGAGCGAAGGACAGGTTTGGGGTGAACTCAGAGACGGTAGGACACCCCGATCCAGCCTCTTTTTCCGCCTTCAGCCTGGTCATTGTCTCCCTTAGTCGCTGTCTCTTTCCTCTTCTGTCTGTGTCTCTCTAATACTGTCTCTATTTTTCTCTCCATCTCTGTGTCTCTCTTTTCTGTGTCTCATTCTTCGCTCTCAGTTTTCTGTCTGTTCACCTTCCTTTCAGACTCATTGTCTTTTTGTCTCTCTGTTTCTCTCCGAATCTGTCTCTCTCTCTTTGCCAGTCCACTTCTCCCTCCCCTCATCTCTCCCTGTCTCTCTTCACCTCTCTCTCTGACTTTCCTGGTCTCAGTCCCAGGCCCCCTCCCCAAGGCCAGGAAGATCAAAGCCACCTAAGGCCATAGCCCCAAACACAGATTCCCAGGAGGTAGGCCAGCAGGGGCTAGGACACAGGGCAGGGTGGGGTGAAAACAGTTTCAGGGACGCCCCCTTCCCATCCTTTCCTCTTCACCCCCCACCCACCCTGTGTTGTGATGGGAACTGACATGTCGTGGGCTGCAGCCGCCGCAGGGGGAATCCCTGCCGGAAGGTTTTGCCTGGAGCAGAGACATAGCGTGAGTGTGCGAGTGTGTGAGTGTGTGTGTGTGTTGTGTGTACCCAAAGATGTGAGCATGAAAGTCTGCCCTGCTTGGGAGCTCAGCTGAGCCCAGGATGAAACCAGACCTCAGAGAAGGACTTCCTGAGGCTGAACTGGAAGACTCAGATGTGTTTTTCTCAGTCCCTCCCACTTTCACACTCTCCCTGCCAATGCCAGAGGTGGGAGGGGGGAAACCCTTAACATTTATTGAGTACTTACTGTATGCTAGGCATGTTCCGTGGTACATGAATGAAGATGGTACAGTTATCATCCCAATTTACAGATTAAGAAATTACAGCCTAGCTAGGGGAAATTGTTGGCTTGGGGGTCACAGAGCTAGCAAAAGGGGAACCAGGATTTGAACCTGAGTCCGTTTGATTTCAAAGTACTTATTCTCAATAATAGGGCACTGTTCTCTGCCTGGTACATATTAAGCACTTCATGATCATGATGATGATTGCTGACATGTAATAAGCATATTTTATGTGCCTGGCACTATTCTAAGTATGCTATGTTCATCAATCCATTTAATCCTCACAGCAGTAAGGCCTGTTTCTATCTCCCTTTTACAGATGAAGAAACCTAGAATCAGAGAGGTTCAGACACTTGCTGGAGGTCACACAGCTAGTAAGTATCAGAGCCGGGATTTGGAGCTAGGGAGTATGGCTTGGACAGCCAGGGCCTTAAACCATAGTTAACAGTGATTTTTTAGAATATTTAGTGGGTACTGGAGGGCCCAGGCTGGGCCAGGTGTCACCCCTCTGGTTGGGAGATCATGAGAGGTTTGGGAGCTACTACAGGAGGGGCAGAGGTGAGGGTGGGACATGAAAGGTAGGGGCAGGGGTAATCTATCAACCAGTATAGAAATATTTTTATTTTTATTTGTTTTTTAAGATGGAGTCTTGCTCTGTCGCCCAGACCGGAGTGCAATGGCGCGATCTCCGCTCACTGCAACCCCCACCTCCCCGGTTCAAGCGATTCTCTAGCCTCAGCCTCCCAAGTAGCTGGGATTACAGGCGCCTGCCACCACGCCCGGCTAATTTTTGTATTTTTAGTAGAGACAGGTTTTCACCACGTTGGCCAGGCTGGTCTTGAAATCCTGACCTCAGGTGATCCGCCTGCCTCGGCCTCCCAAAGTTCTGGGATTACAGGCATGAGCCACCGTGCCCAGCATGGAAATGTTGTAATCTGTTGTTAATAGCTGATAATGGGTCCTCTCACCATCTTATGGAACCCAGCTGTAGGGGTAGGGGAGGGATCCAGGTCTGACTCGTAGCAAGACATCCCTTGGCGCCAAGTCCCATGCCTAGGTAACTGGCTCCTTCCCCGGCAGGTCTCACCTCCCACCCCTCCTGCCTTCCCACTGCACCATGGCTCCAGGACCCTTCTCCTCGGCCCTCCTTTCGCCGCCGCCCGCCGCCCTGCCCTTTCTGCTGCTGCTCTGGGCGGGGGCATCTCGTGGCCAGCCCTGCCCCGGCCGCTGCATCTGCCAGAACGTGGCGCCCACACTGACCATGCTGTGTGCTAAGACCGGCTTGCTCTTTGTGCCTCCCGCCATCGACCGGCGCGTGGTGGAGCTGCGGCTCACCGACAACTTCATCGCGGCGGTGCGCCGCCGAGACTTCGCCAACATGACCAGCCTGGTGCACCTCACCCTCTCCCGGAACACCATCGGCCAGGTGGCGGCCGGCGCCTTCGCCGACCTGCGTGCCCTCCGGGCCCTGCACCTGGACAGCAACCGCCTGGCGGAGGTGCGCGGAGACCAGCTCCGCGGCCTGGGCAATCTCCGCCACCTGATCCTGGGAAACAACCAGATCCGCCGGGTGGAGTCGGCGGCCTTTGACGCCTTCCTGTCCACCGTGGAGGACCTGGACCTGTCCTACAACAACCTGGAGGCCCTGCCGTGGGAGGCGGTGGGCCAGATGGTGAACCTAAACACCCTCACGCTGGACCACAACCTCATCGACCACATCGCGGAGGGGACCTTCGTGCAGCTTCACAAGCTGGTCCGCCTGGACATGACCTCCAACCGCCTGCATAAACTCCCGCCCGATGGGCTCTTCCTGAGGTCGCAGGGCACCGGGCCCAAGCCGCCCACGCCGCTGACCGTCAGCTTCGGCGGTAACCCCCTGCACTGCAACTGCGAGCTGCTCTGGCTGCGGCGGCTGACGCGCGAGGACGACCTAGAGACCTGCGCCACGCCTGAACACCTCACCGACCGCTACTTCTGGTCCATCCCCGAGGAGGAGTTCCTGTGTGAGCCCCCGCTGATCACGCGGCAGGCGGGGGGCCGGGCCCTGGTGGTGGAAGGCCAGGCGGTGAGCCTGCGCTGCCGAGCGGTGGGTGACCCCGAGCCGGTGGTGCACTGGGTGGCACCTGATGGGCGGCTGCTGGGGAACTCCAGCCGGACCCGGGTCCGGTGGGACGGGACGCTGGATGTGACCATCACCACCTTGAGGGACAGTGGCACCTTCACTTGCATCGCCTCCAATGCCGCTGGGGAAGCGACGGCGCCCGTGGAGGTGTGCGTGGTACCTCTGCCTCTGATGGCACCCCCGCCGGCTGCCCCGCCGCCTCTCACCGAGCCCGGCTCCTCTGACATCGCCACGCCGGGTCGACCAGGTGCCAATGATTCTGCGGCTGAGCGTCGGCTCGTGGCAGCCGAGCTCACCTCGAACTCCGTGCTCATCCGCTGGCCAGCCCAGAGGCCGGTGCCCGGAATACGCATGTACCAGGTTCAGTACAACAGCTCCGTTGATGACTCCCTCGTCTACAGGTGGGTGCGGGTGCTGCAGTCCCAGGGCCTCCTCCCAAGCCCAGGGGGACCCTCTCTCCCACCTGCCCATTCCCTTGGCCTTCTTGCTCAGCCAGGGTTCTAGATGGCTGAGAGACTTGTCCCTGCCCTCCTGTGCCCTGTCTCCTCTCTCTATTTCTTACTGTCTCTATTTTTCATGCTTATAGAAAATATTCGCTGAGCACCTACATGAACCCGACCAGGGCTGGGCACTGGAGTCCTAACAATGACTGAGCTTAGCATGAACCCTGGCCTCATGGGGCTCATGGTCAATATCACTGCTCCCCAAAGCAATCTGATTGTGCACCTCTTCAGTTAAACATTTTGGAGCGTGAAATACACACACACATTTACAGTGACATTTATTTATTTGTTTGTTTGTTTTGAGACTGAGCCTTACTCTGTTGCCCAGGCTGGAGTGCAGTGGCACGAACTCAGCTCACTGCAACCCTCCGCCTCCCGAGTTCAAGCGATTCTCATCCCTCAGCCTCCCAAGTAGCTGGGATTACAGGCACCCACCAACACACCGAGCTAAGTTTTGAATTTTTAGTAGAGACAGGAGTTCACCATGTTGGGCAGGCTGGTCTCGAACTCCTGACCTCAAGTGATACGCCTGCCTTGGCCTCCTAAAGTGCTGGGATTACAGGTGTGAGCCACCGCACCCGGCCTACAGTGACATTTATATTTATAAATTATATACCAGTACTACCGTACCAACACATTGGGTACATTACAGAAACAGAAAATAAAACATATGAGAAAAATACATTATTTCCACCCTCCCTTGGGTTTGAAGCCATTGCCCTCGTGTGGACAAACCGTATGGTGTCAACAGACATTTTGAAAAAAGAATTATTTTCTCCCATCACCTCCTTATTCTCTGGCTTTCACCTCTCTGTTCTCTACCTTCTCTGCCCTCATTAGGCACAGAGCCCCTGCTTTGTGCAAAGCTGTCCTGAGCTGGGCGCTGGGGACACAGGGAAACCACCCAGTCCCTGTCCTCAGGGAGCTCATAATCCAACAGGTGGTGGCCCATAGTACATTATGAGTTACAGCCCTGGACTTGCCATGTCTCTCCATCTCAGTAGTTTTTTTTTGTTTTTGAGGCAGGGTCTTGCTTTATCACCCCAGGCTGGAGTGCAGTGGTATGATCCTAGCTCACTGCAGCCTCAAACTTTTGGGCTCCAAGCAATCCTCCTAACTCCTGAGAGTAGCTGGGACTATAGGCATGCATCACCACACTGGGCTAATTAAAAAAAATTTTTAGTAGAGACGAGGTCTTGCTATATTGTACGGCCAGGTCTTGAACTCCTGGGCTAAAGGGATCCTCCTGCCTTGGCCTCCCAAAGTGCTGGGATTACAGGTGTGAGCCGCTGCACCTGGCCCATCTTGGTAGTTTTTTGGTATGGCTCTCTGTCACAGAATTGGCACACAGTGGGCACTTGATAAATGGTTGTTTGCCACATGGATGTCTCTCCTTCTAGCTCTGCCTCCCTCATGCACATTGTAGACCACCAGTTAAATGCTTCAGTCCTGTGCCTGGCTTCACATGGAGATGCCAGAGGGGCTGGAGCTGTTTCCCTACCTGTGGAGAGCCCCAGCTTCTGGCTGTCAGATCTTCACTGAGAAACCTGCCTCTTGGCCTCCATCTCTACCTTTCCAGAGTTTTCTTGGCCATAGGCCTGGCACATAGTAGGTGCTTTCCCGGTTTTGGTTGAATGAAAAAAATGCCTCTTGGCCAGGCGTGATGCCTCATGCCTGTAATCCCAGCACTTTGGGAGGCCAAGGCGGGCGGCTCACTTGAGGTCAAGAGTTCGAGACCAGCCTGGCCAACATGGTGAAACCCTGTCTCTACTGAAAATACAAAAATTAGGCAGATGTGATGGCACGTGTCTGTAATCCCAGCTACGCAGGAGGCTGAGGCAGAAGAATCGCTTGAACCTGGGAGGTGGAGGTTGAAGTGAGCGGAGATCGTGCCATTGGACTCCAGCCTGGGCGACAGAGCAAGATTCCCTCTGGAAAAACAAAAAAAAGCCTCCCTTTTCCTTTGTCTCTGTCTTCCTAATTTCCCTCTCTTCTTGATTCTGGTCCCAAACACTGAGTAGATGCCTACTGTGTGCCCATCTTGTGCTGGGCCCTGGGCCTACTGAGATAGCTTAGATCCTGGCCCAGCCTTACAAACATAAGGACAAACAAATGAACAAAACACAAACCCTCACAACGAACTTCCAAGCTTGCTACTTCATTTGATCTTCCCAACTCCACTATGAAGGCGCGATGACCCCCTCTCCATTTTGCAGACAGAAAAACTGAGGTTCAGTGGGGGATGTCACTTGCCCAAGGTCACACAGAAAGTAGCAAAGCTGTCCTTTTTACTCTGACACACATTTGTTGGGCACCCACTGCTTGGAGGGGAGATGGATAATATATTTCTGTAAATAATTCTTAGCTTCTGTGACTCTCCACTTCTCTGTCCCTCTTTCCTTTGCTCTGACCCATGGCCACCACATGGTGGGGTGAGGGAGGTTCACAAGCCCCCAGACCCTGCATGGATGCAGGTGTTGATGGCCCCGTCTCCAGCTGGGCAACAGACCCTGGGACTCTTCTCTTCCCCGTAGGGCCCCCAGTTCCGGTTCTCTAACTCCCACTGCAGATTCCTATGCTATGGTGCCACAGGGGTTAACTTCCTCACGCTGTCATGGGCGGAAGTGACAGCCAACCAGAAGCCTGCTTAGCTGCTTGCTTCGATGTTGCAGCCAATTAGAGACACTTGGGCTCAAGCTTTCTTAAGGAGCCAGCCTCTGTCCTTGAAAAGGGGTGGGGGAAGCCCCTAGCAACTGGCTATTTAGGGGAAGGAGCAAGTGGAATCCAGAGCTCTGGAGAGGAGAGATGAAGAGAGGAGGAGGAAGGCTTAAAGCCAGAGTGGCCGAGGGTGGCTGGGGTGGGTGGCAGTGGTCTCTGAAATGGCAGTCGGGTGGGTAGAGTGGAGTTGGAGAAGTGGGTGGACCTTTATGAAGGGGCGGGGCCCTGATTGGAAGTCTTTTGGTGGGAGGGTGGCTGTTGGTAGTGGGAGAACATCCTGGAGGTGGGATGACAGAGGTGGAGCTTCAGGGCCAGAAGGTGGCCCTGCTGGAGGGGAAGGCGAAGCATCGGAGAGATAAGCAGGCCTTTGGAGGTGGGGGCATGGCCTGTCAGAGGGGGTGGAACTTGTTCTGCATGGTCCCATGAGGAGGAAGGGGTGGTCCTTGTCTCCCAGGACCCACCAAGAGTCTTTGCCTGAGAGGAGAGCTTGTGAGGTTGCATCCTGGTCGTGCAAATCAATGTGGACCGGGCAGTCCAGGTTTAGCTGAGGCTGGACATGGCCCACAGTGTGGAAAGGGTATGCCCAACAGAAGAGGGCCAAGGCCTAGTAGGAATGGCTCTCCAGAGGGGTAGATCTTATAGATGGGAGGAATGCAATGGGCTGGACAGTGTGAGCCACAGCAAGGGTTACTGGCCAACACAAGCTGGGATGCAAGCTAATGATGATATCATTAGGTGCCAGGTCCTGGCTATGGTAACTTATTCATTCCTCATGCCATCTCTATGATGTAGGAATTATTATCATCCCCATTTGGGGAAAATGAGGCACAGGGAGGTTAAGAAACTTGGTGAAGTTCGCCAGGCATGGTGGTTCATGACCGCAATCCCAGCACTTTGGGAGATTGAGGTGGATGGATCACCTGAGGTCAGGAGTTTGAGACCAGTTTGGCCAACATGATGAAACCCCGTCTCTACTAAAAATACAAAAATTAGCCAGGCGTGGTGGTGGGTGCCTGTAATCCCAGCTACCTGGGAGGCTAAGGCAGGAGAATCGCTTGAACCCAGGAGGCAGAGGTTGCAGTGAACCCAGGAGGCAGAGATTGCATCATTGCACTCCAGCCTGGGTGACACAGGGAGATTCTGTCTCAAACAAAACAAAACGAAACAAAAGAGAAACTTGCCTAAGGTCACACAGCTAGCAAGTGGCAGAGGAGAGACTCAAACACCGGCAGTCTGGCCCCCAGACTCTGTCATCATCTTAACCACTTCTCTACGCTAGCCTTCATTCAAGGGGAGAGACCTACAGCAAGAAAGGAGTATGGTGTGTGCTTGGCTACGTTTGACCCCTTTATGGAAGAAACTTACCTGGTAGGGTGATTTGGTGACTTCTGGTGGCACATGAACATATGAGGTGGTTGCCTTTAATATCTGGACAAGGAGCAGGGCCTGCAGTCTGGATGTGGCCTACACACAGTAGGGGAACCATCCCTAGTGGGCCATTGTGGGGTGTACCGCCATGCCTGGCGAACTTTGCCAAGTTTCTTAACCTCCCTGTGCCTCATTTCCCCCAAATGGGGATGATAATAATTCCTACATCATAGAGATGGCATGAGGAATGAATAAGTTACCATAGCCAGGACCTGGCACCTAATGATATCATCATTAGCTTGCATCCCAGCTTGTGTTGGCCAGTAACCGTTGCTGTGGCTCACACTGTCCAGCCCATTGCATTCCTCCCATCTATAAGATCTACCCCTCTGGAGGGCCGTTCCTACTAGGCCTTGGCCCTCTTCTGTTGGGCACGCCCTTGGGAAGCCACGGTTCATTTGGTTGGGGAATGGCCTGTAGCAATGTTGGAGAACATGTAGTTGAGGGACTTGGAAACTGTGCCCAGGACATAGACAAAGCTAGATGTTTTTTTGTTTTGTTTTGTTTTTTGGTTTGTCTGTTTTTGTTTTTTGAGACGGAGTCTCAGTCTTGTTGCCCAGGCTAGAGTGCAATGGCTTGGTCTTGGCTCACTGCAACCTCTACCTCCCGGGTTCAAGTGATTCTCCTGCCTCAGCCTCCAGAGTAGCTAGGATTACAGGTGCCTGCCACCACGCCTGGCTAATTTTTGTATTTTTAGTAGAGACAGGGTTTTACCATGTTGGCCAGGCCGGTCTTGAACTCCTAACCTCAGGTGATCCACCCTCCCTAGCCTCCCAAAGTGCGGCATTATAGGCGTGAGCCACTGCAGCTGGCCAAAGCTAGATGTTTTACCCAAAGGTGCTGCATGCAGATGAGGGGGAGTGACCTGCATCATGGTTTTCCCTGAAAGGCACGAATATGTATAAAAGAGGAACTAGAAGAGCATCCATTATTCCAGTAGGAATATGACAGGCGCTGTGAGTTGACCTTAGTGTCCACCTGAGTGGGGGATGGGGCATGCAGAAAAGGGGAGGTGGCCAGTGTCGCTGGCCCAGTTTTGGGGTAAAATGCCTAGATGAAGGACCTTGGATGGTAGTTGTCCTAGCAAGAGTGAGACATAACTAGGGAGCATGTCCCTTGAGGGCAGGGCTTGAAAGCCATAGCACTTCTCCCCTGCAGGAGCCCGGATATGCAGAGGAGGTAATATGAATGATAGATATATTGTCCCAGTGGCTGATGGGACACAACCAGGAGGTGGGTCTGAGGGCGGGGCATGCAGATGAGGGGTCCTGAAAGGGTGGGAATATGTTGATGGCGGCGGGGCTTGAATTGCTGCTGTTGTCTCAGTACCGGGTGAGACTTCAGTAGCAGGGTTTAGTCCTCACTGTTCACCATGGGCGGGGCATAAAGCGAAGGGGCATGGTTCGGGGGGGTGGGACTAACCCCGCCCTGACCCCGCCCCCTCCTGCAGGATGATCCCGTCCACCAGTCAGACCTTCCTGGTGAATGACCTGGCGGCGGGCCGCGCCTACGACTTGTGCGTGCTGGCGGTCTACGACGACGGGGCCACCGCGCTGCCGGCAACGCGAGTAGTGGGCTGTGTGCAGTTCACCACCGCTGGTGATCCGGCGCCCTGCCGCCCGCTGAGGGCCCATTTCTTGGGCGGCACCATGATCATCGCCATCGGGGGCGTCATCGTCGCCTCGGTCCTTGTCTTCATCGTTCTGCTCATGATCCGCTACAAGGTGTACGGCGACGGGGACAGCCGCCGTGTCAAGGGTTCCAGGTCGCCCCCGCGGGTCAGCCACGTGTGCTCGCAGACCAACGGCGCAGGCGCGGCGCAGGCCCCTGCCCTGCCGGTCCAGGACCGCTACGAGGCGCTGCGCGAGGTGGAGTCCCAGGCCGCCCCCGCCGTCGAGGCCAAGGCCCTGGCAGCGGAGGCGGCATCCGCAGAGCCGGAGGCGGTCCTTGGACGTTCTCTGGGCGGCTCGGCCACCTCGCTGTGCCTGCTGCCATCCGAGGAAACTTCCGGGGAGGAGTCTTGGGCCACGGGGGGCCCTCGAAGGAGCCGATCCGGCGCCCTGGGGCCACCAACCTCGGCGCCCCCTACCCTAGCTCTGGTTCCTGGGGGGGCCGCGGCCCGGCAGAGGTCACAGCAGCGCTATTCGTTCGACGGGGACTACGGGGCACTATTCCAGAGCCACAGTTACCCGCGCCGCGCCCGGCGGACAAAGCGCCACCGGTCCACGCCGCACCTGGACGGGGCTGGAGGGGGCGCGGCCGGGGAGGATGGAGACTTGGGGCTGGGCTCCGCCAGGGCGCGCCTGGCCTTCACCAGCACCGAGTGGATGCTGGAGAGTACCGTGTGAGCGGCGGGTGGGTGCCGGGACGCCTGGGTGCCACAGACCAAACGCCCAGCCGCACGGACGCTGGGGCGGGACTGGGAGAAATCGCAGCGCCAAGACCTTGGACCGGAGTGGAGACGCGCCTTTGCCCCCGGGAAGGGGCGGGGCGGCCTCGGGCTGCGGCTCGAGGCCACGCCCCCGTGCCCAGGGAGGGGTTCGGGGACCGGCTGCCGGCCTCCCCTCCCCTACGGACTCCTCGACCCCCCTCCTACCCCTCCCCCCGCGCGCTCGCGGACCTCGCAGGAGCCGGTGCCTTACACAGCGAAGCGCGGGGAGGGGCAGGGCCCCCCGACACTGCAGCACTGAGACACGAGCCCCCTCTCCCAGCCCGGCACCCGGGGCCGGGGCGAGGGGCCCATTTCTTGTATCTGGCTGGACTAGATCCTATTCTGTCCCGCGGCGGCCTCCAAAGTCCCCCACCCCATCGCACTCACATCCCTGGTCCCGTCGGGTCTGGCTTGGGGTCCCCCTTTCTCTGTTTCCCTCGTTTGTCTCTATCCTGCCCTCTTGTCGTCTGTCTGTCGGGCCTGTCTTTCCCTATTTGCCTCTCCTTTCTCTGTCCTGTCGTCTCTTCTCCCTCGGCCCTCCCTGGTTTTGTCTAGTCTCCCTGTCTCTCCTGATTTCTTCTATTTACTCATTCTCCCGGGCAGGTCCCACTGGAAGGACCAGACTCTCCCAAATAAATCCCCACATGAACAAAATCCAAAACCAAATCCTCCTCCCTGCCAGAGCCGGGACCCTCCGCCGCAGCAGAATTAAACTTTTTTCTGTGTCTGAGGCCCTGCTGACCTGTGTGTGTGTCTGTGTGTGTGTGTCTGTGTGTGTGTGTGTGTGTGTATGTGTTGGGGAGGGTGACCTAGATTGCAGCATAAGGACTCTAAGTGAGAATGAAGGAAGATGACTAACTGGGGCCAAGGGAGACTGGCAGACAGGTTTCTATCCTCTGAGAGACTTAGAGGTGGGGAATAATCACAAAAATAAAATGATCATAATAGCAAACACTTAACTGAATACTTACTATGTGCCAAGCACTTAAGTCATTTAATTCTCACAACAACACTAGGACATCAGTATTATTATCCTGTTTTCCAGATGAGGGAATTTCGGCCCAGAAAAGTTAAATAACTGGACCAAGGTGGCAAAACTGGGATTTAAAAAGGCAGGCAGGCCAACTTCTGAGTCTCTACTGTAGGGGTGAAAAGACAGCTTCCCTTTCACTCTCTGAAATGTCACCGGAATGGGCTGACAATAGACTTTACAAGAGAAAAGGCATATGGAGGGTATTTAACATGCACTGGGAAAATCACAGGGAAGTGATTACCCAATAACCCAGTGAGGTTTAGATGCTTATATACCTTTCTTCACAGGGAAAGGGGAGATGGGGAAAGGTAGGCAATTTTGAGGGGTAATAAATGATTTTGGGGAAAATAAATGGATCCAGGAGATAGAAATTAAATTGTAAATGTCTCTGGAATTTGAGCCTGACAGACAGATACTTTCTTGTGACAAAGTCCATCCAGATGTAGTTACGTTTCTCTTTTTTTCCTGTTAAAGATAATGAAATGTCAGGGAGAGGACAGAAGGCACTTGTGTTCTTTTTGGTGGGTTATGGTCTTTAGGCAGATAGGAAGACATCAGAGGAAAGCCTCTTCCAGCATCTGTGGATCTCTGAGTGCCTTTAATTTAAAATAATCAGCATACCAGGGTGCCATATTTTGGGGTGACATTCCCTGAACTCCTTAAATACTTTTTTTTTTTTTTTTTGAGACAGAATCTCACTCTGTCGCCCAGGCTGGAGTGCAGTGGCGTGACCTCAGCTCACTGCAAACTCTGACTCCCGGGTTCACGCCATTCTCCCGCCTCAGCCTCCCGAGTAGCTGGGACTACAGGTGCCCGCCACCACACCCAGCTAATTTTTTGTATTTTTGGTAGAGACGGGGTTTCACTGTGTTAGCCAGGATGGTCTCGATCTCCTGACCTTGTGATCTGCCCACCTCGGCCTCCCAAAGTGCTGGGATTACAGGCGTGAGCCTCTGTGCCCGGCCATCCTTCAATACCCTTAACTAGAGCACTCTACTGCTGAGCAGTTATTGAATATTCATTCCACCTGCTGAGACCTCACAACTCAGTGGGGTAGGGTAGATCGATCCTTCGTCCCATTTTACAGACAAGAACCTGAACCACAGAGAGATGAAGTCACCTGCCCAAGTCCCTCCATCCCCCCCATGAATAAATAGCAGAGGTGGAAGTTTGATTGTACCCCTACACTATGCTGCCTCTGGGGTCTGTGTCCGGAGGCTGGGGTATGGCCCCCATGACCTTAGCTGAACTTGGATATCCACAGCCAGCCTGGTGGGCGCAGGCACAAGAGGTCTTGTGTTGCTCCGCCTGGAATCTGAGGGACCCTGGCAGAGGGCATGGAGGACGGTGTGGGGAGAGGAGTTTCTCAGGTGAGGCTGAGGGCTGTGGCTGCGGAAGGAAAGCTGGTTGGGGAGAGGAGAGGGACAGACATCCCAGCCCTTGCAGGGGCCTTGCAGTGCAAACGCCTTCCTGATCCTGGGGAAGAAGGAGGAAGGCTTCTTGCCAGTCAGGGGCCCCCTGAGGCCAGGGGAGGAGGAGAGAAAGACAGAAATAGAAACGGAGCAGGAGGGAGGGGGATGGATCTAGGCAGACAAGGTGGGAGGCAGCTAGGACAGAGGCACCAGAGAATCACAGGCCAGGAGGCTTCCTCACTCAGGGGCCCAACCACCCTCATCTGTGTCAGTCATGAAGACTCCCAGGTACTGAGGGCTTTTCACAAGCGAGGCACAGCGCTCCCAAACCCTTGCTGATGCACAGATAAAGAGCATGCAACCCAGTGCATGGCACATAATGCTCAGGAAATGGAGTTACTCCAATAATAAGCGTGACTACATTTAAAGTCTGCACAGGTATATGCAGTGTGTGCACACAATTTTCAAGATGAGGAAACTGAAGCTCAGAGAGGTTAAGAAGCATGTCCAAGATCACACAGCCAGTTAACAGCAGAGCCATGATTGGAAAGCTGACTGCCTCCAACCTGCACACAGAACCATCAGGAATCTTGTCTCTGATTCACTTGATAAAGCCTTATTGAGCATGCATTATGTAACTGGTCCTACGTAGAGGCTATTGCAGTGAACAATAGATGAAACAAAACAAGAAAGCCCTGCTCCGTGGTGCCTATATTCCAGAGGGAGGAGAAATAAACAAATAAGCAATTAAATGAGTCCGGGAGGTTGAGGTTGCAATGAGCCCTGATCGCGCCACTGTACTCCAGCCTGCGTGGCAGAGTGAGATCCAACAAACAAACAAACAAAACAAACACAAGTAAATAATTCATGTCCAGTGGTAAATAAATGCTATGCAAAGAATGAAAACAGGATGATGGCATAGAGAATGACTTTGAGGCCTACTTTAGATGGAAGGGTCAAGAAGGGTGATGTTGGAGCTAAATAAATTCATTGTGAGAAAAGCAGGGAAAAGCATTCCAGGCAAAGGGAATAGCATGTGCAAAGGCCCTTAGGAAGTAGTGTGCTTGATGTGTTGGAGGCAGTGTGTCTGGACTGAAGTGAGGAGAGTGAGAGGAGAGTAGGTGGGAGAAGCAAGCAGGTTCTACAGAACCTTATGAGGTGTGGTCAAGAGTTAACATTTTATTCTTTGGAGCCGTGGGAAGCCAATGAAGGGTCTTCACCAGGGATGGTATGTGGTCTGATTTCCATGGAGACCCCAGCTTTGGGGTGAGGTATGCCTACCTTCAAAACAGAATTGGGCGCCGGACGCAGTGATTGACACATAATCCCAGCACTCTGGGAGGCTAAGTTGGGAGGATCACTTGAGTCCAGGAGTTCAAGACCAGCCTGGGAAACATAGTGAGATCCTGTCTCTATTAAAAAAAAAAAAAAATTAAAGGCCGGGAGGGGTGGCTCATGCCTGTAATCCCAGCACTTTGGGAGGCCGAGGTGGGCGGATTGCCTGAGGTCAGGAGTTCGAGACCAGGCTGGCCAACATGGTGAAACCCCCTCTCTACTAAAAATACAAAAATTAGCTGGGCATGGTAGGTTCCTGTGATTTCAGCTGCTTGAAAGGCTGAGGCAGGAGAATCGCTTGAACCCGGGAGGTGGAGGTTGCAGTGAACCCGGGAGGCGGAGTTTGCAGTGAGTCGAGATTACATCACTGCACTCCAGCCTGGGTGACAGAGTGAGGCTCTGTCTCAAAAAAAAAAAAAAAAAAAAAAAAGTTGTGGGGGATTGCAAAGCTACAAGGAACAGGGGTTTAGAGAAAGGAACCCAGACTCAACCCCACCAAGACACTCTTCCTATGCATCTCTCTTCTTTGCTTGTCTCAGCTCAGATTCATCCCTTTCAACTGCATGTGGTGGGGAAAATGGTCATTTATTTACAGACACACACTCAATCTTTCCAGAGCCCAGAGATAAAATGGCAGAATCTCTAGTCCTAAGAGCAATCTCAGGGAAGGGCTCTTATTGGTCTGGCTGAGGTGACATGGCAACCCCGACACTGATTGCAGCATCCAAGGGAATGAATGGAATGCTTTGATTGGCCAGGTTGGGGATGGGTGGGTCCTATGTCCAGGTTGTGTGTCCCGGGCAGGAGGGATTGCTAAATATTAGGTCGAACCACATGAACTTGCCGTTTTTGTAGGTGAAACATTGTAGAGTATTGGCAATTTTATGTGGTTGAAGCTAAATACTCACCAGATAAAGTAGGATAAGAAATCTTGTTGGCTGGGTGTGGTGGCTCATACCTGTAATTCCAGCACTTTGCGAGGCCAAGGTGGGAGGATCACTTGAGGCTAGGAGCTTGAGATCAGCCTGGGCAACATGGCGAGACTCTGTCTCTATAAAAACAAAAATAAAACATTAGCCAAGCATGGTGGTGTGCACCTGTAGTCCCAGTTACTCAGGAGGTGGTCTCGAGCCCAGGAGTTTGAGGCAGCAGTGAGCTATGATTGAGCCACTGAACTCCAGCCTGGATGACAGAGCAAGATCTTAAAAAAAAAAAAAGAAAACAAAGAAAGCTTGTTGCTGTTATATGCTAGTCTCAAAAAAGAAAACAAAATTGGCCGAGCGTGGTGGCTCACGCCTGTAATCCCAGCACTTTGGGAGACCGAGGCAGGTGGATCACGAGGTCAGGAGATCAAGACCATCCTG
Organism: Macaca nemestrina; assembly: GCF_043159975.1. Classification (NCBI taxonomy): domain Eukaryota; kingdom Metazoa; phylum Chordata; class Mammalia; order Primates; family Cercopithecidae; genus Macaca; species Macaca nemestrina. Next base: position 48,500,366 of record NC_092144.1, on the reverse strand, counting down.
GCTAACATGGTGAAACCCTGTCTCTACTAAAAATATGAAAAATTAGCCGGGCGTGGCGGCAGGCGCCTGTAGTCCCAGCTACTCGGGAGGCTGAGGCAGGAGAATGGCGTCAACCCAGGAGGTGGAGCTTGCAGTGAGCCTAGATCGCGCCACCACACTCCAGCCTGGGTGACAGAGCAAGACTTCCGTCTCAAAAAAAAAAAAAAGAAAAAAGAAAACAAAATTAAGAAAGCTTGTTGAGCATATAAAAGCAATAGAGGCTGGGCACAGTGGCTCATGCCTGTAATCCCAGCACTTTGGGAGGCTGAGGCAGGTGGATCACCTGAGGTCAGGAGTTCGAGACCAGCCTGGCCAACATGGTGAAACCCTGTCTCTACTAAAAGTACAAAAATTAGCCATGCATGATGGCGGGCGCCTATAATCCCAGCTACTCAGGAGGATGAGGCACGAGAATCACTTGAACCCGGGAGGCGGCGGTTACAGTGAGCCAAGATCATGCCACTGCACTCCAGCCTGGGCGACAGAGCGAGACTCTGTCTCAAAAAAAAAAAAAAAAAAAAAAAAATATATATATATATATATATATATATAGCAATAGAAACCCGGGTGTACTATGCTGAAAGATTTTTGGAGGAGGAGGTGATATTGTGGAAATGAACCAGGTGAAGACTTGGTCGTTGGAGAGTGTCCTAAGTAGAGGGAACCACTGAAGCAAAGGCCACCATGAGAGAGGACAAGGAAAAGCTTGTTACTGTGCTCTGGAGATGCAGTGCTTGCTCTGATTGATCAAATTGGAGTCATGTGTCCAGCCAAATGAGGGAGTGGGAAAGGAGGTCATTTCCAAAGGAAAACTGAAGAGCTATTACCAGGAGTAATGGATGCTGGTCAGGCAAAACTAAAATATATCCAGTTCAAAACCTCTTCCGTAAAGCCTTGGCATCTCCAAGCAGAGATCTGCAACCTCGTTTTCTTCCATTGCAACATTCATAATTGAAGAGACTCATATGCCTGGGCTCGGACATGTCCTATATGACTAAAATTTTTATGAAATATTAATTGACCACCTTCTCTGGGTTCAGTGCTGGCCATGCAGAGATGAATTCGTGGGGATACATTTGGCTGCAAGAAACAGAAAAATCCAATTAACATGACCTAAGCAATAAAGACATTCAGTTATGTCATCTAAGTAAGTGTGGAGTTAGGGGTTTCTGAGGTTTGGTGCAATGGCTTATTAATATCAGCAAGGACCCCGTTTTCTACTCTTTTGGTCTACTTTCCTCAGAATGATAGCTTCACACCCTAAACTTGTTGCCTTGTGGTCACAAAATGGTTGCCATAGCTTTGGGCCTCACATCCTTATACCAATGAACTAAGCCGGAAGGAAGGGAACAAGTGGGAAAGAGTTCTGTTTGTATCAAGGAAGAAAAATATGTTAAAATAATGAGAGTTAACAGCAACAAACACATGTATGGGGCTCACCCTTTGCCAAGCTGTGTTACATTTTTTACATAAATTACCTTTTTTTTTTTTTGAGACGGAGTCTCGCTCTGTCACCCAGGCTGGAGTACAGTGGCACCATCTCAGCTCACTGCAACCTCCGCCTCCTGAGTTCAAGCGATTCTCCTGCCCCTCAGCATACCGAGTAGCTAGGATTACAGGCATGCGCCACCATGCCCGGCTAATTTTTTTTTTTTTTTTTTTTTTTTGAGACGGAGTCTCACTTTGTCTCCCAGGCTGGAGTGCGGTGGCGCGATCTCGGCTCACTGCAAGCTCCGCCTCCCGGGTTCACGCCATTCTCCTGCCTCAGCCTCCCAGTAGCTGGGACTACAGGCGCCCGCCACCACGCCGGGCTAAGTTTTCGTATTTTTAGTAGAGACGAGGTTTCACCGTGTTAGCCAGGATGGTCTCGATCTCCTCACCTCGTGATCCGCCTGCCTCGGCCTCCCAAAGTGCTGGGATTACAGGCGTGAGCCACCGCGCCCGGCCATCCGGCTAATTTTTGTATTTTTAGTAGAGATGGAGTTTCGCGATGTTGGGCAGGCTGGTCTGAAACTCCTGACCTCAAGTGATCTGCCTGCCTCAGCCTCCCAAAGTGCTGGGATTACAGGAGTGAGCCACTGCGCCCAGCATAAATTAATTTATTTAAGAAGCCCTTAATTTCATGGTCACTCTGAGCTGCGAGGGAACCTGGGAAAGCAGGTATCAGGCAAAAGAGACAGAAATTCGTGTCCTGGGCGGGGCACCATGCTGCCCCCTACCCAAACTGAGGTTCTGCTAGTCACAGACTTTATAATGTAGTGGGAATGGTTGTGAGGTTGTGTGTGAATTTTTAAAAAATTTACAAATAACTTTTTTACGTTTAACTCCTCTTTCTTTCTCCCTCAGCTTCCCTTCCCTCCCCTCCCCTTCCCTTCCCTTCCCCCCCTTCCCTTCCCCCCTCCCCTCCTCTTCCCTTCCCTTCCCTTCCCTTCCCTTCCCTTCCCTACCCTTCCTTTCCCTTCCCTTCCCTCCTCTCTCTCTCTTTCTTTCTTTTTTTGAGACAGTCTTACTTTGTCACCCGGGCTGGAGTACGGTGGCACGATCATGGCTCACTACAGCCTCAACGTCCTGGACTCGAGCCATCTTCCTGGGACTGGGATTACAGGCACGTGCTACCATGCCTGCCTAATTTTTGAGTTTTTTTTGTAAAGATGTGGTCGCTATGTTGCTCAGGCTGGTCTCTAACTCCTGCGCTCAAGCAGTCCTCCCACCTAGGCCTCCTAAAGTGCAGGGATTACAGGCGTGAGCCACCACACCTGGCCACATTTAACTTGCTTTTGGTTATCAAGGAGAATGCTTCAACTTTTGCCCGTTGGTTGTATGTAATTTCTGCATATGCCTGTACTTCTGTCCTCTGACTCCTAATCAAGAAAATCCTCAAGAATGCAATGGAGGCCAGGCGCAGTGGCTCATGCCTGTAATTCCAGCACTTTGGGAGGCCGAGGCGGGAGGATCACTTGACACCAGGAGTTCGACACCGGTCTGGCCAACATGGTGAAACCCCGTATCTACTAAAAATACAAAAATTAGCTGGGAGTGGTGGCACGTGCCTGTAGTCCCTGCTACTCGGGAGGCTGAGGCAGGAGAATCGCTTGAACCCAGGAGACGAAGGTTGCAGTGAGCTGAGATCTTGTCACTGCACTCCAGCCTGGGCGACAGAGCCAGACTCCGTCTCAAACAAACAAACAATACAAAGAAGTGAGAGTTATAGGATGATAAGAATGGAATTTTGTTCTGAAACCCCTGTAATGTAACAAAAAGTCAACCATTCAGAAACTTTGTTGGGGCTGGGGCGGTGGCTCACGCCTGTAGTCCTAGCACTTTGGTAGGCTGAGGCAGGAGGACTGCTTGAATCCAGGAGCTCGACACCAGTCTGGGCAACATAGCGACACCCCGTTTCTACAAAAAATACAAAAATTAGGTGGGGGTGGAGGCACACACCTGTAGTCCCAGCTGCTTGGGAAGTTGAGGTGGGAGGATGGTTTGAAACTGGGAGGTGGAGGTTGCAGTGATCTGAGATAGATCTTACCACTGCACTTCAGCCTGGGTGACGGAGCCAGACGCTGTCCCCCTCTCCCCAACCCCCCCAAAAAAACTCTGATGGGTCATTTTGGTAATAAATTTCTCGTGACACACCTCACAGTGAATTGTGATGGGCTGGTGGCTGTCTCACCGTTCCAATGATTTATTGCCTTATAACAAACCAAACTTACTGGCATAAAACAAATATTATTATGCTCACAGTTTCTGTGGGTCAGGAACTTAATCAGGGCCCAGTGAGGATGGCTTGTCTCTGCTCCAGCTGGGACCTAGAGTCATGTAAACGCTTCTTCACTCGCATGTTTGGTTCCTGAGCTGGGGTGAATCAGAAGCTGTGCTGGGATTATCATATGGAGTACCTATATGTGGCCTCTCTGTATGTCTGGGCTTCCCACAGCATTGCTGTTAGGTTCCAGGATGTAGCACCCTGAGAGCTTTTCTTTTCCTTCCTTTCCTTTCCTTTCTTTCTTTCTTTTTTTTTCTTTCTTGAGACGGAGTTTCACTCTTGTTGCCCAGGCTGGAAGGCAATGGTGTGATCTTGGCTCACCGCAACCTCCACCTCCCTGGTTTAAGTGATTCTCCTGCCTCAGCTTCCCTAGTAGCTGGGATTACAGGTATGTGCCACCACGCCTGGCTAATTTTTGTATTTTTGGTAGAGATGAGGTTTCTCCATGTTGGTCAGGCTGGTCTCAAACTCCCGACCTCAAGTGATCCTCCCGCCTTGGGCTCCCAAAGCGCTGGGATTACAGGCCTGAGCCACCGCGCCTGGCCTTTTTTTTTTTTTTGAGACAGAGTTTCGCTCTTGTCAGTCAGGCTGGAATGCAGTGGTGTGATCTCAGCTCACCACAGCCTCCACCTCCCGGGTTTAAGCATTTCTCCTGCCTCAGCCTCCCAAGTAGCTGGGATTACAGGGGCATGCCACAACTCCTGGCTAATGTTTGTATTTTTAGTAGAAACAGGATTTCACCATGTTAGCTAAGCTGGTCTCAAACTCCTGACTTCAAGTGATCTGCCTGCCTCAGCCTCCCAAAGTGCTGGGATTACAGGTGTGAGCCACCATGCCTGGCAGTGCACACACATACTTGCACACATGTGGGCATGAACATGCACAGTTACGCATCTTTGGTTAGATTCAAGTTTGGGCAGACACTCATTTACATACAAATACACACACAGTCACAGAAGTCAGGCACACACAAATATATACAATCAGTCACAAATTTTGCCTGCATCACACAGACATCCACACCCAGTCACAGACCCACAATCGCACACACACTCAAGGATTCACCTATCACAGAAGGTTCCAATTCCTTGTTGTTTATTTGTGCATAATGTATAAAAGTAAAACAATAAACTCAGTCCTATGTCTCAGTCAGGGCTGTAGCTTCATAAATAAAGGGTGAGAGGAAATAATTTAAGGAAGGAGTAGGGCTCAGTGCATAAATAAGGTGTGGGGTGTCAGGTGGATTCGGGATGGGTTGACGTTCTCAGACACAGGTCCCCATTGGCGACACATGTCAGGTCCCGTATGAGTAGGCGGAAGAGGTTGAAGGTGACAGACGCCTCAAGGCAGCCAGGGGACTCCTGTAGGGGAGGAGGGGATGGGTCACGGGCTGTCCCAGGGTCTGGGCTCCTATTGGCTCCTCAGACCCTGGTCCTCCTCTTCCTGGGTTGCTCACCTTTTCGGAGGCCTCCTGGAGCCGGTGTAGCCAGTGGTGGAGGCGGCCCCGGGTCCTGGGCCCTGCTGTGGGCTGAGCCTGGATCTGTGGGCAGAGGAGGGCGGTGTGTGAGGCGGAGCCTGAGCCACCACAGGGGAAGGATGCTGCTCAGAACTCACAGACCTGAGCGCCCAGGCCCCGATGACTCACACAGGCCTGGAGCTGGGAAAGGATGTGCTTCAGGGTGTGAAGGGGCTGGTCTAGGACGACCTCTAGGGCCGAGTCAGTGTCAGCGGCAGCCTCCAGGACTTTCAGCGTCAGGGCCAGCTCAGCCTCCAAGGCCCCGGGGCGCTCCCTCACCTGAGGAGAGGTGAAAAAGAGCATGTGAGGGAGAACAGGCAAGAAGACCCAGTTAGTGGGGACAGGTAGGCAACCCTGGGGAAGGACGGTGACACAGTGCATGTGGTGGGGACAGGTGAGGGGTCTGGGGAGAAGGAGGCAGGAGGGGGAAGACTTGAGGAAGGACACAGGGGAGGCAGGATGGTCAAGGAGGCAGGTGAGAGGATAAGTGAAATGGAGACAAATGAAAGGGGACTTACGGGGGTCACAGAGGTTCCCTGGGACAGGGTGGGGACGGGTGAGGAGAAAGCAGGTTGGGGCGCAGTGAGAGAGGGACAGTTGCATGCACAGAGAAGAAGGGTGCGGACAGGTGTGGTGGCTCACGCCTGTAATCCCAGCACTTTGGGAGGCCGAGGCAGGTGGGTCACCTGAGGTCAGGAGTTCGAGACCAGCCTGGCCAACATGGTGAAACCCTGTTTCTACTAAAAATACAAAAATTAGCTGGGCATCATGGCACATGCCTGTAATCGCAGCTACTCAGGAGGCTGAGGCAGGAGAATTGTTTGAACCCGGAAGGAGGAGGTTGCAGTGAGCCAAGATCATGCCACTGCACTCCAGCCTGGGCGACAGAGCAAGACTCTGTCTCAAAAAAAAAAAAAAAAAAAAAAAAAAAAAAAAAAGAAGGGTGGATGGAGGGGAGCATGAGTTGGATGAATGTCAGTGAAAGATGATGAGGGACAGGTGACAGGGGCGGGTGAGAGGGAGAGGGAGTCAGTGTTGGGAACAGACAGGGGGAAGTGGAGTAGGATGAAAGGCACAGGCGGGGGACAGACTGGGGACATTTGGGAGAGAAATGAAGAGTGAGAGTGGAAGTGACAGGGACAGGTGAGTGAGCTAGGGCAGTGGGGCCAACGGGAGATGATAGAAGGGACCCAGGGGAAGGACAGAGTCAAGAGAGCTGTTGAGAAGTGGCAAGGGCACAGGACAGGGGAGGAGAGGTCCAAGAGAGTGAAGGACAAGGGAGACAAAGAAAGCTAAGGGGCCACTTAAGGAGAGAGGGGAAAGGGTCAAGGGAAGGGTGAAGGGGGCCTGACTTCCAACTCACCTGGAGAAGCCTTAGGTCCCAATTCCCGGGGAAGACAGGAGAGCTGCAACTCCAGTTTTTCAACTTGAGGGACTCTTCCTAGAGAGTAAGGGCAGGGGTTAGCCCACAGCAGGATGGCTGGAAGCTAGCTTCTAGCAGCAAGGATCAAGTTAGCCTGACAGCATAGGTTTAACCCAGTGCAGAAAGGATAGAGGTTCGCCATAGTTGGAAGGCTAGAGGCTAGCCCACGGTAGCAGGGCAGTAACTGGGACACCTGTAGAAGTGGAGGTTAGCCCCTAGCAACAGGAACTCACCAAGGCGTCCCTGGCCTTCTTGAAGCTTGCCAACTCCTGCGGTGACAGAGATTTGAACCTGCCAATGTCGCAGCCCTTCCCAGTTGTGGTGGGCTTGGAAGTGGGGACAGGGCCTGCCACGGCCAAGCCTAGCACCAAAGTCACCAGCACCACGATCCAAGCTGCAGCCATGGCTAAATCGCAACTGCTTCCCCAGCGGCATGGCTCTCTGCTTTTTAGCCAGGCAAAATGAGCAATCCACGATGATGTGTGTAAAGTGAAAAGGTAATTGGAAATGAGAATTTCCACTTTGACTTCAGAGGCATGAGTGGGTGGGGCCAGTCTGGGAGCCTGGTGAGGGAACAGGTGTGGGCGGGGCCAAGTGAGCTGGGAGCTGCATCAAGAAGGAAAGAGAAACTGAAATCCTTAGAACTCTCTGGGCAGCTTTCAGTCAAATGGCCTTGAGAAGTCCCTGATGGAGGCTGAGATTAGGGATAAGACTACCTGAATGGCAGGGAGAAAGCTTCTTTTTTATTCTAAATTAGCCAGGAGTGGTGGCAGGCACCTGTGGTCTCAGCTACTCAGGAGGCCGAGACATGAGAATCGCTTGAATCCGGGAGGTGAGGTTGCAGTGAGCCAAGATCATGCCACTGCACTCCAGCCTGGGCGACAGAGTGAGATTCTGTTTCAAAACAAAACAAAACAAAACAAAACAAAAAAAACCTAGTTTTTAATTTTATTATTATTATTATTTTTTGAGACGGAGTTTTGCTCTTGTTGCCCAGGCTGGAGTGCAATGGTGCAATCTTGGCTCATTGCAACTTCTGCCTTCCAGGTTCAAGCTATTCTCCTGTCTCAGCCTCCTAAGTAGCCGGGAATACAGGTGCGCACCATCACGCCTGGCTAATTTTTGTATTTTTAGTAGAGACTGGGTTTTACCATATTGGTCAGGCTGGCCTCGAACCTCTGACCGCAGGTGATCTGCCTACCTTGGCCTCCCAAAGTGCTGGGATTATAGGCATGAGCCACCGCCTTATTTTATTATTTATTTATATTTGTAGAGATAGGGATCTCACTATTTTGCCCAGGCCAGTCTTGAACTCCTGGCCTTAAGCCATCCTTCTGCTTCAGCCTCCCAAAGTGCTAGGATTATAGGCATAAGCCACTGCTCCCGGCCAAGAAGGAGCTTCTGCCATTGATTTAAGAGTGTCCCATTAACAGCCGGGCACGGTGGCTCAAGCCTGTAATCCCAGCACTTTGGGAGGCCGAGGCGGGCGGATCACAAGGTCAGGAGATCGAGACCATCCTGGCTAACATGGTGAAACACCGTCTCTACTAAAAAATACAAAAAAAAAAAAACTAGCCAGGCGAGGTGGCGGGCGCCTGTAGTCCCAGCTACTCGGGAGGCTGAGGCCGGAGAATGGCGTGAACCCGGGAGGCGGAGCTTGCAGTGAGCTGAGATCTGGCCACTGCACTCCAGCCTGGGCGACAGAGCGAGACTCTGTCTCAAAAAAAAAAAAAAAAAAAAAAGAATGTCCTATTAACTAACTCAGTTCATGCTCCTAATGTTTCTCTCAGTAGTTATTTTTATAATTGTGATTATTAATTTTAGGTGTCACCTTGACTGGTTAAGTTTACCAGATAGCTGGTGATGCATTAATTCTGGGTATGACTCTGGGGTGTTTCCAGAAGAGATTAGCATTTGAATCAATGGACTGAGTAAGGAAGACCCATTGTTACCCAATGTGGTGGGCACCATCCAATTGGCCGAGGGCCTGAATAGAACAAAAAGGAAGAGGAAAGGTGAATTTGCTCTATCTTATGAGCTGGGACACCCTGCATCTGCCCTTAAACATCAGAATTCCAGGCTCTTTGGCCTTTGAATGCTGGGATGTGGAGCCGGGCATGGTGGCTCACACCTGTAATCCCAGCAGTTTGGGAGGCTGAGGCAGGTGGATCACTTGAGGTCAGGAGTTCGAGACCAGCCTGGCCAACGTGGTGACGCCCCATCTCTACTAAAAATACAAAAATTAGCCAGGTGTGGTGGCACAGGCCTGTAGTCCCAGCTACTCGGGAGGCTGAGGCAGGAGAATTGCTTGAACTCTGGAAGCGGAGGCTGCAGTGAGCTGAGATCATGCCATTGCACTCCAGCCTGGGCAACAGAGCAAGATTCCATCTCAGAAAAAAGTTGCTGGGACTTACACTAGCTGCCCCCCAAGTCCTGAGGCTTTTGTTCTTGAACTGAGCTGAACTACAAGCTTCCCTGGTTCTCCAGCTTGCAGATGGCCTGTCATGGAACTTATTAGCCTTCCTAATTGTCTAAGTCAATTCCCCTAATAAATCCCCTCCTCTCTCTTTCTCTCTCTCATCTATCTAGTCTCTATCTATCTATTTATCTCTCTCTACGTATGTATGTATGTATGTATGTATCTAGTATCTATCATCTATCTATCTATCTATCTATCTATCTATCTATCTATCTATCTATCTATCTATCATCTATTTATCCAACCATCCTATTCTGTCTCTCTGGAGAACCCTAATACAATAATCATGCCCATTTTACTGGTGAGACAACTGAGGCATAGGAAGGCAAAGTGACTTGCCTAAGGTCCCACAGAGGGTTAGAGGCAGAGAAGGGGTATGATCAGAGTCCTATGCACTTGCTCCCTATTCCATATGCAGTCCAGGTAGAAGATGAGAACCTCTGGGGTAGCAGGCCCACTTCTCCTTTCTGTCCCTCTGGGACGCATGGAAGGGGTAGGGAACTCCTTATTCGCTGGGGGCAAGCGCATTTCCTGGGGACTGGAGGGGCTCCCTGGAGAGAAGGTGGGCGGTGAGTCTGTTTGCCTTGCTATCATCATCCCTGCAGTAATAATAATTGTGTAGCGGGTAAGAAACTGCTCTGATGTGCAGACGTTTCCTATTTTCCACTCCTTTATTTATTTTTTTCTTAGCCCTTTGGTGCAGAAAGTTATTAATCATACTCTTCAGATCTTAACACAAGATCACAATTGGCCCACGAAAGACCCTCCAAGGCTTTTACTCCTCCATTGCCAATTCCCATTCCCATCGCACCCCCACAGACACCTACTACAATGCACTTGATAAATAGCTGCAAAGATGTATCTTTATAATTTGTGATTTTGTGTATGTGTTTCCAATTTACATAAGTGGAATTGTGCTATAAATCTTCTACTTCTTTCTTTCTTTCTTTCTTTAACCCTAACACTGGTTCTGAGATCTCGTCACAAGCTGTGTACATCAAGTTTCCTGTGCACTGTATTTCATGGTGTACACAACCACAGCACTTTTACTTATCTATTCTCCCAGTGATGGACACTTAGATTGCCTCTAGCTCTCCATTACCATAGGCTCACACCTGTCCTCTGGATGGGAGGCTTTCTGGAATATACAGTAGCACACCAGCTGATGTCCTCTACTGTATCCCCTCAGCTTGTGGATACAGTGGTCAGTTTCCACACAGGCTGACAGTTTCCTGCTTCACGTGCTCGGATCTTTCTGCTTCTCTGCTGGAGACCGAGGCCTTTCTACTGTCTGCATGCAGAACGGACTGGAAGTAGCAGGATTGAGTCCCCCAGTAGCAATCCTCAAACAGTGAGGGCTGAAAACAATGGAATAAATACTGTGGCTTCCCTTTTCCTCAGAGGGTCCATTCTCAGGTGACTTCTACGTGATTCCTTGATCTTCTGAGGGTCCCCAGAACAAATGACCTCTAGCTGCTCATAGGAGTAGCCTTTCTGGGGGTTGGAAGTAGGGTGGGTCAAATTAGGGAACCAGAGTCAAAATTTAAGCAGGGGGCCAGGCGTGGTGGCTCGCACCTGTAATCCCAGCATTTTGGGAGGCCGAGGTGGACAGATCACCTGAGCCCAGGAGTTCGAGACCAACCTGGCCAACATAGAGAAACCCTGTCTTTACTTAAAAATACAAAAATCAGCTGGGCGTGGTGGCACGTGCCTGTAATCCCAGCTACTCAGGAGGCTGAGGCACAGGAATCACTTGAGCCTGGGAGGCTGCAGTGAGCCGAGATCGTGCCACTGCACTCCAGCCTGGGTGACAGAGCGAGACTCTGTCTCAACAAACAAACAAACAAACATTAAGGAGGTGCTCACTCTGAGTCAGGGAAGTGCTTTAGGTGCCTCCCTCTACTCCAGACTCTGCACCATTTGTTGGCTTTTTGCTCTTCCTGGCTCTGTTTCCCCACTCGCTTGTGCTTCTGGGGAACAGCTCCCAAATAAGCCACCTGCACCTTTGGCCTCAGGGTGTGCTGTTGGGAGAACCCAAACTGAGGATTGCTGGGTCACAGGGCATACCTGTGCTTGTATGGTCTAATCAGTACTGTTCATTAGAACTTTCTGCAATGACAGAAATATTCTGCATCTTTACTGTCCAATGTGGCTGTTGGGTATTTAACATTTGGCAAGTGCAATGCAGGAACTGAATTTTCATTTTATGTCATTTTATTTAAATTGAATTACTATATGTGGCTAGTGGCTATCATGATGGGCAGCACAGCTCTACATATTCATCCTTGGCTATCCCAAATAGCTGCACCTGCATCCCTCTCTCCAGAAGTACTCAAGGGTCCTATATCCTGGCAATACTGTAGCCTCCCCAACACTTGCATCTGATTTAGATGATGAGATCCTGGGGCTTGCATCTGAGCCTGCCATAGTAGATGAGATTTTTGAGGCTGAGGAAAGACATGAGTCTATTTTGCATGTGGAAGGAATATAAATAATTTGTGGCTAGCCGGCTGACTGTTAAAACATGTCTTTGGCCTGGCACGACTGTTCGTGCCTATAATCCCAGCACTCTGAGAGGCCGAGAAGGGAGGATTGCTTGAGCCCAGGAGTTTGAGCCCAGCCTGGGCAACACAGCAAGACCTCATCTCTACAAATTAAAAAAAAAAAAAAAAAGGGCTGGGCGTGGTGGCTCACACCTGTAATCCCAGCACTTTGGGAGGCTGAGGCGGGTGGATCACCTGAGGTCAGGAGTTCGAGACCAGCCTGGCCAACAGGGCGAAACCCTGTCTCTACTAAAAATACAAAAAATTAGCCAGGCATGGTGAGGCTACTTGGGAGGCTGAGACATGAGAATCGCTTGAACCCGGGAGGTGGAGGTTGCAGTGAGCTGAGATCATGCACTCAGCCTGGGTGACAGAGCAACAAAAAAAAACTCAAACCAAAAAAAAAAAATGTTTTCAAAGTCTTTGGCCCTTTCCCCATTGAGAAGTGAGTTTGACCCCTTCCCTTGAGTCTGGGCTGGCCCTAGTGGCTCATGTGTAACCACAGGTGCTGTATGACCTCCAAGGTGAAGTTAGAAAAGGGTAAGAATCTTTTGCTTAGTTCTTTTGAGACTATCACTCTGGGAAGGCTGGGGACCATGCTAGAGGGCTCTGAGAATACTATGCTTCCACTTTCACTTGGCATCAGCTGCCAACCATGTGACTTAGCCATCTTGGATGTTACTAAACTTTGGATGTTTGTCCCCTCCAAATCTCATGTTGAAGTTTAATCCTGGCCGGGTGCAGTGACTCACGCCTGTAATCCCAGCACTTTGGGAGACCAAGGCGGACAGATCACTTGAGATCAGGAGTTCAAGATCAGCCTGGTCAACATGGTGAAATCCTGTCTCTACTAAAAATACAAAAAAAATTAGCCAGGCGCGGTGGCACATGCCTGTAGTCCAAGCTACTTGGGAAGCTGAGGCAGACAATCACTTGAACCCGGGAGGTGGAAGCTGCAATGAGCTGGGATCATGCCACTGCACTCCAGCCTGGGTAACAGAGTGAGACTCTGTTTAAAAAAAAAAAGTTTAATCCCCAGTATGGCAATGTTGGGAGGTGGAGCTTAGTCGGAGGTGTCTGGGTCATGGCGGCAGATCCCTTGTGAATGGTTTGGTGCCATCCTTGAGGTAATGTGTGAGTCCTCACTTTATTAGATTTCTCAAGAGCTGCTTGTTCAAAAGAGCCTGGCACCTCTCATCTCTCTTGCTTCGTATTTTGCCACACGGTCTCCACGTATGCAGCTCCCCTTTGTCTTCCATCCTGAGTGGAAGGAGCCTGATGCCCTCACCAGGAGCAGATGCCCGTGCCATGCATCTTGTACAACCTGCAGAACTGTGAGTCAAATAAGTCTCTTTTCATTATAAGCCTCAGGTATTCCTTTATAGCAACACAAATGCCCTAAAACAGATACACAGCCCAGCTTCCAGGTCACCTAAACTATGGTGGGGGCTCTATCACCTCTGATTCACACCCCACCAAGGACCCTACACAGCCATTTTTACTCTACTTCTGTCCTAGGGCCTAAGGAGCAAAGGAATTATACCTGCACACGTAGACAATTTCTTCTTTTATGTACAAATGGGCTTTGTGTGTGTGTGTGTGTGTGTGTGTGTGTGTCTCGTTACAATTACTATGTAACAAATTACCCAAAACTTATGATTTGGTCACTGTGTAAGGTGATTAGCACCAGAAATGTGTGAACAGAGCTCTGATTATTGCCTCAGCAATGACAAGATTAAAAAAGAAACCAGCATTTCATAATGCAATGTCTCAAATATCCAGGATACAAGAGAAAATAACTTGTTATACTCCTCATCTCAAGAACCAGGAAAATCTCAAATGGAATGGGAAAAGCCAATCAATAGATGCCAACACTAAAATGATACAAATATTGAAATTATTGGACAATATATATTTTAAAAAATTATTTATTGGCTTTTTAAGATATGGGTGAAATCTCACTCCGTTGCTCAGGCTGGCCTCAAACTCCTGGCCTCAACTAATCTTCCCTCTTTGGCTTTCTGAGTAACTGGGATTACAGGTGTGAGCCACCATGCCTGGCTCTCTGACAATAATTTTAAAGTAATTGTCATAAAAATGCTTCAACAAACAATCATGAATACTTTTGACACAATCTTTTTTTTTTTTTTTTTTTGAGACGGAGTCTTGCTCTGTTGCCCAGGCTGGAGTACAGTGGCACGATCTCAGCTCACCGCAAGCTCCACCTCCCGGGTTCATGTCATTCCCCTGCCTCAGCCTCCCGAGCAGCTGGGGCTACAGGCACCCGCCATCATGCCCGGCTAATTTTTTATACTTTGAGTAGAGACGGGGTTTCACTGTGTTAGCCAGGATGGTCTCAATCTCCTGACCTCGTGATCTGCCCACCTCGGCCTCCCAGAGTGCTGGGATTACAGGCATAAGCCACTGCACCCGGCTGACACAAAAATTTTTAATGGAAAGTTTCATCAAATAAATAGTAGATATAAAGAATTGGGTGGAAATTTTAGAAGAGAAAAATATAAGGACTGAAAAATATAAGAACTGAAGTAAAACTCACTGAAAGGGCCAAATAGCAGAATGGAGATGACAGAAGAAAGAATCAGTAAACTTGAAGATAGGTCGATAGAAATTACTCATTCTGAACAACAGAGAGTAAGTAGTAAATAGATTGAAGTATGAACAAAAGATAGAAAGTAGATTTTTAAAAATGAAAAGAGCTCCAGGGAGGTGGAGGTTGCAGCGAGCCGAGATCATGCCACTGCACTCCACCCTGGGGGACAATGTGAGACCCTGTCTCTAAAAAAAGAGAAAAGAAAAGAGCTCCAGGGACCTTTGGCACATTAGGTTTTAACACTCACATCACTGAAGTTCCAGAAGAACAGAAAGAAGGTGGGGATGGGCATGGTGGCTCACGCCTGTAATTCCAGCACTTGGGGAGGCCAAGGTGGGTGTATTGCTTGAGTTCAGGAATTTGAGACCAGTCTGGGCAACATGGTGAAACCCCATCTCTACCAAAACTACAAAAATTAGCCAGGCATGGTGGCATGTGCCTGTGGTCCCATGGTGCCAGCTACTTGGGAGGCTGAGGTGGGAGGATCACCTGAGCTAGGGAAGTGAGGCTGCGGTGAGCCATGACTGCACTACAACTGGAGTGATGGAGCGAGACTCTATTCCCCCTCACAAAATAAAGATAGCTATATTTTTATAAATCAGGGAGGATAAAGGGACCTAAACTGTAATGTTTCCTTCATTTTATTTGAAGTGATAAAATATTAATACTATTGCATGGTGATGTTATATATATATTGTAATTCCAGAGCAACCACTAAAAAACTATGTAAAGAGATATACTAAAAAAAAAAAAAAAAAAAAAAAAAAAAAACTACAGATAAAGGTAAATGAAACACTAAAAAAATGCTTAGTAATCCACAGGAGGGCAAGGAAAAGGAAACAAGAATAAAAAACAAAAGGAACTGAAGAAAAATAAGATGAGAGACTTAAGTTCTAATAAATCTGTAATTGAATGCAAATGGTTTATATACAGAGATCAGCAGAATATATTTTTAAAAACTGTACACTGTCTACAGGAAACTCATTTCAAATATAATGACATAGGTAGGTTAAAAGCAATGATGGAAGCCAGGCATGGTGGGTCACATCTGTAATCCCAGCACTTGGGAGGCGGAGGTGGGTGGCTTACTTGAGGTTAGGAGTTCAAGACCAGCCTGGCCAACATGGCGAAACCCCATTTCTATCAAAAATACAAAAATTAGACTGGGCAGGGTGGCTCATGCCTGTAATCCCAGCACTTTGGGAGGCTTGGGGAGGGCTGATCACCTGAGGTCAGGGGTTCCAGACCACCCTGGCCAACATGGAAAAACCCTATCTCTACTAAAAGCACAAAAAATTAGCTGGGTGTGGTGGCAGGAGTCTGTAATCCCAGCTACTTGGGAGGCTGAGGAAGGAGAATCACTTGAGCCTAGGAGGTCAAGGCTGCAGTGAGCAGTGATAGCACCGCTGCACTCTGGCCTGGGTGACAGAATGAGACACTGTCTCAAAACAAAACAAAACAAAACAACAACAACAAAAAAACAAAACAAAAAAACAGGAAGAAAAAACCCCCAAAACTTGTGGGATATAACTAAAGCAGTCTTAGAGAGAAGTTTATAGCACTAAATGCTTATATTAAAAATGAAGAAAAGGCTGAATGGATGTGGTGGCTCACGCCTGTAATCCCAGCACTTTTAGGGAGCTGAGGTGGGTGAACCACTTGAGGCCAGGATTTCAAGACCAGCCTGGCCAACATGGTGAAAACTTGTCTCTACTAAAAATACAAAAATTAGCCGGGTGTGGCGGTGCACACTTGTAACCCTAGCTTCCCAGGAGACTGAGGCACGAAAATTGTTTGAACCTGGAAGACAGAGGTTGCAGTGAGCCGAGATGGCGCCACTCCACTCTAGCGTGGATGACAGAGCGAGATTCTGTCTCAAAAAAAAAAAAAAAAAAAAGAAGGAAAAGTCTCAAATTACTAAACTAAGCATTCTCCTCAAGAAACTAGAAAAAGCTAAATAAACTCAAGTCAAGCAGAGGGAAAGAAATCATAAAGAGGTGGAGAAATCAATTACACAGAAAACAGAACACAATAAAGACAAAATCAAAAGCTGGTTCTTTGAAAAGATGAATAAAATTGATAAACTTTTAGCAAGATGGAAGAAGAGAAAAGAGAGAAGACACAAATGACCACTATTACTACAGACCTCATGGACATTAAAAGAATAATAAGGAAATACTGTGAATGAGTCTATGCATATAAACTCAACTTAGACAATATGGACAAATTGCTCAAAACCACAAACTACCAAAGCTCACCTAGGATGAAATAGATATTATGAGTAGTCTTATAAATATTTTAAAAACTTGATCTCTAATTAAAAGGCTCCCAAGAATGAAATCTTTGTGTCCAGATGGTTTCATTATAGAAATCTAGCAAACATTTAAAGAAGAATTGATACCAATTCTTTAGTATCGATTCCAGAAAACAGAAGAGGAAGCAATACTTTTCATTTCATTTTATAAAGTCAGTGTTATCCTGATTCCAAAACCAGACAAAGACAGAATGAAAACAAATAAGGAAAAAAGGAAGCTATAGACTAGTATTTTCCTTTTCTTTTCTTTTCTTTTTTTTTTTTTTCTGAGACAAGGTTTCACTCTGTTACCCAGGCTGGGTGCAGTGGCATGATCACAGCTCTCTGCAGCCTCAACCTCCTGGGCTCAGGTGGTCCTCCCACCTCAGCATCCTGAGTAGCTGGGACCACAGGTGCCCACCACCATGCCTAGATAATTTTTGGATTTTTTGTAGAGACAAAATTTCGCCATGTTGCCCAGGCTAGTCTTAAACACCTGGGCTCAAGCGATCCTCCCGCCTTGGCCTCCTAAAGTGCTAGGGTTACAGGTGTGAGCCACTGTGTCCAGCTTAGACCAATATTTTTTATGAATGTTCATACAGAAAAAAGCAGATCTTATACAGCAATAAAAAATACGTAAAAATAAGTATGTTACCATAAGAATTGAACAAGGACTTCAGGAGGCCAAGGTGGGCAGATCATTTGAGGTCAGAAGTTCAAGACCAGCCTGGCCAACATGGAGAAATCCCATCTCTACTAAAAATACAAAATTAGCTGGGTGTGGTGGCTCATGCCTGTAATCCCAGCTACTCGGGAGGCTGAGGCAGGAGAATGGCTGGAACCCGGGAAGCAGAGGCTGCAGTGAGTCAAGATTGTGTCACTGTACTCCAGCCTGGGCAACAGAGCGAGACTCCATCTCAAAAAAAAAAAAAAAAAGAACTGAACAAGGACTCATGCAGACACTTGTAGACCTATATTCACAACACTATTATTCACAAAGATGGAAACAACCCACGTGTTCATGAACAGATAAGTGAAAAAACAAAATGTGGTATGTACATACAATGAAATATTATTCATGTAAAAAAGAATGAAATTCTGATACATGCTACTATGTGGATGGTCCTTGAAACCATTATGGCTAAGTGAAGTAAGCCAGACACACAAAAGACAAATATTTTATGATTCTACTTATAGGAAATATCAAGAATAGGGAAATTCATAGAGGCAGAAAGGAAATTAGAAATTACTTAGGACTGGGTGAGGAAGGGATATTATTGCTTTACACATATAGGTTTTCTGTTTGGGGTGTTGAAAAAATTTTGAAAACACATAGTGGTCATGGCTGCACACCATTGTGAATGTAATTAATACCACTAAACTGTACACTTAAACATGGTTAAAATGGCAAATTTTGTGTTATATTAGGTTGATGCAAAAGTAATTGTGGATTTTGTCATTAAAAGTAATGGCAAAACCGCAATTACTTTTGCACCACCTTATTACATATTTTACTGCATTTAAAGGTGGAAAAGTCAATCTCACTGGACGAATGATTGTCCAAAGTAAATAAAGATGTTTCACATCAAAGAAAAATTATACATCATGACTAAGTGGGATTTATTCCAGGAATGCAAGGTTAGCCAAATATTTTGAAACTTCTCAATAGGATTCATCATATTAACAGGCTAGAAAAGAAAATCATGCATAAAAAGCATTTGACAAAGTATAACATCCACTCCTGATAAAAAAAAAACTTTCAGAAAACTAGAAATTGAAGGAAACTTTCTCAGCCTGATAACAAAATTTATGAAAAACCTTCAGCTAGCCTCAAAGTGGTGAAATACTTGTTGCTTTTCCTCCTAAAATTTTAGTTTCCAAATATTTATTGCTGGTATAAATAAATGTGATTGATTTTGTGTATTATGTTGTATCCTGTGGCTTTGATCAACTCACTTATTAGTTCTAGGAGTTTTTGTAGTTTCCTGGAGCTTTATATATAATCATGCCATCTACCAATAAGGAGAGTTTTGTTTATTCCCTTCCAATCTCTGTGTATTTTCTTTTATTTTTGCCTTATTGCACTGCCTAGGACTTCTGACACTATGCTAAATAAGAGTGATGAGACATCACACACATTGAGATGGCTACAACCAAAACAGAAAATAACAAATGCTGACAAGGACATGGAGAAATTGGAACCCTTGTGCACTGTTGGTGAGATGTAAAATGATATAGCCATTATGGAAAACACTATGGCAGTTTTCCATAATCACAAGCATGGCAAGGATATTCATTCTCACCCCTCATTATTTCATTATTTTCATTGGGATGAAATACACATACTATAAAATTTACTATCGTAACCTTTTTTTTTTTTTTTTTGAGACAGAGTTTTGCTCTTGTTGCCTAGGCTGGAGTGCAATGGCACGATCTCAGCTCACTGCAACCTCTCCCTCCTGGGTTCAGGTGATTTTCCTGTCTCAGCCTCCTGAGTAGCTGGGATTACAGGCACGTGCCACCACGCCTTGTTAGTTTTTTGTAGTTTTAGTAGAGACTGGGTTTTACTACGTTGGTCAGGCTGGCCTCGAACTCCTGACCTCAGGTGATTTGCCCACCTTGGCCTCCCAAAGTGCTGGGATTTACAGGCATGAGCCACTGTGCCCAACCTATCATAACCATTTTTAAGTATACAATTCAGTGGCATTAAGTACATTCGCATTGTTGTGCTACCATCAGTACCATCCATTTCCAGAACTCTTTTCATCTTGCAAAACTGGAAGTCTTTACTTATCAAACAATAACTCCCATTCCCCTCTCCTCCAAGCCCCTGGTAACTGCTATATTACTGTTTCTCTCTAGAATTTCACTACTCTACATGCCTCATATAGGCAGAATCATATATTTGTCCTTTTGTGACTGGCTTATTTCACTTAGCACAATGGCCTTAAGGTTCATTCATATTGTAGCATGGGTCAGAATTCTTTCTTTTTTTTTAAGGCTGAATAATGTCCTGTTGCATGTATATATCACTTTCATCTTATTCATTTATCAGTCAATAGACACTTGGATTGTTTTCACCTTTTAGTTATAGCAAATAATGCTGCTATGAACATGGGTGTACAATTACCTCTTTGAGTCCCTGCTTTCAATTCTTTTGGGTATATACACAGAAGTGGAATTGCTGGATCATATAGTAATCCTGTTTTTAATTTTTTGGGGAAGCCATACTGTTTTCCATAATGGCTTCATCATTTTACATCTCACCAACAGTGTACAAGGGTTCCAATTTCTCCATGTCCTTGTCAGCATTTGCTATTTTCTGTTTTTGTTGTAGCCATCCTAATAGGTGTGATGTCTCATCACTCTTATTTAGCATAGTGTCAGAAGTCCTAGGCAGTGCAATAAGGCAAAAATAAAAGAAAATACACAGAGATTGGAAGGGAATAAATAAAAATCTCCTTATTTGTAGATGGCATGATTATATATAAAGCCCCAGGAAACTACAAAAACTCCTAGAACTAATAAGTGAGTTGATCAAAGCTACAGGATACAACATGAATACACAAAATCAATTATATTTATTTATACCAGCAATAAATATTTGGAAACTAAAATGAAAAATACAATTCCATTTACAATTACTAAAAAATACTTAGGTATAAATCCAACAAAACATGAATAGGATTCCTATGCTAAAAACTGTAAAACCTGGATGAAAGATATACAAACATATCTAAATTAAGGGACAGACATACCATGTTCATGGATTGGAACGCTCAACATAGTAAAGATGTCAATTCTCTTCAAAGTAATCTATAATTCAATGCAATTCCCATAAAAATTCCAAGTTGTTTTGGTTTGTATAGACAAGCTTATCTTAAAATTTATATGGAAAAGCAAAGGAACTAGAATAGCTGAAACAATATTTAAAAGGAAGAATGTAGGAGGAATCACACTTGATAATTTTGAGATTATTATATAACCGTGATAATCAAGATAGTATGATATTGGTGGAAGCACAGACACATTGGTCAATGAAACAGAAGAGAACCCAGAAATTGAACCACATAAGTATGCCCAAATGAATTTTGACCAAGGCACAAAAGCAACTCAATATAGAAAAGATAGTCTTTTCAACAAATGGACAATGAGACATCAATAGTGAAAACTATGAATCTCAGCCTAAATCTCATATCTTATATAAGAATTAACTCAGGGCCTGGCACAGTGGCTCATGCCTGTAATCCCAGTACTTTGGGAGGAGGCCAAGGCAGGTGGATCACCTGAGGTCAGGAGTTTGAGACCAGCCTGCCCAACATGGTGAAACCCCATCTGTAATAAAAACACAAAAATTAGCCTGGCATGGTGGCAGAGGTCTATAGTCCCAGTTACTTGGGAGGCTGAAGCATGAGAATCACTTGAACCTGGGAGGCAGAGGTTGCAGTGAGCCAAGATTGTGCCACTTCATTCCAGCCTGGGCAACAGAGTGATATTCTGTCTCAAAAATAAAATAAAATTAAATAAAAAAATTTAAAAAATTAACGCAGAATATATCATAGATCTTAATGTAAAATGTAAGACTGTAAACTTTAAATACAGAACATAGGAGAAAATCTTTATAACTTAGGGTTAGGCAAAGAGTTTCTAGACTTGATACCAAAAGCATGATTTTTTTTTTTTTTTTTGAGATGGAGTTTCACTCTGTCACCCAGGCTGGAGTGCAGTGATGCCATCTTGGCTCACTACAACCTCCCAGGTTCAAGTGATTTTCTTGTGCCTCAGTCTCCTGAGCAGATGGGATTACAGGCACATGCCACCACAGCCAGCTGATTTTTGTATTTTTAGTAGAGGCAGGGTTTCACCATGTTGGCCAGGCTGGTCCCCCAGGTTCAAGCGATTCTCCTGCCTACGCCTCCCAGGTTCAAGGCGTAGGTTCTTCAACCTACACCTCCCAGGTTGAAGTGATTCTCCTGCCTCAGCCTCCGGAGTAGCTGGGATTACAGGCGCCCATCACAACGCTCAGCTAATTTTTGTATTTTTAGTAGAGACAGGGTTTTGCCATGTTGGCCAGGCTGGTCTGGGACTCCTGACCTCGGGTGATCCACCCGCCTTGGCCTCCCAAAGTGCTGGGATTACAGGTGTGAGCCACTGCGCCCGGCCATTATGGAGCTTTTCACCTTTCCGATTTGCTTCAAATGCCGAAAAACCATAGAATGGTCGACGTCGAGTTCTTCAGCAACTTCTTGCGTAGTTGTAAGAGGATCAGCTTTGATGATTGTTCTCGGTTGTTGTCAGTTTCCTATGGCTGGCCACTACCCTCCTCATCTTCAAGGCAAAACTTCTCCTTTCCAAAACTTCTTGAACCACCACTGCACTGTACGTTCATTAGCAGTTCCTGAGCCAAATGTGTTGTTGATATTGCGATTTGTCTCCGCTGCTTTACAACCCATTTTGAACTCAAATAAGAAAATTGCTCGAATTTGCTTTTTGCCTAATATCACTTCCATAGTCTAAAGTAAATATAAAATAAACAGCAAATAATAAGTCATTAGCAAAAAAAAAAAAAACATAAAGCAAGAAATGGACATTAAAATGATGTATACCATAACCACATTTATTTAAGAATGTATTCCAATATCAAATGACATATTTCGACAATGCAAAAACCACAATTACTTTCAGCAATTAATAGGATTCAACTATTGATACACACAACCTTGATGGATTTTAACCATGTTTTGCTGAGTAGGGAAAAAAGTCAGTCTCAAAAAGTGACATGCTGGTTGGGTGTGGTGGCTCACGCTTGTAATCCCAACACTTTGGGAGCCTAAGGCAGGCAGATCATGAGGTCTGTAGCTCAAGATCAGCCTGGCCAACATGGTGAAACTCCGTCTCTACTAAAAATACAAAAAAATTAGCCGGGTGTGGTGGCACATGCCTGTAATTCCAGCTACTCGAGACAGCTACTCGAGAGGCTGAGGGAGGAGAATCGCTTGAACCAAGGAGGCGGAGGTTGCAGTGAGCCAAGATTGCACCACTGTACTCTAGCCTGGGCGACAGAGCAAGGCTCGGTCTCAAAAAAAAAAAAAAAAAAAAAAAAAAAAAAAAAAAAGTGACATGCTATATGATTCCATTTATGTAACATCCTTGAAATGACAAAATTACAAAGCTGGAGAACAGATTAGTGGTTGTCAAGGGTAAGAGAAGGAGAGGGAGGATATGACTGTAAAGGTGTGACGTGTGCATTTCTTTGTAGTAAGGAAGCAGTTCTGTATTTTGATTGTGGGATTTATACCTGTGATAAACTGTCACTGAATTATACACAAAGACATGCAGAAAGAAATGAGTGCATGCAAAAACTGGTGAAATCCCAGTAAAGACTGTAGTCGAGTGAATAGTATTGTGACAATGTCAGTTTCCTACTTTTGAGAATTACTGTAGTTATGCAAGATGTTACTATTAAGAAAAGCTGCGTGAGGGATATGGGAAACGCTTCTGTGGTATTTTTGCAACTTCTTGTAAGTCTGTAATATTTTATTTATGTTTTTGAGACAGGGTCTTGCTCTATTGCCCAGGCTGGAGTGCAGTGGTGTGACAACAGCTCACTGCAGCCTCCACTTCCTGGGCTCAAGTGATTCTCCTGCCTCAGCCTCTCAGGTAGTTGGGACCACAGGTGTGCCTGGCTAGTATTATTATTATTATTTTTGTAGAGACAGGGGTCTGGCTATGTTGCCTATGAGCCACTGAGCCCGGCTGGCTGCATCTTCTTCTTCTTCTTTTTTTTTTTTTTGAGATGGAGCCTCACTCTGTTGCCTAGACTGGAGTGCAGTGACACCATCTAGGCTCACTGCAACTTCCGCCTCCCAGGTTTAAGCAATTCTTCCGCCTCAGTCTCCTGAGTAGCTGGGACTACAGGTGCACGCCACCATGCCTGGCTAATTTTTGTATTTTTAGTAGAGATGGGGTTTCACCATATTGGCCAGGCTGGTCTCGAACTCCTGATCCTGTGATCTGCCCGCCTTGGCCTCCCAAAGTGCTGGGATTACAGGCATGAGCCACCACTCCTGGCCAGATGCATCTTCTTGATGCTCTGGGTCCTCATCTGTAAAGTGGGACTAACTGTAAGACCTACATCATAAGGTGGTAGTAAAGATTAGATGGATTAACTTAATTCATTTAATTCCTTGCATAGGAGATGCACCAAATAAACTTTTGCCATTTTGTTATTATAATATGATTTATTACTATGATGATGCTCCATAGGCAGACGTGGGAGGGGCGTGTGGAGAAGGCTGTGTAGGAAATGGAGGTTACAGTGAGGTTGGGATCTGGCTGTGGGATCTGAGGTTTTGCAGGGCAAGCTGGCAGGCCCACTCCACCTGGTCTACCCCCAGCTGCACAACATCAGGGGTTGAACCTAGTGCTTCTTCAACTTTCACATGTGTAGAATTACCTGGAAATATTGTTAAAGTGCACATTTCTTTTCTTTTTTCTTTTTTTTTTTGAGACCGGGTTTCACTATGTCACCCAGGGTGGAGTGCAGTGGCACAATCACTGCTTGCTGCACACTAGACCTCCCTGGGCTCAGGTGATCCTCCTGCCTCAGCCTCCCAAGTAGCTAGGATCACAGGTGCACACCACCACATACGGTTTGTTTGTTTGTTTATTTATTTATTTATTGAGATGGGGCTTTACCATGTTGCCCAAGTTGGTCTCAAACTCCTGGGCTCAAGCAATCTCCCTGCCCCCACCTCCCAAAGCCACTGTGCCAGCCTAACCTGCACATTTCTGATTTAGTGGGTCTGGGCTAGGGCCTGGGATTCAGCATTTCTAACACTCTGCCAAGGTCACGCCAGTGTGGTTGGTTCTATGGTTTAGCAAGACCCTAGCTGATTCTGATGTGCTTTAAAGTTTAGGAATCACTGATAGAATGTAATGATTAAGACCAATCACATCTCTGGGATTACAGGCCAGACATCTTTTGAGTTCCCTAGGTGATTACGAAGTAAGCAAGGGTCATGAACCACTGGATTGGCCAATCCCAGCTGATGAAAGAAAAGCAAACACACCTCCTGAAATTGGAATGTGCCACCAGGGCAGGGCTGGGGAAGCTCAGATAGGCTGTGGTCAGGAGATGACAGATGACAGACTGAACTCGAAAGAGAAACAGAAAGGAGGCTAGACAGCAGAGAGCTTGGAATTCTTCTAGAAAGAGATCCCTGCCTGGAAAACCCTCAGAACCCATAAAGTGGTGAAAGGAAAGGACATCACCCCGAGTCACCCCAATTTCCCAGCAGTGGTGAAATCACAAACGAGTTGGGGGCAGATGTTTCTGAAGCAACTGGGGCATGGCAGGGGCCTTTCTTGGAATCTTAGGGGACACATGTACAGTTTTGCAGGGGCTGCCAGAAGAAAGATGATGGGTTTGGCTGACTTGTCTCAAACACACCCAGTGGGCTGGGCGCGGTGGCTCACACCTGCAATCCTAGCACTTTGAATGGCCGAGGCAGGTGGATCATTTGAGCCCAGGAGTTCGAGACCAGCCTGGCCAATGTGGTGAAACCCTGTCTCTACCAAAAATACAAAAATTAGCTGGGCATGGTGGCGCGTGCCTGTAATCCCAGCTACTCAGGAAGCTGAGGCAGGAGATTGCTTGAACCCAGGAGGTGGAAGTTGCAGTGAGCTGAGATCGTACCACTGCACTCCAGCCTGGGCAGCAGAGCAAGACTCCGTCTTAAACAACAACAACAACAAAAACAACAACAACGACAACAACAACAACAAACACACCCAGAGGAGACTAAAATAACTCCATCTTGGATGCTAATCTGCCATCTTAACTTATTATTATTATTATTATTATTTTGCAACAGGGTCTTGCTCTGTCGCCCAGGTTGGGTTGCAGTGGCACGATCGTGGCTCACTGCATCTTGACCTCCCAAGGTCCAGCAATCCTCCCACCTTAGCCTCCTGAGTAACTGGGACTACAGGCATGCACCACCACACCCAGCTAATTTTAAATTTTTTTTGTAGAGACAGGGTCTCACTATGTTGCCCAGACTGGTCTTGTACTTGTGGGGTCAAGCGATCCTCCATTCTCGGTCTCTCAAAGTGCTGAGATTCAGGCCCATGTTGACTTTTGATTAACTCCAGTTCTGGGAATGCCTCTAAGATTTCTACTTTCATGTACTTCCCAAAAATCTTGCCCTTAGGTCAAGACAACCTTTATGTTATCATAAACACATACTTACCATAAGTCCTGCCTTAAGGCAAATTTCCTATATTGTATGAGCCCTACATTTGTGGGGTAACAGTGTGGGGTTTCCACTCTCTCTTCCTAGGGCCACCTGAGACAGGGCGTCGTTTTGTGAATTCCTCTTAAACGTTTCCTTCTAAGAAATTGGATTTGTCAGCCAGGTGCGGTGGCCGATGCCTCTAATCCTGGCACTTAGGGAGGCCAAGGCGGGCGGATCACCTGAGGTCAGGAGTTTGAGACCAGACTGGCCAACATGGTAAAACCCCATCTCTACTAAAAATACAAAAACTAGCGGGGCATCGTGGTGGGTGCCTGTAATCCCAGCTATTCGGGAGGCTGAGGCAGGAGAATTGCTTGAACCCGGGAGGCGGAGTGAGCCGAGATCGCGCCACCGCACTCCCGCCTGGGTGACAGGAAATTCTGTCTCAAAAAAGATGAAGAAGAAGAAAAAAAAAGAAACTGGATTTGTCAGCCTCTTTCTCCCTTGGCCTTTAGGGGTAGGTTTGCACAGACCTGCTCACCTTAGAACACATCTCATAATGAATAACGTTGACAGTGACTGTATTTCATGAAATGTGCTAAGTGCTTTATACCCACAATTATATAGATTCCCCACAACACATCTCAGCAGTGAGTATTGTTCTCCTTTTCCATTGATGAAATTGAGGCTTCATTGTAACCATCAGGCCATCCTTCGCTCTCTCTCACGCCTGCAGGCACATGTGCACACACGCATACACAATCCCACTTCATTTTCAATTCATCAGTAAGTCCCGCTGGCCGTACTTTCAAAGCGTTTCCAAATTCACCCACTTCTCACCCTCCCCATACATCTTGTCTACCTGTCTACTGTCACCTCCTGCCTGGATGATCACAACAGCTTCCTCCTGCTCACCCCCCACTCCCACACCCTCTTTCCCACCTACAGTCAGAGATTACATCCCCGCTCTATTCAAAACCCTCTTGTGGCTCCCATTCTGCTTCGAAAAAAATATCCAACCCCCTGCCTTCCCTTACAAAGCTCTTGGAGGTCTGGACCCGCCCCCTCACAGCTCCACCACACTGGCCTCATTGCTGTTCCTTTCTTTCTTTTTCTGAGACAGAGTCTCGTTCTGTTGCCAAGGCTGGAGTGTAGAGGCATGATCATGGCTCACTGCAGCCTTATCTCCTGGGCTCAAACGAGCCTCCACACTTCAGCATCCTGAGTACTTAGGATGACAGGTGGGTGCCACCATGCCTGGCTAATTTTTAAAAAACTTTTATTTATACTTTTTATAGAGATGAGGTCTCAGTGTGTTGCCCAGGCTGCTGTCAAACTCCTGGGCTCAAGTGATCCTCCTGCCTCAGTCTCCCAAAGTGCTGGGACTGCAGGTGTGAGCCACTGTGCTTAACCTGCATTGCTGTTTCATGAATGAAGAACCCATTCCTGGCTGCATAGGTCAGGGCTCTTAGCACAGAGTCCACACTGGCTAATTTGAGCAGTCAAGGGCATTGGGAAGTTCACAGGTGATCAGTGAGGGCAGAGAGGCAGATTATGAAGCTGTTAAAGCAAACTAAACATGGCCTGAGAAGGAGACTCCGTACTTCTATATCGGAGTCCTTGTGGATGAACTGTAACCTAGCTTAATAGGCAGACAAGATTCAAAACCTAATTTAGGAATATGTGCCTGTAACAATAGCTGAGGGTTCGCCAATCCCAGTGGCCATACTTCAACCACTCATAGATTGTTAAGTGTTCGAACTGTTTTCAAATAAGGCAAACGCCAACCTGCAGCCAATCCAGCTGTTTCTGTACCAAACTTCCAATTTCTGTACATCACTTCTCTTTTTCTGTCTATGAATTTGTTCTGATCACGAGGCAGCGCTGGAGTCTGAATCTTCTGTGATTCTGGGGGCTGCCCGATTCACAAATCATTCATTGCTCAATTGAACCTCTTTTTTTTTTGAGAGGGAGTCTTGCTCTGTGCCCCAGGCTGGAGTGCGGTGGCGCTATCTCAGCTCACTGCAAGCTCCGCCTCCTGGGTTCACACCATTCTCCTGCCTCAGCCTGCCAAGTAGCTGGGATTACAGGCGCCTGCCACCACGCCCGGCTAATTTTCATGTATTTTTAGTAGAGACGGGGTTTCACCGTGTTAGCCAGGATGGTCTCGATCTCCTAACCTCGTGATCCGCCCGTCTCGGCCTCCCAAAGTGCTGGGATTACAGGCTTGAGCCACTGCGCCCGGCCCTGAACTTCTTTAAATTTAATTTGGCTGAACTTTTTCTTTATTTTTAAATTATTATTATTATTTGAGATGGAGCCTTGCTCTGTCACCCAGGCTGGAGTTTAGTGGCACAATCTTGGCTCACTGCAGCCTCCACCTCCCAGGTACAAGAGATTCTCCTGCCTCAGCCTCCCGAGCATTTGGGATTACAGACACCCGCCACCACGTCCGGCTAGTTTTCGTATTTTTAGTAGAGATGGGGTTTTACCATGTTGGCCAGGCTGGTCTTGAACTTCTGGCCTCAAGTGATCTGCCAGGCTCGGCCTCCCAAAGTGTTGGGATTATAGGTGTGAGCCACTGCCTGGCCAGCTTTCTGTGAATTTCTTCTACAAATTTGCCTATTCTGAATAGTTCATAAAAATTGAATCATAATGTGTGGTCTTTTGTGCCTGACTTCTTTCACTTGGGATAGTGTTTTATTTTTCTTTTATTTATTTACTTATTTCATTGCTTTTTTTTTTTTTTTGAGATGGAATCTTGCCCTGTCACCCAGTCTGGAGTGCAGTGGTGCAATCTCAGTTCACTGCAGCCTCTGCCGCCTGGGTTCCAGTGATTCTCCTGCCTCAGCCTCCTGAGTAGCTGGTATTGCAGGCACGAGTCACCACATCTGGCTAATTTTTGTATTTTTAGTAGAGACGGGGTTTCACCACGTTGGCTAGGCTGGTCTCGAACTCCTGACCTCAGGAGATCCTCCCGCCTCGGCCTCCCAAAGTGCTGCTATTATAGGCGTGAGTCACCGCACCTAGCCTTTCTTGCTCTTTTTTTCTCCTCCCAAATCAGATGTCAGGCATAGAGTTTTCAAGGTCCACCTATGTTGTAGCATGCATTAGTATTTTGTTTATTTTGGAGTCAGGGATTCATTCTGTCACCCAGGCTGGAGTCAGTGGCACGATCATCGCTCACTGTGGACCGGAACTCCTGGTCTCAAATGATCCTCTTGCTTCAGTCTCTTGAGCAGCTGGGACTACAGGCGTGCACCACCACCTCTGGCTAATTTTTATTTTTGGTAGAGACAGAGTCTCACTATGTTGCACAGGTTGGTCTCGAACTCTTGGATTCAAGTGATCCTCCCACCTTAGCCTTGGAAATAGCTGAGATTACAGGTGTGAGCCACTGTGCCTGGCCTTATACAAGTTTTATTTATTTATTTTTATTATTTTATTTTAGATAGAGTCTCTCTCTGTCACCCAGGCTGGAATGCAGTGGCACTATCTTGGCTCACTACAACCTCTGCTTCTCAGGTTCAAGTGATTCTCCTGCCTCAGCCTCCCAAGTAGCTGGGATTACAGGTGCTTGCCACCACGCCAAGCTAATTTTTGTATTTTTAGTCGATACGGGGTTTCACCATGTTGACCAGGCTGGTCTTGAACTTCTTGCCTGCCTGCCTTGGCCTCCCAAAGTGCTGGGATTATAGGCTTGAACCACCGCACCTGGCCGGGCTGTCTATTTATTGAACCGATAACCCACTCTTTGTCCCGTATACCTGTCCTGGAGCTGCTTTGGCCCAAGCAGCACATGGAAGTGAGAACTTGTTTCAAAAAAGCAAAAGAAACCCCAAAAAGAACAAAACAGCCCCCCTCCCCCCCACAATTGCCAGTGATTTGTAATTTCTCAAGATTCTCAGGTGGCCAGGTGGTTCTTCCACTGGTGTTTTCTATCCCACTCACGAGGCTTAAGGCGTCAGCAGACCTGGTTCTTTCTGGAAGCTGCGGGGGAGATCTCTTTCCTTGCCTTTTTCAGTTTCTGGGGGTGTCCGGCATCCACTGGCCCCTGTTGCTTTCCTGACATCACTCCAGCCTTCTGCTTCTGCGATTACATCTTCTGCTAATGATGCTGACCCCCTGGCTCCTTCTTAGAAGGACTTTTGTGACGAAATTGGGTACAGGTGGTCAACCCAGGAAAACATCCCCATCCAAAACTCTTAACTTACATCTGCAGAGGCCCTCGTGCCATGGAACATAACATATTCCCAGCTCCAGGGATCAGGAACACTCTGGGGACAGGCTTCCGTCTAGTACAAATCCATTACAAATGCAGGCAACACACCACAACAGTGTTAGCAGAACTTGTGACTTTGTCACCAAAAAAAAATCACAGACATTTCCTATCACGTTATCTTCCAGCAGGCACCTTGAAATATCATTTATGCTCATCTCTGCTTCCAAGTCACAGTGGTTATTAAAGCTGCCACGGGTGATTTTTTACTTAATGCATTAATGAAGAAGCACATGAATTGCTATGTCACAGTGTGAAAAAATATTTTGATCACTGTATTACAATCAGAGTTGGATTCCTTTGTCCTGCACGTGTTCTTTCATTCTGAGAAGGGTCCGTAGGCTTTTCAAGGCTGCCGTCGGGTCCGGTGGGTGAAGATGGTGAGGGAGCCCTGCCCCGGGGACTGTGGAGCACAGAACTGCCAGGAACCAGGGCCCCTGGATGACTGGGTGGGGCCATCCTACCAGGGGGAGCGCTCACCTTGGGAGGAGGAGCTCTTGGAGAATGACACTCTGTGGTTTGTAATCCACGGTCACTGTATTTGGGGGACTCTTTGTTCCAGCAGTTCAGCCAACTGTACTCAGCAGGGATCCCTGATCCAAGTTGTCCTCCTCATTTGTGGGGGCCGATCCAGGGTCAGTGAGACCTCATGTTTGCTTATACAATTCAAGGGCTTCTTGGAAAGAGAATGGGCTGGACTCAGTGGCTCAAGCCTGTAATCCCAGTTCCAGGAGGGGCTGGGGTGGGTGGAGGATGGTGCTGAAGAGAGAGAATCACTCGAGCCCAGGAGTTTGAGGCTGCAGTGAGATGTGATCGTGCAAGAGACAGGGTCCTGCTGTTGCTCAAGCTGGTCATGAACTCCTGGCCTCAAGCAATCCTCCCATCTCAGCTTCTGCCAGTAGCTGGGATTATGGGCTTGTGCCACCACGCCCAGCCAATTCTTTAATTTTTTTGTAGAGGCAGGATCTTGCTATGTTGCCCAGGCTGTTCTGGGCTCAAGTGATCCTCCCAACTCAGCCACCCAAAATGCTGTGATTACAGGCTTGAGCAATCACATCCAGGCTCTAAATTAATTTTAAACATGTTTCATTTCACCCAATACATCCAACGTGCTCTCGTTTCAACATCTAATGAATATATAAATTATAATCCAGATGTTTTACATTTTTTTTCCCTACAGTACATCTTCAAATTCTGGGGTTTGTTTTAGACTCACTGCACAAATTAGGTTGCACCACGTACATTCTGGGTGCTCGACAGTGACAATGTGGCCTGGGGACCCCAGTGGATAGCACAGCCCTCAATGAACCTGCCGTTCTAGATGTCTCACCATGGATGCTAATGAAAGTTCTTATTACCAAGGCGTTTCTAGCTCCTGTTACTTTACTTATAGCACAATGCATTCTAAATGATCCCTCACACACTCTGAGGTAGACGAGACACACACACAATCTGTAACTACAATGACACACAATCAGAAGCACAATCGTACATACACTGTAGGAGGCCGAAGATGCCACCCCAAAAACACCCAGCACCGCATACCTGGACCCTGTGCGTATCTTATGTGACTCGGCAAAGGAGCTTTTCAGATACGATAATGGCGTGTGGACTGACACTGGGGAGATCACCCTGGATGCCAGTCTAATCACCTGAGCCCTGAAACGTGGAAGACTTTCCCTAGCTGGAAGCACAAGAGAAATGTGGCAGGAGAGGTCAGAGAGGTTCCAAGCATGAGAAAGGTTTGAGGCACCGTTGCTGGCTCTGAGTTGGAAGGGCCCATGGGCAGGGACCACGGAAAGCCAGAGAAGCCTGGATGGAGAAATTTCAGGGCAGTGAAATTATTCTGTCTTGCACTGTCATGAGGGATAGAATACATTATGTATTATGCCTCAGATCTCAGGTCCTGGGGAAGAAGCGGGAGCAGCACCTGCAGTCCATCTGCAGGAGTGACTCTTCCTGGAGAGCAAGGGCACAGGTTAGCCCCCAGCAGAAGGGGTGGAGGTTAGACCACTCCGGTGAGATTAGAGGATGGCTGATAACAGGATAGTGGAGGTTAACTCCCGGGAGGATGTCAGAGGACCCTCCGCTGCAGGAGGACACGAATCAGCCCCTAGAGTAGGAGCACGAGATAGCCCACTGCAGGGAGGGTGGAGGTTAGCCCAGTGAGAGAAGTGGAGGTCCCTTTCAGCAGAGTCAGCTCAGGATGGACCCACAGCCAGGAGGAGGCAGGAACCTTAGCCCTACAGCAGCAAGGAACAGTGATCTGCCGACAATGCGACTGACCCTGGAACGAATTTCTCTTCAGAGCCCCCAGTAAGAGGCCAGCAGCAATGCTTGGATTCCAGCCTGTGAGTCCCACAGGAGAGAAACTGGCCAGGTCCAGCGAGCCTCTGACCTGTAGACTCCCAGCTCATCAAGTGTGTCTTTGGAAGATGCTACTTTTAGCATTGTTATGGCAGCAACGCAAAGGAAATACACACCAACACACACACAGTCCCACGTCATGGGTGTCTTTTCCTCATTGTTTATTTCAACAAGGGTTATAAAAAGTAGAAAAATAAACATTTTCCTGGAGGTGAGTTGGGTTTATACCCACAAATACATAAATAGCGATTGGGTGGCAATAAATTAAGACAAGCGGTTAATTTATAAATAAAATCTCAGATTGGATGACTGGTGGGAGAGTCAAACACACAGGTCCCCGCTGGCGACACATTTCAGGTCCCGCGTGAGAAGGCGGAAGAGGTTGAAGGTGACAGAGGCCTCGAGGCAGCCAGGGGACTCCTGTAGGGAGAAGGGGATGGGTCAGGGGCTGTCCAGGGTCTGGGCTCCTAGTGGCTCCCCAGACCCCAGTCCCTCTCTTCCCGGCTCACTCACCTTTTTTGGGGCCTCCTGGAGCCGGTGCAGCCAGTGGTGGAGGCGGCCCCGGGGCCTGGGCCCTGCCGTCGGCTGAGGCTGGATCTGTGGGCAGAGGAGAGCCGCGTGTGAGGTGGGGCCTGGGCCACCACAGGGGAAGGACGCTGCTCAGAGCCCACAGACCTGGGTGCCCGGGCCCCGAGGACTCACACAGGCCCGGAGCTGGGAGAGGATGTGGTGCAGGGTGTGAAGGGGCTGGTCCAAGACATCCACCAGGGCCCAGTCAGCGTCAGCGGCGGCCTCCAGAACCTTCAGCGTCAGGGCCAGCTCAGCCTCCAAAGCCACGGGGCGCTCCCTCACCTGAGGAGAGGTGAGAAAGAACAGGTGAGGGGGCAGGTGAGGGGAACAGGTAGGGGGAGGAGGATAGAGAGGAACAAGTGAAGGTGACAGGCACAGGGGAGAGGGCACAGCCAGTGTGGTCAGGTGGGAGCAGAGGGAAGGGGGAGCAGGTGTGGGGAGAGGAGCGAGAGACCAGGGAGAAGGAGAAGGTGAAGGGGCCACTACAGAGCCAGGTGAGCGGGGTCGGGAGGGCAGGCGTGGGCCTGACTCCCCCTCTCACCTGCAGCTGCCTCAGGTCCCAGGTCCTGGGGAAGAGGCGGGAGCGGCACTTGCTGTCCTTCAGCAGAAGCGACTCTTCCTAGACAGCAAAGGCACAGGTTAGCCCCAGCAGGAGGGTTGGAGGTTAGACCACTCTGATGGGAATTGGAGGATGGCTGACAACAGGATAGGGGAGGTTAACTGCTGGGACGATGGTAGAGGACCCTCTTCTACAGGAAAACATGAGTCAGTCCCTGTAGTAGGAGCATGAGAGAGAGCCCACTGCAGGGAGGGTGGAGGCTAGCCCAGTGAAGGAAGCTGGGACTAGGAAAGCATGGTGACCCTTGGAGTGGGGGTGGAGGTAGCCCATGGCAGGAGGGCAGGGGGAGACTCACTAAGGCATCTTTGGCCCTTTTAAAGGCCTGCAGCTCCTGTGGAGACAGGGACTTGAACTGAGCTATGTGGCAGCCCCTTGCATCCGGGAGAGCCCCGTGGAGCCTGGCGACAGGAACTGCTCCAGTCACGGTCAGCACTGCGGCCATCAGCACCAGCACTGGCATGCAGCCCCCGCTCATGTCTGTGTCACAGACAGAAAGGGAGCTGAGGGGATGGCGAGGCTGCCCCCTGAGGGCAGGGGCTGCAGGAGCTGAGCACGGACAGAGATGTGGGACTCACCTAGTTTCATTCCTGATCTCTGGTCTTTGTCAGCAGAAGAAACACTCTGAGGCTGTCACCCGGGGTCCGTTTGGGTCTTGTTTGGAGTCTCTGTTCTTTTCCGTCTCCCCTCTGGATCTCTGGCTGTGTCCTGGCCTCGACTCTTTCTGTCAGTTTTGAGCTCTGTCTGAGATGTAACTCCTGCCTGAGCTCCATGGGGCGGCTTTTATCCCTGACAGAAGGGCAGTCCCAGCTGATGTGGGAAAAGTGAAAACACCACCTCAGGTAAGACACCGGCCACCAGGGGAGCCCCAGGCTGGGAAAGCCCAGAGCAGGGCAGGGCCAGTGAGCCAGGTGAGCAGCTGGAGGGAAAGAGAAACTGATGGAGACTCAGGGTACCTACAGGAAGGTGTGTTCCCAAGAGGATTCCACCTGCTCTGCTTTTGTTGTTGTTGTTGTAGTTTAAGATAGGGTCTCACTCTGTCACTAGAGTGCAATGGCGTGATCATAGCTCACTGCAGCCTCAAACTCCTGGGCTCAAGCGATCCTCCTCATCCAGCCTATTAAAGTGCTGAGATTACAGGCCTGAGCCACCACTCCTGGTCAATATAGATACATACATATTTTTTGAGACAGGGTCACGTTCGGTCACCCAGGCTGAAGTCCACTGGTGCAATCTAGGCTCACTCCAACCTCCACCTCCTTGGTTCAAGCAATTCTCTTGCCTCAGTCTCCCAAGTAGCCGGGATTACAGGCACGTGCCACCATTCCGAGCTAATTTTATATTTTTAGTAGAGATGGCAGCTCACCAACTGGCCAGGCTAGTCTCGAACTCCTGACATCAAGTGGTCTGTCTCGGCCTCCCAAATTGCTGGGGCTGCAGGCATGAGCCACTGTGCCCAGTGGCCTTTCTTTCTTTCTTGAGACGGAGTCTTGCTCTGTTGCCCAGGCTGGAGTACAATGGCACCATCTCGGCTCACTGCAACCTCTACCTCCTGGGTTCAAGAGATTCTCCTGCCTCAGCCTCCTGAGTAGCTGGCATTACAAGCGTGTGCCACCTTGCCCAGCTAATTTCTGCATTTTTAGTAGAGACAAGGTTTCACCATGCTGGCCAGGCTGGTCTCGAACTCCTGACCTCATGATCCACCTTCTTTGGCCTCCCAAAGTGCTGGAATTACAGGCATGAGCCACCGAGCCCGGCCAAGGCCAATATTTCTTAATTACCCAGGCAAGGAAGGACTCAGGAATATGAGGCGCTGCTCAAGAATTGAGGTGTGATGAAGGACTTGAAGGACACCACATGGGTGCTGTTTTACTTACGGACATTCAGGCAGTGGTCAAGAGCATGCGTCTTGGAGCTGAAGGGTCTGGAGTTCAAACCTGGTTCTGACCCTCACTAGCCGTGTGACCTTGGCAAGGAGGGGTGCATTCAGCAACACAGAGTGCTAATGCACAGATTTGGAGAAAAAACAACCAACTGCTTGTATATTTATACGAGTGATTATTTAATGGAATCCACTCATTAAGGCCATACCAGGACTTGAGCTGGAGAGTTTAAAACGTGATATCAATGTACACTACTCCTCCACAAGGCAAGTATACTAACCCATCCTACAGGTGAGGAAATACAGGCTTAGAAAAGTAATTTGCCCTGAATTACACTGTAATTAACTGGCAGGGTCAGAACTGAAACTCAGGCCACCTGAGTCCCTGGCTTAGCCTCTTTTTTTTGCAGTAAGGCGCACCTCACAATCATCACACGGAAAACAACCAATGCAATCAAAACGCTCTTCAATAATTGGCAATAAATTTAAACCAGGACACAAGAAAAGCAAATACACAGGAATTTCACAAATACAAACAACACACGTTAGGGAATCCAAAGAACCACAGTCAGTTAAGGACTCTTGGGCCTTTCACTACCAAATCCCTCATGGATTGGTGTCCCTTAGATGCCTGATTCAACAGTCACAGATTCATAGCATCCCAAAGCTGGCTGTGGGGCTACAAATCCGGGGTTAGGACCTGGTGTTGGGGGTGTCCTGGTAACCACACAAGGAGGAACTGGTCCCTGTTGCTTGGGGGTCAGCGACGGTTTCCAGAGCTCAAGTCTCTTTCAGTCCCAGCAATCCTTGGAGGGCCGTACAATATACCCCGAGGAAATATCGCTGCTTCCTGGAGAACTGCACTCTCTTGACCCTGTAGAAGGACCCACTCATCTTGTATCTGAGACAGTAGACCAAAGTCAGGCCCAAAGCCGCAAAGAAGTTCTCGTGCCTCAGCACCCATTGGCTGAGAGCCTTGTCTGGCCACTCCAATGGGCGACAGGAGCCGCTTTCGGCAGCCAATGGCGTGGAGGTTTAGGTGGTGCCGGAGGGGGCGGGGTCAGAGGCAAGTCCCCCAGCTCGCAGCCTGCCTGAGCTCGCACATGAGCAAGCGCAGGAGGTTGAAGACCACGGTGACTTCGCGACGCCGAGGTGAGTCCTGGAGCCCAGGAGGGAGCGCAGCGGGGCTAAGCCTGGCTCTTCCCTCCCAAGAAGACCCATCCAGTCCCGCTGCTCCCAGCCTCAGTGTCAACCTCGCCCGATCCTCCCTGCAGGCTAACCCTGTATTGCCTGCTGCACTCACAGCTCTCCGCGGTTTATGACGCCTCCTCGGGGCCCCGGGGACCTTCCTGGACGAGCCTGGCCGTGCCAGCTCGAGCTGGAGGTGGGACACGAGGCAAATGGAGAAGGCGAAGAACGGAGCCCCCCCTCTGCATCTGCCCGTGGCCCTCCCAGCCGCAGACCCGAGCCTGGATTTGTGGACACCCAGAGGACCCGAATCGGGTCTGGATCGGTTTTTCCGCTAAGCGGGACAGATTCGCACAGCTCTGGGACTCGCCGTGGGCCTGAGGATGCAGAGAAGCTGGCGAGGGGGAGGGGCGGCGGGGCGCGGCCTGGGCGTCCGCGGTGCTCCTGGCCACATGGCGGAGCCGAGCAGGCGTTAGAGGGGTCGCTCCCGGGCCGTGCCTCCCCCGCCCGCTTCCGGGCCTCACCGACGGCCGCGGAGGATCCCTCCAGGGGCGGAAGGAACAGGTGCGCGGCCCCCAGCTCAGCGCCTCTTCCTCCTGCGGAACAAGCGGCGCTGATCGCGTATGGCTGGGCCCCCTCGCCAGGGCTCCTGGTTAGAAGGAGCACAGTCTCCTGCACAGACTCCTGCACAGTCTGGGATTCCTGGACGTGGTTGGAGAATGGCCGTGTAAGGTCATGTCTGACGTATACTGAACCGGGGAGCTCCCCGAGTGCGTGAACGGAGGCCGAATTGCACCCCGCGCTCCCCTGGCAAAGCCCTGCGCCCCCGACCTGGAGCTGAGTCTGCCCGCCAGGGCGCCCTTCTGTGACTGACCCTGAGCCTGCGTTCGCGCTGACGACTGGGACTGCGGGGGGTCTCATGGTGGGAATTGTGGGCGCTGACATGCGAGAGGCGCCTGCTGGGCGCTAGGACGCAGGACCCCTCCGGACAGGGACGGGTTTGTGGGAACCCGGCGGGGCCAGTGTACCGGGGGCGCAGAGGCTGGGCGGTCACTCACGTAGCAGACCCTTAGCCCCTTGACCGCCGCCAGGGTCCAGGGCTCCAGCGAGCGGTAGCGCGAGAGCAGGCAGCGCCGGGGGGCGGGGGTGGGGGTCGCCGCACCCACCGTGCACAGGATCCACAGTCCCGCGGCCACTGCAGCCCAGACACTCTCTGCTCTCTGCTCCAGGCCGCATCTCTGCTCCTGAGGGATGTCAGGGAAGCCAAAGAGAGGGTCCCGCGTGTCCAGTCTCCCGCCTTGGGTTAGGCTCACAGGGAAGGCGCAACACACACAGGGGGAGAGAGAGAGCGGGAGCCGGCCGCCTCCTCGGCTTGGCCTCTGCCCTCACGCCTCCCTGCAGTGCACCCTCTGGGTCTCGTGCTGCAGCAGGTGCTGCCGTCCACTGTCCCCTGGGAGGCGTCCAGAGCAGTCTCCACCTGGGCAACAGTGCCTCGATGGTCCATGGTGGCTTTTATGTGCAGGGCTGAGAAAGGGTTTGCAGCCGGTCCCTGTCCTGGACAAGATTTCGGAACGTCATTGCTGGCCCCAGGCCTCTGGGATCTCAGTCGGGATGTGAGGACTTTAACCCGCGTTGGGCCTA
Organism: Macaca nemestrina; assembly: GCF_043159975.1. Classification (NCBI taxonomy): domain Eukaryota; kingdom Metazoa; phylum Chordata; class Mammalia; order Primates; family Cercopithecidae; genus Macaca; species Macaca nemestrina. Next base: position 48,461,914 of record NC_092144.1, on the reverse strand, counting down.
TGCCAGGGATGGCTGGCCTCCAACTCTCTATCCTGAGCCAACTGCTTGTGTCTGTTTTCTGGACATCTGTTTGTCTTTCTTTGCCTCTGTCTTATCTCTCTTCTGTACTCTAGGAATGAACCGAGACACTTCTTCCTTCTCTTTGAAGCTACAGGCTTGGCAGAGCTACCAAATCATTTAAATGGCTGCCCTCAGGCGTTCACACCTGGCTTTCCAATGCTGTCTGCTTCCTCTTTCTCTGCTTTCTCATTACATTTCTGTTTGTCTGTCCCTGTCTTTGTAACTTTCTTTTTCTTGTCAATGAATGAGAAGAGTCATACTCTGTAAAAAAACACTTGAAGAGATTTATTCTGAGCCAAATATGAGTGACCAATGGCCTGTGACACAGCCCCCAGGAGATTCTGAGAACCATGTGCCCAAAGTTGTCAGGCCACAACTTTTTTTTTTCTTTTTTTTCTTGACAGGGAGTCTGGCTCTATCGCCGAGGCTGGAGCGCATTGGCACGAACTTGGCTCACCGCAACCACAACCTCCCAGGTTCAAGTGATTCTCCTGCCTCAGCCTCCTGCGTAGTTGGAACTACAGGCAGGTGCCACCATGCTAACTTTTGCCTTTTTAGTACAGACGGGGTTTCACCATGTTGGCCAGGCAGGTATCAAGCTCCTGACCTCAGGTGATCTGCCCGCCTCGGCCTCACAAAGTGCTGGGATTGCAGGCGTGAGCCACCACGCCTGGCCCACAACTTGGTGTTATACACTTTAGGGAGACATAAGGCATCAATCAATACACTTAAGATGTACATTAGTTCCATCCAGAAAGGCAGGACAAGTGGAAGCCAGGGTGTGCTTCTAAGTATAGGGGGATTCAAAGAGTTTCTGATGGGCAATTGGTTGAGTTACTATCAATAGAAAGGAATGTCTGGATTACCATAATGGGTTGTGGAGACCAAGGAAGGAAGGAAGGGAAGAAAAATGCAGAGATCTTGTGCACTCTTTACCCAGTTTCCCCCAATGGTAAGATCTTACAAACCTCCAGTCCAATACCACAACCAGGATACTGATATTGATACAATCCACCTATCTTATTCAGATATCCTGTTTTACTTGCATTGAGTGTGTGTGCAGATGAAGCCTCCAGATAGCAGGCTTCAGAGAAAATAGATTGTAATTTCTAAAAAATCAGACTTAAAGGTCTCTTCTATTGGCAATTCCAAAAGGAAGGAGGCTATGATGAGGCATGTCCCACACCCCCTTACAATTATGGCCCAAACTGGTTTTTCAGGTTAACTTTGGAATGCCCTTGGCGGAGAGGACAGTGTCCATTCAGATGGTTGCAGGGGGCCTTAGAATTTTATTTTTGGTTTACACCCTGAATACTCCCCCTTCTTTTCTGTTTTGTTTCTTTTCTTTCTTCTTTTTTAGAGACAGGGCCTCACTGTCTCTGGGCCCAGGCTGGAGTGTAGTGGTGAGATGACAGTTCACTGTTACATCAATCCTGTGGGCTCCAAGGCTCTTCCTACTTCAGCCTTGAGTAGTCCCTAAGTAGCTGGGGCTGCTGGCACCCACCACCATGCCCGGATAATTCCTCTTTTTTATTTTTTATTTTGTAGAGATTGGGGTCTCACTGTGTTGCCCAGGCTGGTCTTAAATTCCTGGCCTCAAGCTGTCATCCCACCTTGGCCTCTTAAAGCACTGGGATTACAGGCGTGGGCCACTGCACCTGGTCCCCTCTGTCTGATTTTTGTTCATCTGTGTCTCAGACGAGCTGTCTCTGGCTTTCATATTATTATATGAATATAATATTTATTCATTTGCCACTTAATAAAGCATCGTTAGTTTGCTGTTGAAAATCGGAATTACAGACATGTTTTTCTCAACTACTGTTAATAATAAATATATATATATAAAATTTATAGCTAATATATACTCAGCACTTCCTGGTTCCATTCTAAGCTCTTCTCATGTAAATATCTGTTTTTTTTCCCCTCCCCAGCAACTGTTAGGTAGTTGACTGGTTACTGGCTGACATTTTATAGATGAAAGAATGTGGCACAGAGAGGTTATGAATGAAACACGAGCTCACACAGCTTGTAGGCGTGAAATGGGGATTTGATCCCAGGCTCCCTGGGTTATTGTTGGCAATGCTCTGACATCTCTCATCTGTATGACTGATCTATCTCACACAGAATAGCCTGCATATGTTTTTTGTTTGTTTTGAGATACAGTCTTTCTCTGTCCCCAGGCTGGAGTGCCTGTGGTATGATCACAGCTCGCTGCACCCTCAACCTCCTGGGCTCAAGCGATCCTCCCATGTAGCTGGGACTACAGGTGTGTACCACCACATCAGCTAGTTTTTAAATTTTTTGTAGAGACGGGATCTCAGTATGTTGCCCAGGCTGGTCCAAACTCTTGGCCTCAAGCGATCCTCCTGCCTTAGCCTCCCAAAGTGTTGGGATTACAGGTGTGAGCCACTGCACCCAGCCCTAGGTATGTTTTGAGTAAGTCAGGCACGCTTCCTACTTGAGACCACTTTTAATTAATTCTAATTAGGTTTATTTATAAATATTGATAATGGGCCGGGCGCGGTGGCTCAAGCCTGTAATCCCAGCACTTTGGGAGGCCGAGACGGGCGGATCACGAGGTCAGGAGATCGAGACCATCCTGGCTAACACAGTGAAACCCCGTCTCTACTAAAAAATACAAAAAACTAGCCGGGCGAGGTGGCGGCGCCTGTAGTCCCAGCTACTCGGGAGGCTGAGGCAGGAGAATGGCGTGAACCCGGGAGGCGGAGCTTGCAGTGAGCTGAGATCTGGCCACTGCACTCCAGCCTGGGCAGCAGAGCAAGACTCCGTCTCAAAAAAATAAATAAAAAATAAATAAATATTGATAATGAAGGGTAACTAGTGACTTTTTCATGGTTATATGTCTTCCTCAGCATGGGTATGAGAAAAGCGTTTTATGGTTTGCCAGTGCGTATTTTCCTATTCAAAGGCATAGAGGTTTTAAGAACCAGCAAAACCTGGCCAACGTGGTGAAAGCCCGTCTCTACTAAAAATACAAAAATTAGCCAGTCAGGTGGCACGTGCCTGTAATCCCAGCTACTCAGGAAGCTGAGGCAGGAGAACTGCCTGGACCAGGGAGGGGGAGGTTTCAGTGAGTTGAGATGGTGCCACTGCACTCCAGCCTGGGTGACAGAGCAAGACCCTGTCTCAAAAAAAAAAAAAAAAAAATTCACAAAGTGTCCATGGAGTATACTTTCCAAGCTTCTATCACCTCTCCCCAATCTTTCCTGGGATCCCCCATTTCAGTTGGGGAGCCAAATAGTTTTGGGAAGATGATTTAACCCCCTCCCCATCCCTGGGATGGGGTATGTGATCTGGCTATAGCCATTTACATCAGTTTGTCTTCCTAGCCGCAGTGATTAAGTTTGTGGTGGTCTTGTGACCTAATCCAGTTCAATCACAATGATCCTCAGTTCTGAACATCTTGGGAAAAAGATGCTGCTTTTTTTTTTTTTTTTTTAAATCTACTGAAGAAAAAAAAAATAAAACCTGAAGCCTGAAGCCTGGGAGGCTGCTAGACCCATCTTGGATTTACAAGAGTAAACAGGCTTCTCATCAGCATAAGGGAGACCTGAAGTATTTAAAAGCAAACAAACCGAGGCTGGGCGCGGTGGCTCACACCTGTAATCCCAGCACTTTGGGAGGCTGAGGCAGGCAGATCACCTGAGGTTAGGAGTTCAAGACCAGCCTGGCCTACATGATGAAACCCCATCTCTACTAAAAATACAAAAATTAGCCAGGCACGGTGATAGGCACCTGTAATCCCAGCCACTCAGGGGGCTGAGACAGGAGAGTTGCTTGAACCCTAGAGGCGGAGGTTGCAGTGAGCCGAGATCATGTCACTGCACTCCAGCCTGTGTGACAGAGTGAGGCTCCATCTCAAACAAACAAACAAAAAACCAACTGGGAGGTTACTGATGTCTTAAGCTGCTAGATCAAACTTAACCTGAAGCCTCACCACTAACCCTAGGCTTCTCAGTTTTGTAAGCTCATAAATTCTCCATTGTTTAAGCCAGCATGAGTTGAGTTTTTGGTTATTTACCACCCAAAGTGTCCTAACTGATAGATACCATGAGGCCGTAATAAAATTATATATGTCTCCAAAGACTGAAGAACTAGAAGGAAAATTAGTAATGGCAGGAAGAATGGAGGGCCATGGATTGGCTGGAGGAAAGTACCAGGTGCAAATTATTGGCAATCAGTGATCCAGCTCTGAGCGCCACAGTGCAGGTTATTTGCAATAAAAAATTAAATTTAATGCTGTCCCAGTAGAAAGGTGTCTTGTGATCCACTGCTTGAGACCCCTATTCTGTTACAAACACTACTTCGGGAATTTTTGGGAATTTAAGAAATAACAAAAAGCTTTGGAGAACATTTATGTGTGAGTATAACTCAAAAATGATCTAGGAACTGGATCACTCATCCATTGCTGGTGGGGATGGAAAACTGGTGTAGCCATTCTGAAACAGTTCGGCAGTTTCCTGTAAAAGTAAATATGCAACTCCTAGTCAGCCCAGAACGGTATGCCTGGACTTTTATTCCAGAGAAATGGAAACTTATGTCCATGCAATAATATAGTTATTTGCTTTGCAAATGTTCATAGTGACTTTATTTGTAATAGCCCAAACTAGAAAGCCCAGTTGTCCTCCAAAAGGTGTGTGGTTACACAGATTCTAGTAAATATATATCATCAAATAGGAATGAACTATTGATATATGCAACAAGTTGGATGAGTATCCAGAGAATTATGCTGAGTGAAAAAAGCCCATCCCGGAAGGTTACATACTACATATATATTATATGTAATACAAAAAATTATATATAATATATATAATACAAAAAATATATATATATATTAAATACAAAAATTATATAATACAAAAATTTTATATATATATGTATTTTTTTTTTTTAATTGAGAGTCTCGCCCTGTCACCTAGGCTGGAGTACAGTTGCAAAATCATGGCTCACTGCAGCCTTGACCTCCTGGACTCAAGCAGTCCTCTCACTTCAGCCTCCAGAGTAGCTGAGACCACAGGCACATGCTGTGAGCGGCAAGCCAGCCAGGTGCCGAGGCAAGAGGCTGAAGGCACAGGCTGTTCCAGTATAATAAAGAAGATAATTACAATAAGAAAAGTTATACTAGAAATAGGATATAGATACGATTATATATGAATATTATCAATCATTAGTTTGTAGTATTACTCTGTTTTATTGTTATAATAATTTCCGTTTTATTATTATAATAATTTGTTTTATAATTATAACCGAAGAGCAACCAGACCATACAGAGTCAGGAGCTAAAGGGACACTGTGAGAGGTGACCAAAAGACAAGTGTGAGCCCTCTGTCACACCCGGATAAGGGCCACTTGAGGGCTCCTTGGTCTAGCAGTAGCGCCAGTGCCTGGGAAGGCACCCGTTACTTAGCAGACCGGGAAAGGGAGTCTCCCTTTCCCTGGGGGAGTTAGAGAACACTCTGCTCCGCCAGCTTTTGTGGGGGGCCTGACATTAGCCAGGCCTGCCCGCGGTCATCTGGAGGCTTAAATGTTTCCCTGTGGTGCTGTGCTTCAGTGGTCACGTTCCTTGTCCATTTTCATGTTCCGCCTGTACACCTGGCTCCTCTTTTTAAGTTCTTAGAAGATGGCAGTAACAGAATTAGTGAAAGTATTAAAGTCTTTGATCTTTCTGATAAGTGCATAGAAAAAATGCTGACGTATGCTGTCCTCCCTCTCCGCCTTGGCTACCAAAAAGGAAAAGGCATCCTGTCACATGGACATGTGACTCACGTGACCTTATCAATCACTTGAGATGACTCATACTCCTTACCCTGCCCCCTTACCTTGTATACAATAAATAGCAGCGTGTCCAGGCATTTGAGGCCACTACCAGACTCCGCACATTGGTGGCAGTGGTCCCCTGGGCCCAGTTGTCTTTCCTTCTATTTCTTTGTCTTGTGTCTTTATTTTCCTATGATCTCTCGTCTCTGCACACAAAGAAAAAACCCACAGGCCCAGTAGGGCTGGACCCTACAACATGCCACCGTGCCTGGCTAATTTTTATATTTTTTTGTAGAGACAGGGTCTCCCTATATTGTCCAGGCTGGTCTTGAATTCCTGAGCTCTAAGTGATCCTCCCACCTCAGCCTTCCAAAGTGCTGGGACGACAGGTATGAGTCACTGCACCTGGGCTATATAACATTTTTTAAATGAGAAAAATTTGAAAGTGGAGGATAAATTAGTTGTTGCAAGGAGTTAGGGAAAGATGGTGGAGGGAGGAAGGTGGGTGTGGTTATAAAAAAGGGTCAGGCACGTGGCTCACACCTGTAATTCCAGCACTTTGGGAGGCCAAGGCGGGCAGATCCCGAGGTCAAGAGATTGAGACCATCCTGGCTAACATGGTGAAACCCCATCTCTACTTAAAAAAAAAAATGCAAACAATTAGCCAGGTGTGGTGGCGGGCATCTGTAGTCCCAGCTACTTGGGAGGCTGAGACAGAAGAATGGTGTGAACCTGGGAGGCAGAGCTTGCAGTAAGCTGAGATTGCGCCACTGCACTCCAGCCTGGTGACAGAGCAAAAAAAAAAAAAAAAAAAAAAAAAAAAAAAGATGGCCCCAAGGGCGTTCTTAGTGATGGAACTCTTCTGTGGTGATGCATACATAAACCTATGCATGTGATGAAATTATATAACTAAATTGCATATAGTGAACTGTATGACTAAATACACATGCAAGAATACACAAACACACTCAATGCAAATAAATCTGGGGATATTTGAATAAGATGGGTAGACTGTATTAACGTCAATATCTGGTTGTAGTATTGGACTAGCATTTTGTAAGATATTACCATTGGAGGAAACTGGATAAAGGGTGCACAGAATCTCTCTTTATTATTTATTTCTTTCTTTTTCCTTTTGAGACAGGGTCTCGCTCTGTCACCATGCTGGAGTGCAGTGGCACCATCACAGCCCACTGCAGCCTCCACCTCCCAGGCTCAAGTGATCCTCCCACTTCAGCCCCCTAAGTAGTTGGAACTACAGGTGGGTGCCACCACACCCAGCTAATTTTTGTATCTTGTGTGTGGAGATGGGCTCTTGCTATGTTGCCCAGGCTGGTCTTGAACTCCTGGACTCAATCCTCCTGCCTTGGCCTCCCAAAGTGTTGGGATCATCAGCATGAGCCACTGAGCCTAGCCTGAATTTTTGCTTATAACAGCATGTGAGTCTTTAATGACCTCAGTCTCAAACATTTCTGTTAAGAAAACTCAGGGGGAAAAAACAGAAATCCTCAGGAAGTAGATGACCTACTTGAACGTTTAAGCAGGGGAAAAGTGGGCAGGGTTAAGGAAGACACAAGAGGTAGTGGTGCACCCAGAGGCCAGTAACAGGGGGAGCTGTTAGCACTCCTAGGCATGACAGGACAAAGACTGTGGCTGTCAATAGAGGATGACAGCCACTGTCAAACTCCAGACTTGCAGGGGGCAGCCAGCAAATAGAAGAATAAATACCCCCACCTTGCTCTCTGCCCTCCCTCAATCTCCTGTCAGCACCTCCACTGGCTAAACACAACCATAAGCCAGAGGGCAGGCAAGCCTCAGAGGTACAGATCAGGAGGGGTCAGTGAACACCAGCACAGCAGCAAAGGGGCAGAGGGTAAGGACAACGTTTTACAAAGCCATTATCAGAAGCTCTAGAGAACAGTTTCTCCCGGTGCAGGGACTCTCACACCTGTAATCCCAGCACTTTGGGAGGCCAAGGTGGGTGGATCGCTTGAGGTCAGGAGTGCCAGACCAGCCTGGCCAACATGGCGAAACCCCATCTCTACTAAAAACACAAAAATTAGCTAGGTGTGATGGTGGGTGCCTGTAATCCTAGCTACTTGGGAGGCTGAGGTAGCAGGATTGCTTGTACCCGGGATGCAGTAAGCTGAGATTTCGCCACTGAGTTCCATGCTGGGTGACACAGCGAGACTCTGTCTCAAAAAAACAAACAAAAAGAGAAGCTCTAGAGGTTGGATTAATGTACTTTTTAAGAAAGTCTCACAAATGATCTACCCAACCAGCAACTGAAGAAGCAGCGAGCTACCATTTCCTTCATATCCAGTGAGTTTGTTTTGTTTTACTGTTTAGTTAGGTAGAATTCATTCTCCTTGTAAGAAATTAAAATATGGCTAGGTACAGTGACTCATGCCTGTAATCTCAGCACTTTGGGAGGCCGAGGTGGGCAGATTGCCTGAGGTCAGGAGTTCGAGACCAGCCTGGCCAACATGGCGAAACCCCATCTGTACTAAAAATACAAAAATTAGCCAGGCATGGTGGCGCATACCTGTAATCCCAGCTACTTGGGAGACTGAGGCAGGAGAATCGCTTGAACCTGGGAGGCAGAGGTTGCAGTGAGTGAAGATCACGCCACTGCACTGTAGCCTGAGCAACAGAGCGATACTCCGTCACAAAAAAAAAAAAGAAAATATTATTGATAAATTTAAATATTTCAATGATCATCTCCTCAGTTCCCATGCACTCTCCAGTGATAAATAACTCACTATTAATCAGTTTGGGATATATCCTTGCACACTTTTTTATACATTTTTAAATATTTTATATATTATCCATATTTTATATATTTGCATAATGCATGTATAGCTCCCTAGGAAATATGTCTGTGTGATTGTTTTAATTAGAGTTTTTACTTTGACATAATTGTGGATTCACATGCAATTGTAAGAAATAATACAGGCCGGGCGCGGTGGCTCAAGCCTGTAATCCCAGCACTTTGGGAGGCCGAGACGGGCGGATCACGAGGTCAGGAGTTCGAGACCATCCTGGCTAACACGGTGAAACCCCGTCTCTACTAAAAAATACAAAAAACTAGCCGGGCGAGGTGGTGGGCGCCTGTAGTCCCGGCTACTCGGGAGGCTGAGGCAGGAGAATGGCGTAAAAACCCGGGAGGCGGAGCTTGCAGTGAGCTGAGATCCGGCCACTGCACTCCACCCTGGGCGACATAGCGAGACTCCGTCTCAAAAAAAAAAAAAAAAAAAAAAAAAAAAGAAATAATACAAAGAGATTGGTTCTTGGGAGGCGTGGGGAGGTGGGCGCGGGTCCCAGTGGTCATGGGGTCGGCGGCCTTGGGTCTGTTGGAGGGGCAAGTGCACGGTGGTCCTGGCAGTGCCATGTTGTTCTGCAGCTTCTTCAGGGGCGAGGTTTTCCAGAATCACTTTGAGCCAGGCGACTATATCTGTGCCAAGTGTGGCTATGAGCTGTTCCCCGGCCGCTCAAAGTGCGCATACTCATTCCCCTGACCGGCGTTCACCAAGACCATCCACTCTGACAGCGTGGCCAAGCGCCTAGAGCGTAATCGTCCTGAAGTCTTGAAGGTGTCCTGTGGCAAGTGTGGCAATACATCGAGCCACGAGTCCCTGAACCGTGGCCCCAAGCTGTAGCAGTGCCGATTCTGAATGAATATTCAGCAGCTCGCTGAAGTTTGTCCCTAAAGGCAAAGAAACTTCTGCTTCCAAGGGGCACTAGGCGGGCAGCCCACATCCACCCCAGATGGCTACGGCACTAAGGCCACACGCTGGCCATTCTACCACGGAATCAGAGCCCTGGACACTGAGACAGGAAGGCAGGGCACAATGGCTGAAACATCAAGAAGGCTCCCAAGGCCCCAGCTCTGAACAAGATCTTGTTTCTTGGAAAAGTCACTCTTGCTGATGGTTCCTGCCTTCTGGTTCCTGGGCTGTGCGGCCACACTGTCAGCTGACTCAGCCTCCTGCTCACTCGATAAGGCATCTCAGGGGTGTGGTCTGGGTGCAGTTGGTCTTTGAATGATGTTACGCCCCAACCTTCGACCTTTTCTTCCTGGTCCTGCCTCTGGACTCACCCCTGTGGGGCCCAATTCCAAGACAGACTCTCATCCTCACCAAAGCTTAGGCCCACATCTCCCAGGCTGCTTACGAGACAGAATGGAAATGGAGGCTGCCCCTGACAGCTGCCCCGGCTCTGGTCGCCACATGATCCGCTGTGTCCAAGCCAGCCAGGTGATGATGGTCGTGACCCACCAGGAAAGCAGGCTGATGGGACAGACCCTCTTGTGCAAGAGGGGAGAAACCTAACCCTGTTTCACAACCTGTGCAGAAGTAGCTTGGCTCACTCGGGCTTAGGAAAGTGACAGTCACCTCATTACCCAGCATAGGGCTGGGGGCCTGCAGTTCACCTGCAGAGAGGTCCCCAAGATGTAACTGTGTCTTACTGTACATATTCGGAGGTCTTCCCATAGAGGAAGGTGGGCGATGCTGAAATCAACCCCCTGCCTATCTTTTTTTTTTTTTTTTTGAGACGGAGTCTCGCGCTGTGTCACCCAGGCTGGAGTGCAGTGGCGCGATCTCGGCTCACTGCAAGCTCCGCCTCCCAGGTTCACACCATTCTCCTGCCTCAGCCTCCGAGTAGCTGGGACTACAGGCGCCCGCCACCACGCCCGGCTAGTTTTTTTTTTTTTTTTTTTTTTTTTTTTGTATTTTTAGTAGAGACGGGGTTTCACCATGTTAGCCAGGATGGTCTTGATCTCCTGACCTCGTGATCCACCTGCCTCGGCCTCCCAAAGTGCTGGGATTACAGGCTTGAGCCACCGCGCCCGGCCCCCCCTGCCTATCTTAAGCATCTTAAGTAATTACTTTCTGGAGTAATCAGGCGAAAATCAATAAACAAATGAAATGTGCAAAAAAAAAAAAATGCGAAGAGATACTGTGTACCCTTTACCCAGTTTCCCCTAATGGTAACATCTTGCAAAAATCATGGTACTATATCACATACAGAATATTGACATTGGGTATTAGTCCCTTCTCATACTGCTATAAAGATGCTACATGAGACTGGGTAATTTGTAAAGGAAAGAGGTTTAATTGACTCGAAGTTCTGTATGGTTGGGGAGGCCTCAGGAAATTTACAATGATGACGGAAGGGAAAGCAGGCACCTCTTACATTGTGGCAGGAGAGAGAGACAGTGAAAGGAGGAACTTCCAAATACTAAAAACACCATCGGATCTTGTGAGAACTCACTCACTATCACAAGAACAGCATGGGGGAACCACCCGCACGATCAGATCCAATCACTTCCCACCAGGTCTCTCCCTCAACACCTGGGGATTACAATTCAAGAGAGATTTAGGTGGGCACCCAAAGCCTAACCATATCACATTGATACAGACAAGATACAAAACACTCCATACTCCAAGATCCCTTGTGTTGCCCTTTCAATAGCCACGTCCACTCTTCTCCCATCTGACCCCTTCCTTAACCTCTGGCAACCACTAATCCACTCTCCATTTCTCTAATTTTGTCATTTCAAGCATGTTGGAATGGAAACATACCAGCCTGGCCAACAAAGTGAGACTGCATCTCTGGGGAGAAAAAGAAAATTAGCCGGGCCTGGTGGCACGTGCCTACTACAGGTAGCTGGTGTCCCAGCTACTTGGGAGGCTGGGGTGGGAGGATGGCTTGACCTGGGAGATGGAGGCTGCAGTGAGCGGCAATTGTGCCACTACTATGCTCCAGCTTGGGCTACAGAGTGAGACCATGTCCAAAAAAACGAAAACAAAACACAACCTCTGTTCTGCAAAAGACACTGTTGAGGGAATGAAAAACCTACCACCCTACCAATCGGGGACTGGTTATTAAATGGTCCTGCTGGAATGGAAGCTCTAATAGTGGTGTGGGGGTGGGGGATGTCTTCCATTTGCCCCTCCTTATCTACTGTCCCTGCTTCTCCACCTTACTCTGGGCCCCAGGTAGAGGGGAGAGGAGGTCAGGTGTTTGTTCACCAGGGTTCCTCCCTGCACTGGGCCACCACTATTCGTCTGTTTCCTCCGTCAATCTAAGTTACTCTCTCCTCCCCAAGTCAGGCAACCACATGCACACCCTCAACCCTCTCCCCTTCCTTCAGGCCTGTGAATGAGGCCCCTCACCTGTGCTGGCCCCAGGAGCTTGCACTAGCTCTTGTCATTTGCCTTTACTATCCAATCGCTTTATAAAGGCTTCTGGTATCAACCCCACCTCAAATTATCCTAAATTGACGGGCCCATCTGTTTCCTGCTGGGCCCTAACTGATACACTATAATTAAAGATGTGGGAGAATGCAAATGAGAGATAATGGTAGGACATAAAAAGCTAGCTACCAAACTGTATACAGCATGGTTCCAATTTGGGTGAAATTGCTCACAGAAAGGAAAACAAAAGGAGGAACAGTGACAAATTGTTAAAAAATATTTACCTCCAGGAGGTGAAATATAAGACTTACTTTAACTCTCCAAGTTGTATGTTTCGTATTGATGGAATCTTTTTACAAGGAACAAGTGTTACGTTGACAGTCAGAAAACATATGCACAAATAAACACATGGAAAATTCCTATGTATTGGGACGAATTGTTCCAGAAGTGGGATGAGGGATAAGAGGAGGATGGTGAAGTTATAGGTGATGCTTTTTCTCTTTTATGCTTTTGTGTATTTTTCAAGCTTTATCCACTGAACATGCATGGCTAATTTTATCAGAAAAAGTAGATTTTATGTTTAAACTAACAAAAAGAGATTGATTGAGACAGACAGAGAGACCCGGGTCAGGATGCTTGTTGGAAAAAATGAATAAGAAAGATGGAGTCACACAAAGCCAGAGACAGACAGGAAGAGAGAGAGAGAGAGACAGACAGACAGGAAGAGAGAGAGAGAGAGAGAGAGAGAGAGAGAGAGAGAGAGAGAGAGAGAGAGAGGGAGAGAGAGGAGGATACGCTGAAAAAGATAAGTAAGGGCAGTTATGGCATAGAGAACAAGCTTTGAAACTGGGCAGTGTGTGGGTTCAAACCCCACCTCTGCCATTTATTAGCTGTGTATCTTGGAACAGTTCCTTTACTTTACTGGGCCTCAGTGTTCCAGCTGTAAAATAAGGTAATAGAACCTCCCTTTTGTGTCTTTTTTATTTTTTGAGATGGCGTTTCACTCTTGTTGCCCAGGCTGGAGTGCGATGGTACGATCTCGGCTCACTGCAACCTCTGCCTCCCAGGTTCAAGTGAGTCTCCTGCCTCAGCCTCCCGAGTAGCTGGGATTACAGGCATGCACCATCATGCCCGGCTAATTTTGTATTTTTAATAGAGATGGGATTTCTCCATGTTGGTTAGGCTGGTCTCGAACTCCCAACCTCAGGTGATCTGCCTGCCTCGGCATCCCAAAGTGCTGGGATTACAGGCATGAGCAACTGTGCCTGGCTTGTGTCTTTTTTTTTTTTTTTTTTTTTGAGACAGTCTCTTACTCTGTTGCCCAGGCTGGAGTGTGGTGGCACAGTCATAGCTCACTGCAGCCTCAACCTCCCAGACTCAAGAGATCCTTTCATCTCAGCTGCATGAGTAGCTGGGACTACAGGTGCATGCCACTGTCAGAGGCATTTGAACCAGAGCGACTCCATCTTGAGTGAGGGCTAGGAAACATGAGGCTGGGACCTGCTGAGCTGCATTTCCAGGAAGTTAGGCTTTCCCAGCCTCTAGATGTTTACTGTTAAGGGAACAGATTGATAACGTTTACTAAACAGACCCAGACTCAGGAATGTCCTGAAATCCCGTTATCTTGAGAACAGAAGCATTCCTCATTTTGCTTTAAAGATAGTAATATCGGTTCTTGCAAAATATGGTAATTAATAAATTTAATCCTTTATCATCAACCCTTGCAGCAGAGCACATCGCCCCATGATATTTTTTGTTATTCAACATATAAACAAGCATTGTACCTAGGGTGGGCCCATTCCTCTTACTTTCAGGAACACCCTACTTTGTCTATGGAGTAACTATTCCTTCACCACTTTGCTTTTTTTTCCTCACTCTGTTGCCCAGGCTGGAGTGCAGTGGCATTGCCATCTTGGCTCACTGCAACCTCCGCCTCCTGGATTCAAGCAATTCTCCTGCCTCAGCCTTCCGAGTAGCTGGAACTACAGGTGTGCACCACCACACCTGGCTAATTTTTTTGAATTTCTAGTAGAGACAGAGTTTTGCCATGTTGGTCAGGCTGGTATTGAACTCCTGACCTCAAGTGATTCACCTGTGTTGACCTCCCAAAGTGCTGGGATTACAGGTGTGAGCCACTGCACCCAGGCACCACTTTACTTTTTAAAGTAAACTTGCTTTTGCTTTGCACTGTGGACTCGCCCCAAATTCTTTCTTGCACAAGATCTAAGAACCCTCTCTTGGGGTCTGGATTGGGACCCTTTTCCAGTAACACCACCATGTCCAGGGAATTTTTTAATCCCTTTTTTAGAGACAGGGTCTCACTATGTTGCCCAGGCCGGTCTCAAACTCCTGGGCTCAAGCAATCCTCCTTCCTTAGCCTCCCAAAGTACTGGGATTACAGGCCTGAGCCACTGTGCCCAGTTTTGTGTCATTTTTGACAATGAAACTGTCACCTGTAAACGGAGTTGTTTCCTTGCTCTGCATTGGTTGCAAAGAAAGAACACCCGGTTGGAAACAAAAAGGCAAATAGATTTTATTCCTGGCTAGGATGGGGAAGGAGAGAACTCTTACTCTAAAGACACCTTATCCCTGGGTGCGCTCATGCCTGTACTCACATCACTTTGGGAGGTCAAGGTGGGCGGATCACCTGAAGTCAGGAGTTTGAGGCCAGCCTGGCCAACATGGTGAAACCCCATCTCTGCTAAAACTACAAAAAACTAACAAGGCGTGGTGGCATGTGCCTGTAATCCCAGCTACACAGGAGGCTGAGACAGGAGAATCCCTTGAACCCGGGAGGTGGAGGTTGCAGTGAACCGAGATTGTGCCACTGCTCTCCAGCTTGGGCAACAAGAGTAAAACTCCATCTCAAAACAAACAAACAAACAAACAAACACCTTATCGCCCAGCGGTAGGGAGCTGGGAAATTTTAAGGAGTTAGCTATGGGGTGGGATGGTATGTAAGCTTGTGCAGGAAGCAACTCCAGACACAGGTCGGATCATAAGCATGCCTCTTCATATGATGTATGTTCAGCAAATGGTGAGCATATTTTCCTCCATGGGTAGGGAGTTTAGCATGATAATTATATATTAATGATCTAAAGGTAACCATGGGTCACTGTGTCTGGTTTGCACTTGTTTTGCCTCAGCCTTATCTTCCTCCAGTAATAAGCAAAGGAAACATTCTGAAGATCCTGTGGCCTTTTTGGCCATCTGCAGTTCTTTTAAGCAATGCACCTATAGATAAAGAGACTAGAAAAAAAACGGTTTAAGAAAATAATGAGGCCAGGTGCAATCCAGATTACACCTGCAGGCCAGGTGCAATCCAAGCATTTTGAGAGGCTGAGGCAGGCAGATGGCTTGAGCTCAGGAGTTAGAGACCAGCCTGGGCAACATGGTGAAACCAGGTTTCTACAAAAAATGGTGGTGGCGCCCACCGGTAGTCCTAGCTACTTTGGAGAATGAGGTGGAGGATTGCTCCAGCCTGGGAGGTTGAGGCTGCAGTGAGCTGTGACTGCACCACTACTACAGCCTGGGCAACAAAGCAAGACCCTATCTCTAAAATAAAATAAATAAAATAAGCGTTCTCTTTCTCAGCTACACCTCCAGGGCTGCCCTGGTACAAAAATGAGATGATATGTCTGTGTCAATTACATAGAAGAGGGCCTGATGTATAGTCAACACTACACAAGGGCTGGTTGTGATTGCAGAACGAAGATAAGGACAACCAGGGTGAAGCAAAGAAAAAGGAAACAGACAGTAGAAACAGGGACAGAGACAATTTGGAAACCGAGTGTTGGAGGGTAGCCATCCCGGGCACAGGCCAACCTTGGGTTGAAGTCCTCACACCCGACTGGGATCCCAGAGGCCTGGGGCCAGCTCTGATGTTGGGAAAGCTTGCCCTGGACAGGAAAGTCCGGCTGCAAACCCCATTCTCAGCCCTGCACATAAAAGCCAGCATGGACCATCGAGGCACTGTTGCCCAAGTGGAGACTGCTCTGGACACCTCCCAGGGCATAGTGGACGGCAGCACCTGCTGCAGCACGAGGCGCAGAGGGTGCACTGCAGAGAGGAGTGAGGGCAGAGGCCAAGGCGAGGAGGGGACCGGCTCCCGCTCTCTCCCCCTGTGTGTGCTGCGCCTTCAGGCTCCGAGCATCGCCTCCCCTGCGAGCCTAACCCAAGGCAGGGGTCTGGACGCGCGGGACCCTCTCTTTGGCTTCCCTGACGTCTCTCGCCTGCTGCAGAAGCAGAGATGCGGCCGAGTGTCTGGGCCGCGGTGGCCGCCGGGCTGTGGGTCCTGTGCACGGTGGTCACAGCGGCCCCCCGGCGCTGCCTGCTCTCGCACTACCGCTCGCTGGAGCCCCGGACGCTGGCGGCGGCCAAGGCGCTGAGGGACCGCTACGTAAGTCACCGCCCAGCCCCTGCGCCCCCTGGGACTCTGGCCCCACCGGGTTCCCATACACCCGTCCCTGTCCCCAGGGGTCCTGCGTCCTAGCGCCCAGCAGGCGCCTCTCGTATGCCAGCGCCCGCAATTCCCACCACGAGACCCCCGCAGTCCCCGTTATCAGCGCGAACGCAGGCTTAGGGTCAGTCACAGAAGGGCGCCCTGACGGGCGGACTCGGCTCCAGGTCAGGGCGCAGAGCTTTCCTGGAGGAGCGCGGGGTGCAATTCAACCCGGGTTCACGCCTTCGGGGAGCTCCCTGGTTCAGTATACGACAGGCACGACCGTACGCTGCCAGTACCCATCCACGTCCAGGAATCCCAGACTGTGCAGAGGTTAGGGGCCCTGGCGAGGGGGCCCAGGATACGCGAAAAGCGCCGCTTATCCCGCAGGAGGAAGAGGCGCTGAGATGGGAGCCGCGCAACTGCTCCTTCCGCCCCAGGAGGGATCCTCCGCGGCCGTCGGTGAGGCCCGGGAGCGGGGGGGAAGGCATGGACCGGGCGCGGCCCCCTCTAACGCCCTCTGGTCCCCGCAGTCCTGCGCTCAGCTCCGCCACGTGGCCCGGGGCATCGCGGACGCCCAGGCCGTGCTCAGCGGCCTGCACCGCCCGGAGCTGCTCCCGGGCGCCGGCCCGATCCTGGAGCTGCTGGCGGCCGCGGGGAAGGACGTGGCGGCCTGCGTGAGTGACGACCGCGCCCGCCGCCCCTCGCCCTCGCCAGCTTCTCTGCATCCTCAGGCCCACGGCGTGCCCCAGCGCTTTGCGAATCTGTCCCGCTTAGCGGAAAAACCGATCCAGACCCGATTCGGGTCCTCTGGGTGTCCTCAAATCCGGGCTCGGGTCTGCGGCTGGGAGGGTCACGGGCAGATGCAGAGGGGGGCTTCGTCCTTCGCCTTCTCCATTTGCCTCATGTCCCACCTCCAGCTCGAGCTGGCACGGCCAGGCTCCTCCAGGAAGGTCCCCGGGGCCCCGAGGAGGCGTCACAAACCGCGGAGAGCTGTGAGTGCAGCAGGCAATACAGGGTTAGCCTGCAGGGAGGACCAGGCGAGGCTGACAAGGACGGGACTGAGGCTGGGAGAGCGGGACTAGTGGGGGCTTCTCGGGAGGGAAGAGCCAGGCTTAGCCCCGCTGCGCTCCCTCCTGGGCTCTAGGACTCGCCTCGGTGTCGCGAAGTCAGCGTGATCTTCAACCTCCTGCGCCTGCTCACATGGGAGCTCCGACTGGTTGCGCACTCCGGGCCTTGCCTCTGACCCCGCCCCCTCCGGCACCACCTAAACCTCCACGCCATTGGCTGCCGAAAGCGGCTCCTGTCGCCCATTGGAGTGACCAGACAAGGCTCTCAGCCAATGGGTGCTGAGGCACGAGAACTTCTTTGCAGCTTTGGGCCTGACTTGGATCCACTGTCTCAAGATACAAGATGAGTGGGTCCTTCTAGAGGGAAGAGAGTGCAGTTCTTCAGGAAGCAGCGATATTTCCTCGGGGTATATTGTACGGCCCTCCAAGGATTGCTGGGACTGAAAGAGACTTGAGCTCTGGAAACCGTCGCTGACCCCCAAGCAACAGGGACCAGTTCCTCCTTGTGTGGTTACCAGGACACCCCCAACACCAGGTCCTAACCCCGGATTTGTAGCCCCACAGCCAGCTTTGAGATTCTGTGAATCCGTGACTCTTGGATCAGGCATCTAAGGGACACCAATCCATGAGGGATTTGGTAGTGAAAGGCCCAAGAGTCCTTAACTGGCTGTGGTTCTTTGGATTCCCTAACGTATGTTGTTTGTATTTGTGAAATTCCTGTGTATTTGCTATTCTGTCTCCTGGTTTAAATTTATTGGCAGTTATTAAAGAGCGTTTTGATTGCATTGGTTGTTTTCCGTATGATGATTGTGAGGTGCGCCTTACTGCAAAAAAAGAGGCTGAGCCAGGGACTCAGGTGGCCTGAGTTTCAGTTCTGACCTTGCCAGTTAATTACAGTGTAATTCAGGGCAAATTACTTTTCTGAGCCTGTATTTCCTCACCTGTAGGATGGGTTAGTATACTTGCCTTGTGGAGGAGTAGTGTACATTGAGATCACGTTTTAAACTCTCCAGCTCAAGTCCTGGTATGGCCTTAATGAGTGGATTCCATTAAATAATCACTCGTATAAATACACAAGCAGTTGTGTTGTTAATTTTTTCTCCAAATCTGTGCATTAGCACTCTGTGTTGCTGAAAGCACCCCTCCTTGCCAAGGTCACACGGCTAGTGAGGGTCAGAACCAGGTTTGAACCCCAGACCCTTCAGCTCCAAGACCCATGCTCTTGACCACTGCCTGAACGTCCCTAAGAAAAACAGCACCCATGTGGTGTCCTTCAAGTCCTTCATCACACCTCAGTTCTTGAGCAGCGCCTCATATTCCTGAGTCCTTCCTTGCCTGGCAATTAAGAAATATTGGCGTCTGGGTGTGGTGGCTTACCACTGAAATCCCAGCAATTTGGGAGGCATAGACAGAGAGATCACTTGACATCAGGAATTCGAGACCAGCCTTGCCAACATGGTGAAACGCCATCTCTACTAAACATAAAAATTAGCTGGAAATGTTGGCACAAATCTGTAATCTCAGCTACTTGGGAGGCTGAGGCAGGAGAATCGCTTGAACCCAGGAGGCGGAGGTTGCAGTTAGCCAAGATTTTGCACTGCACTACAGCCTGGGTGATCAAACAACATCCTGTTTAAAAATATATATATATATATGTATATATAAATATATTAAAATATAAATATATATACACAAATATATAAAAATATATATACACACACACACATATACACACACACACACACACGCGCGCATGCGCCCAATGCCAGGAGTGGTGGCTCAGGCCTGTAATCTCAGCACTTTAATAGGCTGGATGAGGAGGATTGCTTGAGCCCAGGAGTTTGAGGCTGCAGTGAGCTATGATCACGCCATTGCACTCCAGTGACAGAGTGAGACCCTATCTTAAACTACAACAACAACAACAAAAGCAGAGCAGGTGGAATCCTCTTGGGAACACACCTTCCTGTAGGTAATCCGTGAGTCTCCATCAGTTTCTCTTTCCCTCCAGCTGCTCACCTGGCTCACTGGCCCTGCCCTGCTCTGGGCTTTCCCAACCTGGGGCTCCCCTGGTGGCCGGTGTCTTACCTGAGGTGGTGTTTTCACTTTTCCCACATCAGCTGGGACTGCCCTTCTGTCAGGGATAAAAGCCGCCCCATGGAGCTCAGGCAGGAGTTACATCTCAGACAGAGCTCAAAACTGACAGAAAGAGTCGAGGCCAGGACACAGCCAGAGATCCAGAAGAGGGGACGGAAAAGAACAGAGACTCCAAACAAGACCCAAACGGACCCCGGGTGACAGCCTCAGAGTGTTTCTTCTGCTGACAAAGACCAGAGATCAGGAATGAAACTAGGTGAGTCCCACATCTCTGTCCGTGCTCAGCTCCTGCAGCCCCTGCCCTCAGGGGGCAGCCTCGCCATCCCCTCAGCTCCCTTTCTCTCTGTGACACAGACATGACCGGGGGCTGCATGCCAGTGCTGGTGCTGATGGCCGCAGTGCTGACCGTGACTGGAGCAGTTCCTGTCACCAGGCTCCACGGGGCTCTCCCGGATGCAAGGGGCTGCCACATAGCTCAGTTCAAGTCCCTGTCTCCACAGGAGCTGCAGGCCTTTAAAAGGGCCAAAGATGCCTTAGTGAGTCTCCCCCTGCCCTCCTGCCATGGGCTAGCCTCCACCCCCACTCCAAGGGTCACCATGCTTTCCTAGTCCCAGCTTCCTTCACTGGGCTAGCCTCCACCCTCCCTGCAGTGGGCTATCTCATGCTCCTACTGCAGGGACTGACTCATGTTTTCCTGTAGAAGAGGATCCTCTACAATCGTCCCAGCAGTTAACCTCCCCTATCCTGTTGTCAGCCATCCTCCAATCCCATCAGAGTGGTCTAACCTCCAACCCTCCTGCTGGGGCTAACCTGTGCCTTTGCTGTCTAGGAAGAGTCGCTTCTGCTGAAGGACTGCAGGTGCCGCTCCCGCCTCTTCCCCAGGACCTGGGACCTGAGGCAGCTGCAGGTGAGAGGGGGAGTCAGGCCCACGCCTGCCCTCCCGACCCCGCTCACCTGGCTCTGTAGTGGCCCCTTCACCTTCTCCTTCTCCCTTGTCTCACTCCTCTCCCCACACCTGCTCCCCCTTCCCTCTGTACCCACCTGACCACATTGGCTGTGCCCTCTCCCCTGTGCCTGTCACCTTCACTTGTTCCTCTCTATCCTCCTCCCCCCACCTGTTCCCCTCACCTGCCCCCTCACCTGTTCTTTCTCACCTCTCCTCAGGTGAGGGAGCGCCCCGTGGCTTTGGAGGCTGAGCTGGCCCTGACGCTGAAGGTTCTGGAGGCCGCCGCTGACGCTGACTCGGTCCTGGTGGATGTTTTGGACCAGCCCCTTCACACCCTGCACCACATCCTCTCCCAGCTCCGGGCCTGTGTGAGTCCTCGGGGCCCGGGCACCCAGGTCTGTGGGCTCTGAGCAGCGTCCTTCCCCTGTGGCCGCCCAGGCCCTGCCTCACACACAGCTCTCCACTGCCCACAGATCCAGCCTCAGCCGACAGCAGGGCCCAGGCCCCGGGGCCGCCTCCACCACTGGCTGCACCGGCTCCAGGAGGCCCCAAAAAAGGTGAGTGAGCTGGGAAGAGAGGGACTGGGGTCTGGGGAGCCACTAGGAGTCCAGACCCTGGACAGCCCCTGACCCATCCCCTTCTCCCTACAGGAGTCCCCTGGCTGCCTCGAGGCCTCTGTCACCTTCAACCTCTTCCGCCTCCTCACGCGGGACCTGAAATGTGTCGCCAGTGGGGACCTGTGTGTTTGACTCTCCCACCAGTCATGCAATCTGAGATTTTATTTATAAATTAACCGCTTGTCTTAATTTATTGCCACCCAATCGCTATTTATGTATTTGTGTGTGTAAACCCAAGTCACCTCCAGGCAAATGTTTATTTTTCTACTTTTTATAACCCTTGTTGAAATAAACAATGAGGAAAAGACACCCATGACGTGGGACTGTGTGTGTGTTGGTGTGTATTTCCTTTGTGTTGCTGCCATAACAAATTACCAAAAGTAGCGTCTAGAACAGCAGGTTCGTTGAGGCTGTGCTGGCCACTGGGGTCCCCAGGCCCCATGTCACCATCGAGTACCTGGAATGCAAGTGGTGCAACCTCATTTGTCAGTGAGTGTAATACATACCCCAGAATTTGAAGATTTACTGTGGGAAAAAAATGTAAAACAGCTTAATTATAATTTGTATATTTGGCCGGGCGCGGTGGCTCAAGCCTGTAATCCCAGCACTTTGGGAGGCCGAGACGGGCGGATCACGAGGTCAGGAGATCGAAACCATCCTGGCTAACACGGTGAAACCCCGTCTCTATTAAGAAATACAAAAAACTAGCCGAGCGAGGTGGCGGGCGCCTGTAGTCCCAGCTACTCGGGAGGCTGAGGCAGGAGAATGGCGTGAACCCGGGAGGCAGAGCTTGCAGTGAGCTGAGATCCGGCCACTGCACTCCAGCCTGGGCGACAGAGCGAGACTCCGTCTCAAAAAAAAAAAAAAAAAAAAAAATTAAAAAAAAAATTAAAAAAATTTGTATATTCATTAGATGTTGAAATGATAGCACTTTGGATGTATTGGGTGAAATGAAGCATCTTTAAAATTAATTTAGAGCCTGGATGCGGTTGCTCAAGCCTGTAATCGCAGCACTTTGGGTGGCTGAGGTAGGAGGATTACATGAGCCCAGACCAGCCTGGGCAACATAGCAAGATTCTGTCTGTGCAAAAAATTAAAGAATTGGCTGGGCATGGTGGTGCAAGTCCATAATCCCAGCTACTTGCGGAAGCTGAGATGGGAGGATTGCTTGAGGTCAGGAGTTCCCGACCAGCCTGAGCAACATAGCAAGATTCTGTCTCTTGTGTGATCACATCTCACTGCAGCCTCAAACTCCTGGGCTCGAGTGATTCTCTCTCTTCAGCACCATCCTCCGCCCACCCCAGCCCCTCCTGGAACTGGGATTACAGGCTTGAGCCACTGGGTCCAGCCTATTCTCTTTCCAAGAAGCCCCTGAATCGTATAAGCAAACATGAGGTCTCACTAACCCTGGATCGGCCCCCACAAATGAGGAGGACAACTTGGATCAGGGATCCCTGCTGAGTACAGTTGGCTGAACTGCTGGAACAAAGAGTCCCCCAAATACAGTGACCGTGGATTACAAACCACAGAGTGTCATTCTCCAAGAGCTCCTCCTCCCAAGGTGAGCGCTCCCCCTGGTAGGATGGCCCCACCCAGTCATCCAGGGGCCCTGGTTCCTGGCAGTTCTGTGCTCCACAGTCCCCGGGGCAGGGCTCCCTCACCATCTTCACCCACCGGACCTCACGGCAGCCTTGAAAAGCCTACGGACCCTTCTCAGAATGAAAGAACACGTGCAGGACAAAGGAATCCAACTCTGATTCTAATACAGTGATCAAAATATTTTTTCACACTGTGACATAGCAATTCATGTGCTTCTTCATTAATGCATTAAGTAAAAAATCACCCGTGGCAGCTTTAATAACCACTGTGACTTGGAAGCAGAGATGAGCATGAATGATATTTCAAGGTGCCTGCTGGAAGATAACGTGATAGGAAATGTCTGTGATTTCTTTTGGTGACAAAGTCACAAGTTCTGCTAACACTGTTGTGGTGTGTTGCCTGCATTTGTAATGGATTTGTACTAGACGGAAGCCTGTCCCCAGAGTGTTCCTGATCCCTGGAGCTGGGAATATGTTATGTTCCACGGCACGAGGGACTCTGCAGATGTAAGTTAAGAGTTTTGGATGGGGATGTTATCCTGGGTTGACCACCTGGACCCAATATCATCACAAAAGTCCTTCTAAGAAGGAGCCAGGGGGTCAGCATCATTAGCAGGAGATGTGACCACAGAAGCAGAAGGTTGGAGTGATGTCAGGAAGGGAACCGGGGTCAAGGGATGCCAGACACCCCCAGAAGCTGAGAAAGGCAAGGAAAGAGATCTCCCCTGCAGCTTCCAGAAGGAACCAGCCCTGCTCTCACCTTGACCGTCAGAACTGTAGGAACAGAAATGTGCCTATGTTTTGTTTTGTTCTTTTTGTTCAGGGAATTTAAATATTTTTTTAAATAGTCGGAAACATATAAAATGTGCCATCTTATCCCTTTTAAAAAACATTGTTCAGTAGTGTAATTTTATTATTTATTTATTCTATTTTTATTTTTATTTTTATTTTTTTGAGACAGGGTCTTGCCCTGTCACCCAGGCTGGAGGGCACTGGCATGATCATACCTCTTTGCAGCCTCGACCTCCTGGGCTCAAGTGATCCTCCCACCTCAGCCTCCTGAGTAGCTGAGACTATAGGTGCGTGCCATTAGCCAGCCAGACGCCTGGCTAAATTATTGTACAATTTTTAGTAAGATGGGGTTTTGCCATGTTGGCCAGGTTGGTCTCAAACTCCTGACCTCAAGTGATCTGTCCCCACCTTGGCCTCGCAAAGCACTAGGATTACAGGTGTGAGCCACCTCACCTGGTCCTAGTAGTGTTTGCTATATTGTTCTGCAAGCAATCTCCAGAACTCTCTTCATCTTACAAAACTGAATCTCTATACCCATTAAACAACAACTCTCTCTTAACCCCTCCCACTACCCTGGCAAATATTTAGACACGTCTGTTTCTATGAATTTGACTCCTCTTGGTACCTCATGTAGGGGGAATCATACAGCATTTGTTCTTTTGAGACTGGCTTATTTCACTGACATAATGTCTTCAAACTTCCTTCCTTCCTCTCACTCTCTCTCTCTTTTTTTTTTTGAGACGGAGTTTCGCTCTTGTTGCCCAAGCTGGAGTGTAGTGGTGCGATCTCGACTCGCTGCAACCTCCACCTCCTGGGTTCAAGTGATTCTCCCGCCTCAGCCTCCCAAGTACCTGGGATTACAGGCGCCCACCACCACGCCCAGCTAATTTTTTGTATTTTTAGTAGAAACAGGGTTTCACCATGTTAGCCAGGCTGGTCTCAAACTCCTGATCTCAGGTGATCCGCTGGCCTTGGCCTCCCAAAGTGCTGGGATTATAGGCGTGAGCCACCGTGCCCAGACTCAATCTCTCTGTCTTTAAGTTTAGAGACAGGGTCTTGCTCTGCCCCCAGGCCAGGGTACTGTCGTGCAATCGGCTCACTGCAGCCTCAAATTCCTTGGCTCAAGTGATCCTGCTGCCTCAGCCTCCTGAGTAGCCGGCACTACAAGTGTGTGCCACCATGTCTGGCTAATTTTTAAATTTTTTTAGAGACGAGGCCTCAGTATGCTGCCCAGGCTGATCTGGAACTCCCGGATTCAAGCGATCCTCCTGCTCCAGCTTTGCAAAGTGCTGGAATTACAGGTGGGAGCCACTGCACCCGGCCAGAATTTCCTTCCTTTTGAAGGCTGAATCATAATCCATCATATGTGTAGACTATATTTTGTGCATCCATTTATCCATCCCTGGAAAGTGTGAGTTATTTTACATCACTAAGTTCGGGGTCATTTGTTACAGCAGGTGTAAGAAACTAATACATTCAGGAAATACCAAATTTTAGACAGAGGTTAGTGAGAATACACATGGTTTTTCCGCCCTTCCAAATCCACAGGCCCAGAAATTTTTCTGACAGGTTAGAAGACCTGCCCTGGAGATCGTTCTCACCTGCACAGCAGGATTCGGCTCTCAGACATGTCCAGTTTTCCAGTGGTGACAATAGGACACAGAGCAGGGACCACTCACCCTGTGTTTTAAGGCCTAGATCCTGGTGAGGGGTTAGTCGCATGGTCACCCATAGCACGCAGGATGCTAGAGAATGTAGTCTTGGGTTTGGTGCCAATACTAGTCTCCGTGTCTAATAATGCTGAGGATGGACGGGCAAGACGGTTTCGGAGCAACATGCACACAGCAAGGTCGGCCCCAGGTTTCCTCAAGGGACTTCTTGGATGGGCAGAAGTCAGGTGACTAAGGACTCAGAAAAGTATCTTCAAGGAACTCAATACCTCTAGTGAGCACGGTAGCTCACGCCTGTAATCCCAGCACTTTGTGAGGCTGAGGTGGGAGGATCACCTGAGGTCAGGAGTTTAAGACCAGCATGGCCAACATGGTAAATTGAAGTCCAGAGCAGGGCAGGGCCAGGTGACGCAGCTGCCCCCAGGGAAAGAGAGTGACACGCGTCCGTGCCCGGGCTCTGTGTTTGCCTACAGGAAAATACATCTCTACTAAAACTACAAAAATTAGCCGGGCGTGGTGGCAGATGCCTGTATGAAAATACACATGGTTTTCCCCGCCCTTCCAAATGAAAATACACATGGTTTTCCCTGTCCTTCCAAATCCGCAGGCCCAGGAATACACATGGTTTTCAGCTACTCGGGGTTAGTAGAGACAGGGTTTCACCATATTGGCCAGGCTGGTCTCGAACTCCTGACCTTGTGATCTGCCTGCCTCGGCCTCCCAAAGTGCTGGGATTACAGGCGTGAGCCACCGCGCTCAGCCGCTTCTTCATTTTCAAGGTAGAAGAAAGCATGGTGCCTTCATCAGAGGTGTTGGGAGGATTCACTGCTCTTGCATGTGTAAAGCCTCCGGGACAGGGTGGCATCCGTGAGAGAAACTTGTTGTTGTTCTCACTTTGCACTGGTTGTTCCCGTTGCCGAGAATGCTGTTCCCTCCCTCCTCCTTTAGGTTTTCAACTAGATGTCCCCTTCTCTGGCTGCCTTAGAGCAGGCAACTTCTGTGTTCAGCCGACTCCATCTGATGCATAATTTTTCTCAAAAGCACTTCTTGCAGTGACATTGTACATATTTAACTTATTTTGTACATATTTAACTTATTTTAACTTATTATCCCCTCCTGGAGTTGTGGGTTGTGGAAGCTGAGGGTCTGTGCCTTCAGCCAGCTGGGAGAGTGACAGGGAGCCGCGGGCTCTGCTGCCAAAGCCACAGAAGTGCTGAGCAGGCACTGGGGGGCTGCGGTCCTGGGAGAGACGCGGGTATGTCAGCTCCTCGAGGGACAGGGAATTTTGTGTATTTTGTTATCTGCTGGGCCCTCAGTGCACAGGACAGTGTTGGCCTATGGTTCCTGCTCAATAAATACTTTTCGAATCAATGACAGATTCAATGAATGAATAAAGGAATTGGTCGGTTACAATCAACGTGCTTCCTTTGAAGCCCTCAGCTGTACCTGAATTCCTGAGTAGACACTGGCACTCCCCTGTTCCTGCCCCCACCCGCCCCGCTGATGGCAGGTTGGGTAGAGTTGGGAGTGCAGGGAGGGATCTCCTTTTTTTTCTTTTTTTCCTTGAGACGAGGTCTAGCTCTGTCACCTAGACTGCAGTGCAGTGGTGCAATCACGGCTCACTGCAACCTTGAACTCCTGGGCTCAAGTGATCCTCCTGCCTCAGCTTCCTGAGTAGCTGGGACTATAGGGGCATATCACCATGCCTGGCTAGTTGAAAAAAAAATTTTTTTGTAGTGACGGGGATCCTGCTATGTTGCCCAGGCTGGTCTCAAACTCCTGACTTCAAGAGATCCTCCCGCCTTGGCGTACCAAAGTGGCCTGTCCTTTTCTTTATACTCTGTGGTCTTGGCCTCACTGATTCCGTCCTCCCATCCCTACAGTGTCCCTTTCCCTGGGTGGTCTCCCCTCTCCTAAGCAGCCTCCTTATAGAATCCCCCCTTGCACCCCTCATGGAAATACTTTCTGGGTTCCCCTCAGCCACCCCCCTCCACATCTGAGCAGTCTGCAGACACACAAGCCCCCACCTGTCCCCCCAAAACCCTACTCCTGCACTGGGAGCACCTGTGGATCCTCCTCCTGAACTGAAGCTGCTACAGCACCAGGCAGGTGCGATTCAGGAAGTCACCTTCCTGTAGGAAAACGCAGATCCCCGCGGCGCGGGCTCCTGTCACTTTCTCTTTCCCACGGGGCAGCTGCATCACCTGGCCCCGCCCTGCTCTAGACTTCTCCAGCCTGGGCCTCCCCCCCACCCCGCCCCCTCCGGTACCTCACGCCGCTCTGCACCCGTGGGACTGGCCTCTGCCCGGCTAAACAGTGTGACCTGGAGCTCAGGCGGAAGTGATATTCCAGATGGAGCTGGAAATCAGAAACAGCTGAACCCAGAGCAGCAGGTGGAGATCCAGAGGAAGAGCCCGAAGCCAGAGACTTTGAATAAGACTGAATGGGCCGGGCGCGGTGGCTCAAGCCTGTAATTCCAGCACTTTGGGAGGCTGAGCTGGGCGGATCACGAGGTCAGGAGATCAAGACCATCCTGGCTAACATGGTGAAACCCCGTCTCTACTAAAAATACAAAAAAAAAAAAAAAAAAAAAAAAATCTAGCCGGGCGAGGTGGTGGGCGCCTGTAGTCCCAGCTACTCGGGAGGCTGAGGCAGGAGAATGGCGTGAACCCGGGAGGCGGAGCTTGCAGTGAGCTGAGATCCGGCCACTGCACTCCAGCCTGGGTGACAGAGCGAGACTCCGTCTCAAAAAAAAAAAAAAAAAAAGACTGAATGAGAGCCCCAAAGCTGTGGAGCCCAGGACACTGCATCCTCCTGGTGAAAAAGGCGCAGGAGCCAGACGTGAAGTCCATGCAGCTCAGGCTTTAATAGACAGAACAAGGCCTGTGTGAGTCTCCTCCTGCCCCTCTTGCCATGGGCGAGCCTCCGTCACCCTCTATGGGTCACCATGCTGACTTTGTTGAAAGAAGACCTCCAGCTTTCTTCACTGGCTAGCCTCCACCCTCCCTGCAGTGGGCTATCTCATGCTCCTACTGCAGGGACTGACTCATGTTTTCCTGTGGAAGAGGGTCCTCTACCATCCTCCCAGCAGTTAACCTCCCCATCCTGTTGTCAGCCATCTTCCAATCCCACCAGAGTGGTCTAACCTCCAACCCTCCTGCTGGGGCTAACCTGTGCCTTTGCTGTCTAGGAAGAGTCGCTTCTGCTGAAGGACTGCAGGTGCCGCTCCCGCCTCTTCCCCAGGACCTGGGACCTGAGGCAGCTGCAGGTGAGAGGGTGAGTCAGGCCCACGCCTGCCCTCCTGACCCTGCTCACCTGGCTCTGTAGGGGCCCCTTCACCTTCTCCTTCTCCCTGGTCTCTCGCTCCTCTCCCCACATCTGCTCCCCCTTCCCTCTGCTCCCACCTGACCACACTGGCTGTGCCCTCTCCCCTGTGCCTGTCACCTTCACTTGTTCCCCTCTATCCTCCTCCCCCCACCTGTTCCCCTCACCTGCCCCCTCACCTGTTCTTTCTCACCTCTCCTCAGGTGAGGGAGCGCCCCGTGGCTTTGGAGGCTGAGCTGGCCCTGATGCTGAAGGTCCTGGAGGTGACTGCTGATGCTGACTCAGCCTGGTGGATGTCTTGGACCAGCTCCTTCACACCCTGCACCACATCCGCTCCCAGCTCCGGGTCTGTGTGAGTCCTCGGGGCCCAGGCACCCAGATCTGTGGACTCTGAGCAGCGTCCTTCCCCTGTGGTGGCCCAGGCCCTGCCTCACACACTGCCCTTCTCTGCCCACAGATCCAGCCTCAGCTGACGGCAGGGCCCAGGCCCCAGGGCCACATCCACCACTGGCTGCACCGGCTCCAGGAGGCCCCGAGGAAGATGAGAGACCTGGGAGGGGGACTGGGTCATTTGGGTCCTGGGGGAGAATGGCAGGTGCACGAATTAGTATCTCCCCAACAGGAGTTCTGGGGCTGCTTGTGCCTCTGCCATCTTGAACCTTCCCTTTACCCTTCCCTTCTCCTTTTTTTATTTTTGTTTTAGAGAGACAGGATCTCACACTGTCACCCAGGCTGGAGTGCCGTGGTGTGGTCCCAGCTCACCGCAGCCTGGAATTCCTAGGCTCAAACAATCTTCCCTCCTCGCCCTCCCACATCGCTGGAATTACAGGCAGGAGCCACCACAGCTGGCCTTTTCTGCCTCTCTATTTGGGACTTGAAATGTGTGGTCAGTGGAGACCCGTGTGTCTGCCCCTGAGACCCACCTGCCACCTGTCTGTTTCAGTCTGTTTTCTATTGCTTACAACAGAATATTGAAACTGGATAATTGATCAAGAAAAGGAATTTATTCCTTACAGTTCTGGAGGCTGAGAAGTCCACGGTTGAGGGGCCTCGTCTGCTGAGGACCTTCTTGCTGGTGGGGACTCTACAGGGTCCCGAGGTGGTGCAAAGCATCACAGGGCGAGGACACCGAGCATGCCAACTCAGGTCTGTCTTCCTCTTCTTATAAAGCCACCAGTTGGCTCACGCCTGTAATCCCAGCATTTTGGGAGGCCGAGGTGGGTGGATCGCTTCAGGTTAGGAGTTTGAGACCAGCTTGGCCAACAGAGTGAAACCCCGTCTCTACTGAAAATACAAACAAATTAGCCGAGCGTGGTGGCTCGAGTCTGTAATCCCAGCTACTCGGGAGGCTGAGGCAGGAGAATCGCTTGAACCACGGAGGTGGAGGTTGCAGCGAGTTAAGATCATGCCACTGCGCTCTAGCCTGGGTGACAGAGCGAGACCCTGTCTAAATAAATAAATAAATAAATAGAGCCACCAGTCCCACCCTCATAGTAACACATCAACCTATTAATCCCTTAGTCCACTAATCCACAATCCAATCACCTCTTAGAGGCCCCACTTCTCAATTCTGCCAACTGGGGATTTGGTTCCCACATGAGCTTTGGAGGAGATGAATATTCAAACCACGGCACCATCCATTACCTTAGGTATTTATGCACCAACTACCTTGCCTAGATCACCACCTCCAGATCCCTATTTGTTTGTGAAGCCCACCAAAAATGTTGGTTCTTGTGCTTTTTATATAATTTGTGACAACAAACAATGAGAAAAACAATTTGTCTGTGACATTGACCTTGCTTGTATACGTGACTTCATTAATGACTGAACGTCACCTGTCTGCATATGTGACTGTAGCTGTGTGTGTTTGTGTGTGTGAGAGAGAGACAGAGAAGGAGGGAGAAAGCTGCGCATGATGGCTTATGCCTATAATCCCAGCACTTTCGGAGGCCGTCCTGGGAGGATTGCTTGAGCACAGGAGTTTGAGAGCAGCCTGAGCAACATAGCAAGATTCCCATCTCTACAAAAAATAAAGAATAAAAAAATTTAGCCTGGCATGGTGGTGTGCACTTGTAGTCCCAGCAACTCAGGAGGCTGAGGCAGGGGGATCTCTTGAGCCAGGGAGGTCAAGGCTGCGGTGAGCATGATCCCACTACTGCGCTCCAGCCTGGGGGACAGAGTGAGACCCTGTCTTTTTGTCATTTTTATTTTTATTTTTGTTTTTTTTTTTGAGACAGGGTCTTACTCTGTCCCCCAGGCTGGAGTGCAGTGGCGCCATCTCAGCTCACTGCAAACTCCACCTCCTAGGTTCAAGCGATTCTCCTGCCTCAGCCTCCCGAGTTGCTGGGACTACAAGGTGTCACCATGCTGGCTAATTTTTGTAGTTTTGGTAGAGATGGGGTTTCGCCATGTTGCCCAGGCTGGTATCGAGCTCCTGGCCTCAAGTGATCCACCCACCTTGGCCTCCTAAAGTGCTGGAATTACAGGCGTGAGTCACCGCATCCAGCTGACCCCTTCTTTAAAAAAAAGGAAAAGAAAAGAAAAGAAAAAGAAAAAGAAAAAAGGGAGAGAGAAAGAGGGAGGGAGAGAGAGTAAGAATATGAAAGAATGAATGAAGAGTGAAAAAATCACTAAGGATGCTTTCAGTTACAAGTTGTGGAATATTTAATTGCAAATGACTTAAACATCACGAGCAGTCATTAGGCCAACTAATAAGATGTCTAGAGGGAGGCTATGGCTGGGTCAGAGCAGCAGGAAAATGGCATCATCATGGACCAAGGATCTGCACATGTGAGTGTATGTCTTATCTTATTTTTAAAAAGTCTTTTTATTACTTTTTTTTTTTTTTTGAGACAGAATCTCACTCTGTCGCCCAGGCTGGAGTGCAATGGCATGATCTTGGCTCACTGCAACCTCTGCCTCCTGGGTTCAAGCAATTTTCCCTTCTCAGCCTCCTGAGTAGCTGGGATGACTGGCTCCCACCACCACACCAGGCTGATTTTTGTATTTTTGGTGGAGAAGACAGGGTTTTGCCATGTTGGCTGGGCTGGTCTTGAACTCCTGACCTTGTGATCTGCCCATCTCGGCCTCCCAAAATGCTGGGATTACAGGTGTAAGTCACTGTGCCTGGCCGACTATTTATTTTTTTACATTTTATTTTTTACATTTTTTTACATTGTTTTACAATTTTACATTGCCCAGGCTGGTCTTGAATTCCTTTGCACAAGTGATCCTCCTGCCTCAGCCTCCCAGAGTGCTGAAATTACAGGCGTGAGCCACTGTGTCCAGCCAGTGTGAATGTATTGCTAACGACGTGTCGAACTTGTGTTTGTGCCTCATTCACCCATAACCTCCTGTAGTTCTAATCCTGAGGTGACTATTGTCAGGGTGGGGACCTCTCGGGAGGAATGTCACAGAGTTGTCATCAAAAAGTCATTTTTGATGAGTTAGGTAGGTTAGAATTGCAAGCAATAGAAACCCACTCAAGCTAGCTTAAATGAAAAGAGGAATGTAGTATAAGGTTAAAGGCTGTGTTACCGAATCTAATAGAAAACATTTTGGCATTATCTTGTTGAATACAGGCAGATTGAATGAGCCAGAAATTCCAAGTCTAAGATATATCAAGAGAAACTCTTGTACACCTGCAATAGAGACATATGCAGTACAAGAATGTTCTTTGAGGACAAAAGTGGCTTGGCTGGGCGTGGTGGCTCACACCTCTAATCCCAGCTACTCGGGAGGCTGAGGCAGGAGAATTGCTTGAACTCCAGTTTGGGCAACAAGAGCAAAACTCCATCTCAAAAAAGAAATACGTATGCCTGTAATCCCAGCTACTTGGGAGGCTGAGGCACGAGAATTGCTTGAACCCGGAAGGTGAAGGTTGTAGTGAGCCAAGATCGTGCCAATGCACTCCAGCCTGGGTGATGGAGTGAGAGACTCTGTCTCAAAAAAAAAAAAAAAAAAAAAAGAGGCCAGGCGCGGTGGCTCAAGCCTGTAATCCCAGCACTTTGGGAGGCCGAAGCAGGCGGATCACAAGGTCAGGAGTTCGAGACCAGCCTGGCCAATATGGTGAAACCCCGTCTCTACTAAAAATACAAAAATTAGCCGGGAGTGGTGGCAGACGCCTGTAGTCCCAGCTACTCGGGAGGCTGAGGCAGGAGAATTGCTTGAACCTGGGAGGCGGAGGTTGTAGTGAGCCAAGATCGGGCCACTGCACTCCAGCCTGGGAGACAGAGCAAGACTCCGTCTCAAAAAAAAAAAAAAAAAAGAAGGGACATCCCGGTGGCACTCCTCTTTGGTTGCCACAGTGCTAAGATTTACCCATGTGGAAATGTGTGGTAGTTCATGTTCCTGCTGCATGGTATTCCACACCCCTCATTTCAGTGATTCATTTGTTAGTAGCTATTTGGGTTGTTTCTAATTTTTTGCTATTACAACAAGCACTGCAAAGAATATTCTTTCTTTTGAGACAGGATCTTGCTCTGTCATTCATGCTGGAGTGCAGTGGCTTGATGATGACTTACTGCAACCTCCACCTCCCAGGGCCCAAGCGATCCTCCCACATCAGCCTCCTGAGTACCTGGGACTACAGGCATGTGCCACCCCACCCAGCTAATTTTTTTTGGTGTGTGTGTGTGTGTGTGTGTGTGTGTGTATATATATATATATATATATATTTTTTTTTTAATAGAGATGGGGTCTTGCCATGTTGGCCAGGCTTGAACTGCTGGCCTCAAATGATCCTCCCACCTTGGCCTCCCAAAGTACTGGGATTACAGGTGTGAGCCATCTCTTCTTTTTTGAGACAGAGTCTCACTCTGTCATCCAGGGTGGAGTGCAATGGCATGATCTCGGCTCACCGCAACCTCCACCTCCTGAGTTCAAGCGATTCTCCTGCCTCAGCCTCCCAAGTAGCTGGGATTACAGGCATGCACCACCACACCCAGCGAATTTATTGTATTTTTAGTAGAAACAGGGTTTCACCATGTTAGCCAGGCTGGTCTTGAACTCCTGACCTCAGGTGATCCTCCCGCCTCGGCCTCCCAAAGTGCTGGGATTACAGGAATGAGCCACTGCACCTGGCCATGTGTGTATTTTTAATAGAGTTGGGGTTTCCTCATGTTGGACAGGCTGGTCTTGAACTCCTGACCTCAAGTGATCAGGCTCCCTCAGCCTCCCAAAGTGCTGGGATTGATTACAGGTATGAGCCACTGAGCCCAGCCATCCCTTCCAAAAAGACTACGCCATTCTGTTGCAAGCAGGGTGGTGCCTTCAGGATCTGCGTCAGCTTTTGAGCTGAGAAACCTGAGAAACCATCAGTGATTATTGAGCACGGCTTCTCAGATCGGGCCATGTCTACCCAATGGGAGGCTCCTCTAATCAATGACCTGTTCTCTGAGGTCCCTATGGCATTAGTCAAGACTGCCAGAAATGCATCTTATTCAGGCTGGGCATGGTGGCTCACACCTGTAATCCCTGCAGTTTGGGAGGCCCAGGTGGGAGGATCACTTGAGGCCAGGAGTTTGAGACCAGCCTGGATAACAGAGCAAGACCCCATGTCTACAGGGAAAAAAATAGCATCACATTCTGAGCCTTTCCCTGCCCAATCCCACCTCACCTTTTTCCTCTCCCAGATGAATCAGATCAACATCATCGTCTCAGGCTCCTCCTGCCAGATTCTATTTCCTCCCCCTTGTATTTCTTCAGACATCACCTACCAAAAAACCTCACACCCCTGGCTCTGTCTCAGCATCTAATGCTAACAGACGCAGGCGTACAATGTTGAGTCCAAACACTAACCTATAGAAGACTACATATAATAAGATAACATTTTTGTAAGGCTCAACAACAACCAAACGACCCACTCTAGTGTGGTTAAACAGAAGGAAAAATTGATGGAAGGATAACACAACACAAAACAAAAAATCAGAGGCTGGGCGCGGTGGCTCACACCTGTAACCCCAGAACTTCGGGAGGCTGAGGCAGGCGGATCACCTGAGGTCAGGAGTTTGAAACCAGCCTGACCAACATCGAGAAACCCCACTTCTACTAAAAATACAAAATTAGCCGGCCATGGTGGTGCATACCTGTAATCCCAGCTACTATGGAGGCTGAAGCAGGAGAATCACTTGAACCCAGGAGGTGGAGGTTGCAGTGAGCCGAGATCACACCATTGCATTCCAGCCCGGGCAACAAGAGTGAAACTCCATCTCAAAAAAAAAAAAAGAAAGAAAGAAAAAAGAAAAAAAAAGGAAGGAAACATAAGTAGCTCTCCAGTAGTATTACGATGTTCTAGGTTTTAAGTTGAGTGATGGGTTTATAAATATTCATTGATCATTAAGATGCATGACTTGTGCATTTCAAATATTCTTTTGTGGGTCTCAAATATTTTATATTCAAAACTAAAAATGAAAATAAAAATACCCAAAGGTAGGCCAGGTGCAGAGGCTCATGTCTGCAATCCCAGCACTTTGTGGGGGCCAAGGCAGGAGGATTGCTTGAGCCCAGGAGTTTCAGACCAGTCTGGGCAACATGGCATGACCCCACCTCTACAGAAAAACTTCAAAAATTAGCCAAGTGCAATGGCACACACCTGTAGTCCTAGCTACTCAGGAGGCTGAGGTGGGAGGCTCGATTTATTTTATTATTTTATTATTATTATTATTTTTTGAGACGGAGTCTCCCTCTGTCGCCCAGGCTGGAGTGCAGTGGCGCAATCTCGGCTCACTGCAAGCTCCGCCTCCCGGGTTCACGCCATTCTCCTGCCTCAGCCTCCCGAGTAGCTGGGACTACAGGTGCCCACAACCGCGCCCGGCTAATTTTTTGTATTTTTAGTAGAGACGGGGTTTCACCGTGGTCTCGATCTCCTGACCTTGTGATCCGCCCGCCTCGGCCTCCCAAAGTGCTGGGATTACAGGCGTGAGCCACTGCGCCCGGCCGGGAGGCTCGATTTATTGAACCCAGGAGTTTGAGGCTGCAGTGAGCTATGATCATGCCACTGTGCTCCAGCTTGAGTGACAGAGTGAGACTCCGTCTCTTTATTTTTTTATTATTATTATTATTTTTTTTTGAGATGGAGTCTTGCTCTGTCGCCCAGGCTGGAGTGCAGTGGCCGGATCTCAGCTCACTTCAAGCTCCGCCTCCCGGGTTTACGCCATTCTCCTGCCTCAGCCTCCCGAGTAGCTGGGACTACAGGCGCCCGCCACCTCGCCCGGCTAGTTTTTTGTATTTTTTAGTAGAGACGGGGTTTCACCGTGTTAGCCAGGATGGTCTCGATCTCCTGACCTCGTGATCCGCCCGTCTCAGCCTCCCAAAGTGCTGGGATTACAGGCTTGAGCCACCGCGCCTGGCTGACTCTATCTCGAAAGAAAGAAAGAAAGAAAGAAAAGAAAAGAAAAGAAAGAAAAGAAAAGAAAAGAAAAGAAAAGAAAAGAAAAGAAAAGAAAAGAAAAGAAAAGAAAAGAAAAGAAAAGAAAAGAAAAGAAAAGAAAAGAAAAGAAAAGAGAAAAGAAAAGAAAAGAAAAGAAAAGAAAAGAAAAGAAAAGAAAAGAAAAGAAAAGGAAGGGAAAGAAAAGAAGATACCCAAAGACACAAGGAAGGGCCTGGAACTAGCGACTGGAATGGAACGGTGATTAGAGTGCTGCCTCTTGTCCTTTCTTCAGGACAGCAAAATGTCGGAGGGCACAGGCTGTGAAATAAAACCCATTGGGTTTAGAGCTCAGCTCTGAAGAAAGACAAAGGGAGCATAGTTTCCTCTTGTTAGTGTTGTCCTCTTTGCCTGTGATGCCTGGAACTGTGGCAGCCACCTTGTGCCTATGAGGGGAAACAGGCTGTGGCTCAGGCTGACAAACTGAAATACTGAAATGACAGAACAAAGCTGGAAGGGGCTGGGCACAGTGGCTCATGCCTGTCATCCCAGCACTTTGGAAAGCCAAGGTGGGAGGGTCATTTGAGGCCAAGAGTTAAAGACCAGCCTGGGCAACACAGTGAAACCCTGTCTTCTCTCTCTCTTGCTCTCTCTCTCTCTCTTGCTCTCTCTCTCTCTCTCTCACACACACATACACATACACACACAGAGAGAGCTGGAAGGGGCTTGGGACTGAATTGGGATGATATAATTCATTATGAACATTCTGTGTCTGGCATCCCCCAACTCCAGACTTGACTTTTCCCTCCCCTCCCCTCCCCTCCCCTCCCCTTCCCTTCCCTCCCCTCCCCTCCCCTTCCCTTCCCTCCCCTCCTCTCCCCTCCCCCATCCCCTTCCCCTTCCCCCCTTTCCCTTCCCCTGTTTCCCCTCCCCCGTTTCCCTTCACCCTTTCCTTTCCCCCCTTTCCTTTCTCCCCTCTCCTTTTCCTCCCCCTCCTCCCTCCCCTCCCCTCCCTGTCCCCTGTCCCCTTTCCCTTCCCCCCTTTCCCTTCCCTCCTTTCCTTTCCCCTTCCCTCTTCTCCCTCCCCTCCCCTCCCCTCCCCTCTCATCTCCTTTCCTTTCCTTTCCTTTCTTTTTTTTTTTTTTGAGACAGCATCTTGCTCTGTTGCCCAGGCTGCAGTGCAGTGGTCGGATCACAGCTCACTGCAGCCTCAGCCTCCTTGGCTTAAGCGATTCTCCCACCTCAGCCTCCTGGGTAGCTGGGACTACAGGTGTGTGCCACCATGCCCAGCTAATTTTTTTATTCTTTATTTTTTGTAAAGACAGGAGTCTCACTATATTGTCCAGGCTGGTCTCAAACTCCTGCGCTCAAGTGATTTGCCCACCTTGACCTCCCAAAGGGCTGGGATTACAGGCGTGAGCCACCATGCCTGGCCTTTTGCCTATTTTCTAATTAAGTTACTGTTTTTCTTTTACTTTTTAGTTTTGAGAGGCTTTAAAAAATATATATATTCTAGATACTAGTCTTTTGTCAGATATGTGGTTTTCAAATATTTTCTCCTAGTCTGTAGCTTGTCTTTCTATCTTCTTCTTTTCTTTCTTCTTCTTTTTTTTTTTTTTTTTTTAAAGATTGGGTCTTGCTTTGTTGCCCAGGCTGGAGTGCAGTGGCATGATCTTGGCTCACTGTAGCCTCAACCTCCTGGGCTCAAGTGATCCTTTCACCTCCGCCTCCTGAGTAGTTGGGACCATAGGCATGCACCACCATGCCTGGTTAATTTTTGTACTTTGTGTAGAAATGGGGTCTTGCCATGCTGCCCAGGCTGGTCTCGAACTCCTGACCTCAAGTGATCACCCGCCTCGGCCTCCCAAAGTGCTGGGATGACAGGTGTGAGCCACCGCACTGGCCAACTCTTTCTATCTTCTTAATGGGGTCTTTCACAGATTAAAATTTCAAGTTTGATGAAGTCCAACTTACCAACTTTTCATTTTATGAATCGTGCTTTGAGTGTCAAGTGTAAGAACTCTTTCCCTAGCCCCAGATCCCAAAGATTTTCCCGTATGTTCTTTTAAAAATGTATTCTACTTTTACCTTTTTTTTTTTTTTTGAGACAGGGTTTCACTCCTGTTGCCCAGGCTGGAGTGCAGTGGTGTGATCTTGGCTCACTGCAACCTCCTCCTCCTGGGCTCAAGTGATTCTTCTGCCTCAGCCTCCCGAGTAGCTGAGATTACAGGTCAATGTCACTGCGCTCGGCTAATTTTTGTATTTCACCGTACTGGCCAGTCTGGTCTCGAACTTCTGAGCTTGGGTTGTCCGCCCACCTTGGCCTCCCAAAGTGTTGGAATTACAGGCGTGAGCCAATGTGCCCGGCCTAGTTTTACACTTTAAATTTAAATTTTTGATCCATTTTGAGCATAAGATCTGAGGTTTATATTATGATCCACTTTTCTGCCTATAGATGTCCAATTTGTCCAAACACCATTTGTTGAAAAGGCTATTCTTCCTCAATTGAGTTGGCTTTGCACTTCTGCCAAAAATCAGTTGGGCGTATTTGTGCGGGTCTATTTCTGGGTTTTCTATTGTGTTGCATTGGTCTATGTATCTCTCCTTCTACCAAAACAACAGTCAACTACTGTAGTGAATCCTAAGTCTTGAAATCAGCAGGCTAATTCATCTTATTTTATTCTTCTTTTAATTTTTAAAATTATTTTATTTTATTTTATTTATTTTGAGATGGTGTGTCGTTCTGTTGCCCAGGCTGGAGTGCAGTGGCACGATTTTGGCTCACTACAACCTCTGCCACCTGGGTTCAAGAGATTCTCTTGCTAATTTTAATTTTTTTTTTTTTTGTTGTTGGAGACAGAATCTCACTCTGTCACCCAGGCCGGAGCGCAATGGCGCGATCTCGGCTCACTGCAACCTCTGCCTCCTGAGTTCAAGCAATTCTCCTGCCTCAGCCTCCTGAGTAGCTGGGACTACAGGAACCCACCACCACGTCTGGCTGATTTTTATATTTTTAGTAGAGGTGGGGTTTCACTATGTTGGCCAGGCTGGTCTCAAACTCCTGACCTCAGGTGATCCACCCGCCTCGGTCTCCCAAAGTGCTGAGATTACAGGCGTGAGCTATTGCGCCCAGCCTATTCTTTTAAAAATTGGTTTACTTATTCTAGTTCCTTTAGTGTTCCACGTAAATTGTAGAATAATCTTGTCAATATCTGACAAGTCTTGCTGGAGTTTTGAATAGGAATTGCATTAAGTCTACATATCAATATGAAGAGAACTGAGGTCTTTACTCCGTCCAGTCTTCCAATCCACAAACAGTGTGTCTCTCCTTTTAATTAGGTCTCCTTTAATGTCTTTCATCAGGGTTTTACAGCTTTCACTATGAGTCCTGCACATTTCTTAAAGATTTCACCTAAGCGATTCATATTTTAAAAGTTATTATAAATGGTATTTTGGGGGCGTTGGTGAGGACAGAGTCTTGCTCTGTTGCCCAGGCTGGAGTGCAGTGGTAGAATCACAGCTCAGTGCAGCCTCCGCCTCCTGGGCTCAGGCGATCCTCTCACCTCAGCCTCCCAAGCTGCTGAGACTTCAGGCACGTGCAACCATGCCTAGGTTTTTTTTTTTTTTTTTTTTTTTTTTAATAAAAATGGGGTTTTGCCATGTTGCCCAGGCTGGTCTCAAACTCCTGCCCTCAAACCATCAGCCTGCCTTGGTCTCCCAAAGTGCTGGGATTACAGGCATGAACCACTGGGGCTAGCTGTATTTTTTGTTTTGGTGTTCAAAGGAGATTTCTGGGCTAGGCACAGTGGCTCACGCCTGTAATCCCAGTCCTTTGGGAGGCTGAGGCAGGAGGATCACTTGAAGTCAGGAGTCTGAGACCAGCCTGGCCAACATGGTGAAACCCCGTCTCTACTAAAGATACAAAAAAATTAGCCGGGTGTGGTGGCAGGCATCTGTAATCCCAGCTACATGGGAGGCCGAGGCATGAGAATTGCTTGAACCCAGGAGACGGAGATTGCAGTGAGCAGAGATTGTGCTACTGCACTCCAGCCTGGGCAATAGAGAGAGACTCAGTCTCAAAAACAAACAAACAAACAAACAAAAACAAAAGAACACCAAAAAACAAAACAAAACAAAAACAAATGAAAAAACCCCCACACAACCAACAATCAAAAGAGATTTCTGTCTGTTTTGTTCACTTTTATGTCCCCAGCACACAGAACAGTGCCTGGCACACTGTAGGTGTATTTGTTGATAGAATGAGTGCATTTGTTGCTAATATATACAGTTGATCTTTGTATGTTTCTCTTATATACTATCATCTTGCTGGACTCATTAGTGCTATGAGAATTTTTGTAGATTACTTGGATTTTCTATGTTGACAATTATGTCATCTGCAAACAGATTGTGTGTATGTGTGTGTGTGTTTGAGGTGGAGTCTCGCTCTGTCGCCCAGGTTGGAGTGCAGTGGCACGATCTTGGCTCACTGCAACCTCTGCCTCCTGCGTTCACGCAATTCTCCTGCCTCCACCTCCTGAGTAGCTGGGACTACAGGCGTGAGCTACCCCGCCTGGCCAAATTTTGTATTTTTAGTAGAGATGGGTCTACCATGTTGGTCAGGCTGGTCTCGAATTCTTGACTTCGTGATCCACCCGCCTCGGCCTCCCAAACTGCTGGGATTACAGGTGTGAGCCACTGTGCCTGGCCTGCAAACAGTTTTATTTCTTCTTTTTTGACCCAGTTGTCTTTTATTTACTTCTGTTGCCTGATTGCACTGGATGGAACTTTCAGTACGGTGGTTGAATAAGAATGGTGATAGAGGACATCTTTGCCTTATTCCTCATCTTAGGGAGAAAGCACTCAATCTTTCATCATTAAGTATAATTTTAGCTGTAGGCTTATTTTATTTTATTTTACTTTTTTTTTTGAGACAGGGTCTCACTCTGTTGCCCAGGCTGGAGTGTAGTGGCGTGATCTCAGCTCACTGTAACCTCCGCCTCCTGGGCTCAAGTGATCCTCCCGCCTCAGCCTCCTGAGTAGCTGGGACTACAGGCACCTGCCACCACACCCAGTTAAGTTATGCATTTTTTGTAGAGATGGGGTTTCACTGTGTTGCACAGGCTGGCGTTGAACTCATGAGCTCAAACAATCTGCGTATCTCGGCCTCCCAAAGTGCTGGGATTACAGGCATGAGCCACCATGCCTGGCCCCACAGCTGTAGGCTATTTATAGATGTTCTTTATCAAGTTGAGTCAGTTCCCCTCCATTCCACTTTTTCTGAGGGTTTTTCTTTTTAATCGTGGATGGGTGAAGAAGTATGGCAAATGTTTTTCTGCATTCTTTGATATGATCATGTGATTTTTCTTCTTCCACCTGTTTTGGTGGATTATATTGATTATTTTCAAATATTGAAGCAGGCTTGCATCTCTGAAATGAGCCCCACTGGGTCATGGTGAATAATTCTTTTGATGTATTGATGAATTATATGTGCAAATATTTTGTTAAGAGTTTCTGTGTCGGTCAGGTGCGGTGGCTCACGCCTGTAATCTCAACACTTTGGGAGATCGAGGCAGGCAAAACACCTGAGGTCAGGAGTTCGAAACCAGCCTGGCCAACATGGAGAAACCCCATCTCTACTAAAAATAAAAAAAATTAGCTGGGCTTCGTGGTGTAATCCCAGCTACTTGGGATATATATATATATATATACAAATTTAAAAGCCAATTGTGTTAGAGTTTTCTTTTTCTTTTCTTTTTTTTTTTTTTTTTTGAGACAGAATCTCGCTCTGTCGCCCAGGCTGGAGTGCAGTGGCGTGATCTCAGCTCACTGCAAGCTCCACCTCCTGGGTTCACACCATTCTCCTGCTTCAGCCTCCTGAATAGCTGGGACTACAGGCATCCGCCACCATACCCGGCTAAGTTTTTGGATTCAAAACTCCTGACCTCGTGATCCTCCCGCATTGGCCTCCCAAAGGAGTTAGGGTTTTCTATTACTTGCAGCCAAAAGCATCCTTGATGAAACCCATGGAAAGGAAAGATGAGTTTCCCTCGAAGTTGAAGAACTCTGGCTCCATGGGCCTGCTCTGCCATCACCATTCCCCAAAGCTACCATCGTATGAAGCTGTCAACGTTCTTGTGTTTGGTGTCCATGGGGGTGGGGAAGGGATGAATCATCTGGGGCACCAGGATCTTTCAACTGCCCCCTCTCTGTGGCATCACTACTTTTTCAAACACTTGTCTCTTCAAAGTTTCACTCTGACTTTTTCAACCCTTCTCTGCTTCCTCATATCTACTACCTGTCACCCCGCCCCTCTCCAAATGCATTACTTTGCCATCTACTTCACAGAAGCTGCTGGGTGGACCTTCCTCATCTCCTACCTGGCCCCACACTTGCCTGCTCCCTGTCATGAGGGATGAGTGATCTTTCTTCCTAACTTGGGCCGGTATCTGGTCCTGGCCCCTCCTGTCTCATTCCTCCATAAATTGCCCCTCCCTTTTCCTTTATTTTCCAAAACTTCCTTCCTTTTCTTTGTTTCTTTCCTTTTTTAAAAAACAGGGTCTTGCCCTGTTACTTGCAGCCAAAAGCATCTTAAGCATCTTATTGCTGGTCTTACGGTAGAGCTTGTGGTGGACAATGCACTGGTTCTTGGAGTTTCTGTTCAGAAATGATACATACTTGGTCAAGCACAGTGGCTCATTCCTGAAATCCCAGCACTTTGGGAGGCCAAAGTGGGAGGGTTCCTGGAGCTCAGGAGATTGAGGCCAGCCTGGGCAACATAGTGAGACCCCATCTCTACAAAAAATACAAAAAATTAGCTGGGTATGGTGGCTTGCACCTGCAGCCACCACCAAGCCAGGCTATTTTTTCCTATTTTTAGTAGAGACGGGGTCTCGCCATGTTGCCCAGGCTAGTCTCGAACTCCTGAGCTCAAGCAATATTCCCGCCTTGTCCTCCCAGCCCGATTTTCTTTTTTCTTTTTTGAGATGGAATTTCACTATGTCCCCCAGTCTGGAGTGCAGTGGTGTAATCTTGGCTCACTGCAACCTCTGCCTCCTGGACTCAAGCGATCCTCTGGCCTCAGCCTCCTGAGGAGCTGGTATTACAGGTGTGCGCCACCACACTCAGCTAATTTTTATATTTTTAGTACAAAAATACTATGTTGGTCAGGCTGGTCTTGAACTCCTGACCTCAAGTGATCTGCCCACCTTGGCGTCCCAGAGTGCTAGGATTACAGGTGTGGGCAACTGCTCGCAGCTGTGTCCTCTCTTCATAAACCTCCAACTCTTCCGCCCACATGTCCAAGCTCACGGATGGCTTTGTTTCTTCCACTGAAAACACAGAAGCCGAGAAGAGGCATCCCCTGTGCTCCCACCAGTACCTCTACTTACTTCCCAGCGTCTGGGCTTAGATACTCTGTGTCCTCCTGTTCCAACTGGATATGATCCCCAACCTCCTTTCCAAGCCCAACTTCTCCACTCGGCCTCTGTGTCCCACCCTTTCTCTCAAGAACACACTCCACAGTTCTCCCCACATTCCTGCATCACCAGTTGCACCTTATTTAATGAAATTCTGGACAGGATCAGTGGCTCATGCTTGTAATCCC
The DNA here is from genome assembly GCF_043159975.1 of Macaca nemestrina. Taxonomy (NCBI): domain Eukaryota; kingdom Metazoa; phylum Chordata; class Mammalia; order Primates; family Cercopithecidae; genus Macaca; species Macaca nemestrina. The sequence goes on along the minus strand of NC_092144.1, from coordinate 48,418,355 downwards.
AGCACTTTGGGAGGCTGAATTGGGAAGATCACCTAAGCCCAGGAGTTCGGAGGCTGCAGTGAGCTATGATCATGCATTCCAGCCTGGGTGGCAGAGCAAGACTCAAGAAAGAAAAAAATTAAGAAATTAAGTAATTAAGAAAGAAAGAAAGAAAGAACAAAAGAAAGAGAGAGAGAAAGGAGGGAGGGAGAGAAGAAAGAAGGAAGGAAGGAGAAAGAAAGGAAGGAGAGGGAAAGAAAGAAAGAGAAGAAAAGAAAAGAAGAAGGGGGTGGAGGAGGAGAAGAAGAAGGGGAAGAAGAGTAAGTAAGGAAGGAAAAGATAGAAAGGAGGGAGGGAGGGAGGGAAGAAAGAAGGAAGGCAGGAAAGGGGTGAGAGAGAGAGAGAAAGAAAGAAAGAAAGAAAGAAAGAAGGAAAGAAGGAAAGGAAGGAAGGAAAGAGAAAGAAAGAGGGAGGGAGGGAGGAAAGAAGGAAGGAAGGAAAGAGAAAGAAAGAGGGAGGGAGGAAGGGAGGGAGGAAGGAAGGAAGGAAGGAAGGAAGGAAGGAAGGAAGGAAGGAAGGAAGGAAATAAATTCTATCTCCACCTCTACCCCCTCCAGTTTCTACTCCATTCCTCTGCTTGTCTTTTCAGTAACAATTATCAAGCATTGTCTCCATCAGGGTCTCTACTTCCTCTTCCCCTGTATCTTTTTTCCACACATTCCAATGAGGCTTTTGCCCCAACCACTGCACAGATTCAGCTCTTGTCAAGACCACCAATGACCTCCATGTTGCTAAATCCAGGAGTCACTTCTCAGTCCCAGTTTTCCAGATGCATCAGCAGTGGCGACATGGGTGATGACCCTCTGCTCCCGAGACACATTCTTCACATCCTTCCGCTGTCTAGGTCCCCTCCTGCCTCTCTGTCGGCTCCTCTTTGGCCTCCTTCGCTTTTTCTTCCTCTCCTTCCTCATTTCTAAACATCAGCATCTGCCAGGCGCGGTGGCTCACACCTGTAATCCCAGCACTTTGGGAGGCTGAAGTGGGAGGGTCTCTTGAGCCCAGGAGGCGGAGGCTGCAGTGAACTATGATATGGCACCACTGCACTCCAGCCTGGATGACAGAGCAAGACCCTATCTTAACAAACAAAAACAAAGGCCAGGAGTGGTGGCTCATGCCTGTAATCCCAGCACTTTGGGAGGCTGGGGCAGGTGGATCACCTGAGGCCAGGAGTTCAAGACCAGCCTGGCCAACCTGGCAAAACCCCATCTCTACTAAAACATTCAAAAATTAGTTGGACACGGTGACAGGTGCCTGTAATCCCAGCTTCTCAGGAGGCTGAGATAGGAGAATTGCTTGAACCTGGGAGGCAGAGGTTGCAGTGGGCTGAGATTGTGCCACTGCCCTCCAGCCTGGATGACAGAGGGGGACTCCATCTCAAAAACAGAAACAAGAACAAAAAATCAAAAACATTGGACTACTCCAGGGCCCAGCCCCGGCCTTCTCCCGCATCTGTCTGTGATGCAATTATCTATTGTCATGGTTTAAAGCCAACCCCACTGCTACAGTGATGACTCCTGGGGAAGATCCAATAATTGACGCAAATTCTTCACCCCTCCCTCCATCTATACCCTCGCCACGGACTTGTCGCAGGCAGAGTGTACTTCTCTGCCCTTTGATGTTGGATCTGGCCATGTGACTGTTTAAAGCCCACGACATTGATGTCCAGAAGTGACAATGTGCCAGTTCTCAGTCTAGGCCTTAAGTGGCCTCCTGGGTTTCCACTTGCCCTCCTGTGCCTTTGCCATTGTCATCAGAAGAGCTGCCCTTCCCTGCCCTACCCTGCCCTTCCAGCCTGGCCTCAGACCTGAGCCAGCCAGACCTACCACGTAATGCAGAGCCAGCCGGCTGAACCAACCTGAATCGGCCACTCACAGGGACAGCAGGACCATCTCAGCTCCGTCAGCTGACCCACAGATGCCTGAGACAACTAAGTGCTTATTATGGCTTTAAAATTTTGTTTTGGGCCAGGCATGGTGGTTCACCCCTGTAATCCCAGCACTTTGGGAGGCCAAGACGGGTGGATCATTTCAGGTCAGGAGTTCGATACCAGCCTGGCCAACACTGCACTCCAGCCTGGGTGAAATAAATAAAGTAAAACTTTGCTTTGTTTTGTTTTGTTTTGTTTTGCTTTTTTAGAGGCTATGTCCCCACCCAAATCTCATTTGAATTGTAGCTCCCATAATTCCCACATGTCGTGAGAGGGACCCAGTGGAAGGTAATTGAATCATGGGGGCGGATCTTTCCCGTGCTGTTCTCGTGGTGGTGAATAAGTCTCACGAGATCTGATGGTTTTATAAATGGTAGTTCTCCATCATAAGTTCTGTTTGCTTGCTGCCATATGGTGAAATGCCGTCTCTACTAAAAATACAAAAATCAGCTGGGTATGGTGGTGCACGCCTGTAATCCCAGCTATTCAGGAGGCTGAGGCAGGAGAATTGCTTGAAGCCGGGAGGCGGAGGTTGCAGTGAGCCAAGATTGTGCCATTGCACTCCAGCCTGGGTGAAATAAATAAAATAAAATTTTGCTTTGCTTTGTTTTGTTTTTTTAGAGGCAGGGCCTCGCTCTGTCACCCAGGCTGGAGTACAGTGATGCCATCACAACTCACGGCAGCCTCGACCTCCCAGGCTCAGGTGATCCTCCCACCTCAGCCTCTTGAGTAGCTGGGATCACAGGTGTATGCCACCACACCTGGCTAATTTTCAAATTTTTTTGTGGAGATGGGATCTCACTATGTTGCCTAGGCTGGTCTGGAACTCCTGGGCTCAAGTGATCCACCCGCCTTGGCCTCCCAAAGTGCTGAGATTACAGGTGTGAACCCCTGAGCCTGGCCTATTGCTCTGTTTTTGAGATTTTTGTGAATGTTTATTGCACAGCAAAAGCTGAGTGATACAAATCCAGAACTTAGAACTTCAGCCCTCACCCCTGAACTTCAGGCCTACATGTCAAACTGACTGCCGAACACCTTCGTGTGGATGTTAATATGGTTTGGCTGCGTCCCCACCCAAATCTCATTTGAATTGTAGCTCCCATAATTCCCACATGTCGTGAGAGGGACCCAGTGGAAGGTGATTGAATCATGGGGGCGGGTCTTTGCTGTTCTCGTGGTGGTGAGTAAGTCTCATGAGATCTGATGGTTTTATAAATGGTAGTTCTCCATCATAAGTTCTGTTTGCCTGCTGCCATGTAAGACGCCCCTTTGGTCGTCCCTCCGCCATGATTGTGAGGCCTCCCCAGCCATGTGGAGCTGTGAGTCCATTAAACTTCTTTCCTTTATAAATGACCCAGTCTCAGGTATGTCTTGATTAGCACTGTGAGAACAGACAAATGCAGATGTCTAATGGGCTTCTCAAACTTACCATGTCCAACAAGTAACTCCTCTTACCTGCCTGAACCTGCTCCTTCTGTGACCTTTCTCGTCCCATAAAGGGCAGCTCCAGCTGTTAGACCCCAGGCCTGGGGTCATCCTTGACTCCTCCCTTTTCTGTCACCTCCCACATCCAGTTAGTAAGCCCAGTGGATGCTGCTTTTAAGTATCGCTGAATCTGACCACGTGTCAGAAATTCTTCCGCTGCCCCCATCCTGGTCCTGCCCACCCACTCCCGCCGGGTCATCACAGCAGCCTCCTCAGCGGGGGCCCTGCTACTGCCTGACTACCACAGTCTGCCCCCCACATGCAGCCAGAGGGACCCGGTGAACACCTGAGGCAGGTCATGTCCCTCCCCTGCTCAGAATCTGCCCATGGCTCCATGTCACTCAGGGTAAAGGGAGTTACCTGAATCATTCACTTTATATATTTAGTGACAAAGACCTTACGTGAGGCCCCATGACCTGCCCCTGTGACCACTCTGACCTCATCTCCTCCCTTTCTCCGTCTACCTCTTTCCACTCTGGCCACCCAAACTCCTTGCTATTCCTCAAATATTCCTTTGCATTGGCTGTTCCCTCTACCTCGAATGCTCTTCCCCCAGTATCACCATGGCTCCCTCCTTCCCCTCCTCGAGTCTTCGACCAAATGCTTCTGCATGAGGGTCCCCTGATCACGCTATTCAAAAGGGCACCCGCCTCACTCCATCCTCCCTCCCGGCTGTACTGGTCTCCATAGCACCTACTGGGCACGGCATTCAATCACTGCAATTATTATTATTATTAATCATTATGAGACAGCGTCTTACTTGTTGCACAGGCTACAGTGCAGTGGCACATTCTCGGCTCACTGCAGCCTCCGCCTCCTGGGTTCAAGCAATTCTCATGCCTCAGTGTCCTGCGTAGCTGGGGCTACAGGCACACACCACCACACCCAGCTAATATTTTTGGTACTTTTAGTAGAGATGAGGTTTCACCATGTTGACCAGGCTAGTCTCGAACTCCTGGCCTCATGCAATTTGCCTGCCTCAGCCTCCCAAGGTTCTAGGATTACAGGTGTGAGCCACTGTGCCTGGCAACTGCATTTATCTTACATTGTTTATTGCCTGTCTCCCTCTACTGGAGTGTAATCTCCACAAGGGCAACGTTTTTGTCTACTTTGTGAAGTCACTTGTAAAATTTTAAAATGTGGCCAGGAGCAGTGACTCACGCCTGTAATCCCAGCACTTTGGGAGGCTGAGGCAGGCGGATCACAAGGTCAGGAGTTTGAGACCAGCCTTGCCAACACGGTGAAACTCCGTCTCTACTAAAAAATACAAAAATAAGCAGGGCATGGTGGCGTGTGCCTGTGATCCCAGCAACTTGGAAGGCTGAGGCAGGAGAATTGGTTGGACCCAGGAGGCGGAGGTTGCAGTGAGCCGAGATTGCACCACTGCACTCCAGCCTGGGTAAAAGAGCGAGACTCTGTCTCAGAAAGAAAAAAAATAAAATAAAAAGAGTGGTGTGACCTGTGTCATCTGAGAATGAAGCTTTAAGTACTAAATGCCAGTGCCTATCCCATTTGCTTTTCCCTGGGACCAGAGACTGGCAATGAGCCAGGGATTAGCTGCTCTTTCAGCCTGGGTGAGGACAATGACAGGCACAGCCCCAAACTGGCCTAGGATGAGCACATGGTATGAGCAGGAAATCAGCCTTCGCAGGCGTAAGCCACTGAGACTTGAGGTCATTTGTTACTGCAGGAAAATACAGCCCATTTTGATGGACTCATTGTCCTGCTGGGTAGCTAGGAAGATAAAAGAACGTGCGTAAGGCTATTAGCAGAGAGTCCGGCACGCAATAAAGACGCACAAGCCGGTAGCTGTTATTGGTATTCTTTTTATTACTGCTATTTTATCATTCTTTTTATTACTACTACTTCTTTTCTCTTTTTTTTTTGAGACAGGGTCTTGCTCTGTTGCCCAGGCTGGAATGCAATGGTGCAATTATAGCTCACTGCAGCCTGGATCGCCTGGGCTCAAGTGACGCTCCCACCTCAGTCTCCCCATTAGCAGGGGCTGTTCCCTCTCTACAGCAACCATGCCCGACTACTTTTTAAATTTTTAGTAGAGATGGGGTCTCACTATGTTGCCCAGGCTGGTTTCAAATTCCTGGGCTCAAGCAATCCTCCTGGCTTGGCCTCTGAAAGTACTGGGATTATATGTGTGAACCACCACACCCAGCCTACTACTACTTTTGAACAAAGTGACACCAGTCACTCAAATCTGCCCCTTGCCTACTGGAAGTCTCCTCTCCCAGCCCCCCAGAATCATTTTGATTCCCTGGAGGACTTCAGTCAACACCCATCTTCCCAGGGGATCTCCTCCCCCAGTTATATCTCTTAGGGAATAAGGGAGATTTTAGGGCAGAATCACTGTTTTCATTTCCTATGCCCGCGGTAACCAATGGCTGTGCACTTAGTGACTTACAACACCACAAATGTGTTCTTTCAGTTGTGGAGGTCAATGTCTGACTCGGGTCTTACAAGACTAAAATTAAGATGTCAGCAGGATTGGTTCCTTATGGAGGCCCCAGGGGAGAATCCATGCTCTTGACCTTTTCAGTTTCTTTTTTTTTTCTTTCTTTCTTTTTGAGATGGAGTCTTGTTCTGTTGCCCAGGCTGGAGAGCAGTGGTATGATCTCGGCTCACTGCAACCTCCACCTCCCGGGTTCAAGCAATTCTCCTGCCTCAGCCTCCAGAGCAGAGGGGATTACAGGCATGCGCCACCATGCCCAGCTAATTTTTGTATTTTTTAATAGAGATGGGGTTTCACCATGTTGGACAGGCTGGTCTTGAACTCCTGGCCTCAAGTGATCTGCCTGCCTTGGTTTCCCAAAGTGCTGGGATTACAGGTGTGAACCACCCTGCTCAGCCGACCTTTTCAGCTTCCAGTGTTGGCCTGCGTTCCTTGGCTTGTGGCCTCCTCCTCCATCTTCAAATAACATCTCTCCAACCTCTGCTTCCATCCTCACCTTGCCTCCTCCTCTGTAGCTAAATCTTCCTCTGCCTCCCTCTTCTAGGGAGCCTAGTGATTCCATTTAGGGTCCACCCAGATATTCCAGGACAACCTCTCAATGAACGGTCCTGAGCTCAACCACATCTGCGAAGTTTCTTTTGCCAAATAAGGTCACCCACAGATTCTGGGATATCTTGAAAGCCATTATCAGTGACCACATCCCCCTTCTTTCTACTGTACCCAGACTGTAGAAAGGCTGGATTCCACTTTTTCCTGGACATCTATGTCCTGACTGACTCTGTCGTCTCTCATCCATTCAATGTGCCTCTTATTCCTTCAGTCTGTGACATGGCCTCAATATCTGTTTTTTCTTCAGTAACAGGAAATTTGATTTGTGACCAGGCATACAGTTAACCCGAGACCAGATACATCTTTTTTTTTTTTTGAGATGGAATCTCGCCCTGTCACCCGGGCTGGAGTGCAGTGGTGTGATCTCAGCTCACTGCAACTTCTGCCTCCCGGGTTCAAGCAATTCTCTTGCCTCAGCCACCTGAGTAGCTGGGATTACAGGCACCTGCCACCACACCCCGCTAATTTTTTGTATTTTTAGTAGAGACGGGGTTTCACCATGTTGGCCAGGATGGTCTCGATCTCCTGACCTCGTGATCCGCCTGTCTCGGCCTCCCAAAGTGCTGGGATTACAGGCGTGAGCCACTGTGCCCGGCCCAGATTCATCTTTTTGAGGCATTGAGTGCCCATCTCTAGCTAAGTTCTGGCAGCAAAATGTAGACAGGAGTGTCATGTACCATGCTCCTGGGAAGAGCATTCCCTTCTTCTTCCCTCCCTCCCTTCCTCCACATGTTGACTGGGATGCAGATGGGAAGGATGGAGCTCAAGCAGCCATATTGGGCCACAAGAAAAACCCACATTTGATGCTGGAGCAACAAGAGAGAAGGAGCCTGGGCCCCGACACTGGAGCCCCAGACAGCCTCGGTAGCTGTCTCCCTTCATATGAAAGACAAGAATACTCCTCATTAGTAAAACAAAATACTAGTTTTTGGGCAGAATAACAGCCCCCAGAGGTGTCCTCAGAACCAGTGAATATATTATGTTACACAGCAAGGAACAGTTAAGGTTGCAGATGGAATTAAAGCTGCTAATCATTATTTTATTTTATTTTTTCGAGACAGTCTCACTCTGTCACCCAGGTTGGAGTGCAGCAGCATGACCATGGCTCACTACAGCCTCTGTCTCCTGGGCTCAAGCAATTCTCATGCCTCAGCCTCCTGAGTAGCTGGGACTACAGGTGCGTGCCACCATGTCCAGCTAATATTTTGTATTCTTAGTAGAGATGGGGTTTCACCATATTGGCCAGGCTGGTCTCAAACTCCTAACCTCAAGTGATCTGCCCACCTCAGCCTCCCGAAGTGCTGGAATTACAGGCATAAGCCACCACGCATGTCCCATTGATTTTAAAATAAGGAAATTGGGAATGGTGGCATGTGCCTATAATCCCAGCTACTTGGGAGGCTGGTTGAGGCAGGAGAATCTCTTGAACCTGGAAGGCTGAGGTTGCAGTAAGCTGAGATCATGCCACTGCACTCCAGCCTGGGCGACAGAGCATGACTCCATCTAAAAAAAAAAAAAAAAAGGGAAATTGACTATGCAACCAGGCTCAGTATATCCTGGAGCTGAGTGGCTAAAAACATGGACTCTAGGATGGGTGCAGTGGCTCACGTCTGTAATCCCAGCATTTTGGGAGGCTGAGGCTGGAGGATCACTTGAACCCAGGAGTTTGAGACCAGCCTGGGCAACATAGCGAGACTCTGTTTCTACAAAAAAAGAAAAAATGCAAAAATTAGCCAGGTGTGGTGGTGCATACCTGTAGTCCCAGCTACTCAGGCAGCTGAGGCAGGAGGATTGCTTGAGCCTGGGTAATCAAGACTCCAGTGAGCCGTGATCATACCACTGCCCTCCAGCCTGGGCAAGAGTAAGACTCCGTGTCTTTAAAACAAAAAATGAAAAAAAACAACAACAAAGGAAATTATCCTGGATTATCTGGGTAGGCCCAGAGTAATTGTAAGGATCCCTTAAAGTGAAAGAGGAGGCAGCAGAATAGGACAGAGTCATAGAGGGATTTAAAGATGCTCCGTTGCTGGCTTCAACAAGGAAGGGGTCACAAGTTAAGGAATGCAAGTGGCCTCTAGAATCTGGAAAATGCAAGAAACTGGATTCTCCCCTAGAGCCTCCAGAAGGAAGGCAGCCCTGATGACACCTTGATTTTAGCCAAAGGAGACTCATTTTGGACTTCCAACCTCCAGGACTGTGAGATAATGAATCCGTGTTGTTGTAAAGCACTAAGTTTGCAATCATTTGTTACGGCAGCAATAGGACACTGATTCATAATTAATCCAAACTTCTTGTTAAATCTTTCTGTGTCTGTAAAGCTCCTGATTAATAATAATAATAATCACACTTTGGGAGGTTGAGGCAGGTGGATCACCTGACATCAGGAGTTCGGGACCAGCTTGGCCAACATAGGGAAACCCCATCTCTATTTTAAAAAAATACAAAAATCAGCTGGGTGTGGTAGTGCACACCTGTAATTTCAGCTACTCAGGAGGCTGAGGCACGAGAATCTCTTGAACCCGGGAGGTGGAGTTTGCAGTGAGGTGAGATCGCGCCACTGCACTCCAACCTGGGCAACAGAATGTGACTCTGTCTCAAAAAAAAAAAAAAATTAATAACCAAAACCATCATCCATGTCAGTAAACACACTGAGCACTTTCCATGTGCCTGAAATAACCTCAGCCCACTACACTTTGTGCTTATGTAAGACACACAACAATCCCACAAAAAAAGTGTAAAGCCTTAAATACAAATGTGGGAAAAGGAACAAGGCTGAAAATAAGCCAGCTAACCATCTATCTTAAATGTGAGGAAAAGAACAGCACGCAAAATTCAAAGAAAAGGGCCGGGCGCGGTGGCTCACGCCTGTAATCCTGGCACTCTGGGAGGCCGAGGTGGGCGGATCACTTGAGGTCAGGAGTTCGAGACCAACCTGGGCAATATGGTGAAATCCCATCTCTACTAAAACTACAAAAAATTAGCTGGGTGTGGTGGCACACACCTGTAGTCCCAGCTACTTGGGAGGCTGAGTCAGGAGAATCCCTTGAACTTGGGAGGTGGAGGTTGCAGTGAGCTGAGATTGCACCACTGCACTCCAGCCTGGACAGAGCGAGATCCCGTTTCAAAAACAAACAAACAAAAAACTCAAAGAAAGAAAGAATAAAGAAAACAAGCATGAAAGATATAATAGGCTGGGAGCAGCGTTTCACCCCTGAAATCCCAGTGCTTTGGCAGGCCGAGGCAGGAGGATCACTTGAGCCCAGGAGTTTGAAAGCAGCTTGCCAACACAGTGAGTGATCCCATCTCTACAAAAAGAAAGAAAATTAGCTGGGCATGGTGGCATGTGCCTGTAGTCCCAGCTACTGGGACGGCTGAGACGGGAGGATTGCTTGGGCCCAGGAGTTCAAGAACAGCCTGGACAGCAGAGTAAGACCCATCTGTACAAAAAAAAAAAAAAAATTAGCTGAGTGCGGTGGCACATTCCCAGATACTCTGGAGGCTGAGGCAGGAGGATTGCTTGAACCCAGGAGGTTGAGGCTGCAATTAGCTGTGATCACACCACTGCACTCCAGCCTGGGTGACACAGCAACACCTTATCTCAAAAAAAAAAAAAAAAAGGTATAATAATAACCAAATCCACAATGGTAACTAATGCTATTTATCATTAATGAAATAAGATCAAATTAAAGAAAAAAATGTACAATAGTGAGAACCCACAAAGCCAACTGTTAGTTATCATTGGTGAAGAGTCTAATAAAGATGTTGCAATTATAAGGCCAGGCGTGGTGGCTCCTGTCTGTAATCCCAGCACTTTGGGAGGCCTAGGAGGGTGGATCACTTGAGGTCAGGAGTTTGAGACCAGCCTGGCCAACATGGTGAAACCCTGTCTCTACTAAAAATACAAAAATTAGCCAGGTGTGGTGGTGGGTGCCTGTAATTCCAGCTATTTGGGGGGCTGAGGCACGAGAATCGCTTAAACCCAGGAGGCAGAGGTTGCAGTGAGCCGAGATCGCACCACTGCACTCCAGCCTGAGCGACAAGAGCAAAACTCCATCTAAAAAAAAAAAGTGTTGCAATTGTAAATCAAAACTGATAAAGAAAAAATGAGGCTGGGCGTGGTGGCTCACGCCTGTAATCCCAGCACTTTGGGAGGCTGAGGTGGGTGGATCACCTGAGGTCAGGAGTTTCAGACCAGCCTGGCCAACATGGCGAAACCTCGTCTCTACTAAAAATACAAAAAATTAGCCGGGCATCATGGAGTGCACTTATTGTCCCAGCTACTCAGTAGGCCGAGACAGGAGAATTGCTTGAACCTGGGAGGTGGAGATCACAGTGAGCCGAGATTGCGCCATTGCACTCTGGCCTGGGTAACAGAGCAAGACTCTATCTCAAAAAAGAAAAGATAAGAAGAAAAGAAAATAAAAAAATGAGGGAGTCTCTGAGATTACTCTGGCTTGGAGAGTGCCTGATAAAAAATAACAACATTTTAAAAAATAAGAGAGAGAGAGAGAACGTATCAATGACCAATATTAAGCAATAATAGGAAACCTCCCTACAAATCTCAAAACTCCAAGAACATGTAAGCAGTTTTTGTGTGTGTATTGTGTCCACTTCACACATGAGGGAAACTGAAGCTTAGAGAGGCTGAGTAACTTGCTCAAACTCACACAGCCCATAAAAGGCAGAGGCAGGATTTGAACCCACGGTCGTGGACCTGCTCAATCTCTGTGCTATGCCGCCACCTCCCGAGCGCTTCTGGGCTCCTCCTTCCCGGGTCCTGCTACCAGCGAAACCCCGTCCCCTCTCCGGGCTTGGCTTAGGGTTTTCACTGCCCACCCGCAGGGGCTCCTGGACCAATGCTATTGCAGCCCTGAAGGGTTTCAGATCCAGCTTCCTTCACCGGCTTCCTTCAGGATTTAATCTGAGTTTCCATCTCCATCGCTTCCCTGAGTTCTCCTGGCCTGGCTTCCCTCTGTATTCCTGCCCCCTCCTGCTGGTGGCAGCTTCCAAATTTGGGCTGTATTCTTGCATTATCTGTCTCAGCTTAGACTGTCAGTTTGCAGAGAGCCTCTCCACTCAAACAGCGGCCCTCAGCAGCCTGGCATCCTCTGGGAACTTGTAGGAAATTCAGACCTAAACCCAGCGGGCAGTGGCTCACGCCTGTAATCCCAACACTTTGGGATGCTGAGGCGGGTGGATCTCTTGAGGTCAAAAGTTTGAGACCAGCCTGGCCAACATGGTGAAACCCCGTCTACAGCGCACACCCCAGCCTGGGCGACGGAGCAAGACTCTGTCTCAAAAAAAAAAAAAAGGAAATTCAAGCCCAAACCTGTTGAAGCAGAATCTGTAGCTTAAGACCTTTCCCGTCTCCGTCTCCCTCTTCCTCTAGGAGATTGGCAGCACCTTGAGTAGCTCTGGCCTAGAGCAGAAAGGGACTATGGGACCCCGGGAAACTTTGAGACAAGGCACTTCACCTGCCGCAGGTGTATCTGAGAACATGAAGGTCAGCTGTGTCCTGAGGTTAGATGACGACCAATCTTTTGTCTGCATTGCGGGAGACTCAAGTTCAATCTGGGCATTTGGAGCTCCAGGCACTGGAGCTGTTCCTTTTTCTAATTGCTAAAGACAATTTTTTTTCTGTAGTCAGGAAAATTACATGAAATATACTGTTAAAGGATCTGAACAAGTTGAAGTATCAATACAGAAAATTCTAGACATAGGCTGGGCATGGTGGGTCACGCCTGTAATCCCAGGACTTTGGGAGGCTGAGGCAGGCAGATCGCTTGAGGTCAGGAGTTCGAGACCAGCCTGGCCACATGGTGAAACCTCGTCTCTACTAACAATGCAAAAATTACCCAGGCTTGGTGGCTGTGTGTGTAATCCCAGCTATTTGGGAGGCTGAGGCAGGAGAATCGCTTAAACCTAGGAGGCAGAGGTTGTAGTGAGCCAACATCATGCCACTGCACTCCAGCGTGGGCAACAGAGTAAGACTCTGTCTCAAAAAGAAAGAAAGAAGGAAGGAAGGAAGGAAAGAAGGAAGGAAGGAAGGAAGGAAAGAGAGAAAGAAAGGAAAGAAAATTCTAGATGTAATAAACCATTCATGACATAGGACATAGGAAGCTTCAGACTGAAGCCCTAGCCGTCAGTTCTCAAACTTGCGTGTGCACCAGAGTCACCAGGAGGGCTTGTGAAAACCCAGATTGCAAGGACCCATCCCAGAGTAGGGCTGGGGTGAGGGTGAGAATTTGAAATTCTAGCAAGTTCTGACAGAATGCTGATGCTGTTGGTCCAGGGAGTACCCTTTGAGAACCACTGTTTCTAAACCACACAGTTATGGCTGCTTTGGGATTATACTATCCCTTAAGAATTATATGGAAATAATCTGGCTGGGTGTGGTGGCTCATGCCTGTAACCCCAACATATTGGGAGGCCAAAGCAGGAGGACTGCTTGTGCCCAGGAGTTGGAGACCAGCCTGGGCAACATAGCAAGACCCCAACTCTAAAAAAAAAAAATTTTTTTTTTTTAATTAGCTGGGCCAGCCAGACGCAGTGGCTCACGTCTGTAATCCCAGCACTTTGTGAGGCTGAGACGGACGGATCACGAGGTCAGGAGATCGAGATCATCCTTGCTAATATGGTGAAACCCCATCTCTACTAAAAATACAAAAAATTAGCCGGGCATGGTGGCAGGCGCCTGTAGTCCCAGCTACTTGGGAGGCTGAGGCAGGAGAATGGTGTGAACCCGGGAGGCGGAACTTGCAGTGAGCTGAGATCGTGCCAATGCACTCCAGCCTGGGCAACAGAGTGAGACTCCGCCTCAAAAAAAAAAAAAAATTAGCTGGGCGTGGTGGTGTGTACCTGTGGTCCCAGCTACTCAGGAGGCTGAGGCAGGAAGATTGCTTGAGGCTGGGAGTTTGAGGCTACAGTGAGCTATGATCACACTACTGCACTCCAGCCTGGACAACAGAGCAAGACCCTGTCTCAAAAAAAGAAAATGATATTCAGTGTTGTATCCTTACAAAATTGTAATGCATTCTGATGACCCACTATGAACTTAAGTACTGATCTGAATATTTTCCTTTATTTATGCAACACACATTATTTTCATTTAAATTATGTACAACCTATAATGTTGTTTATGTTCAAGTACCACCCTGATGGGGACAAATACTTTCCTTTTTCTTCTAGTGGCAATTTCACATGTATAAGCAATCTCCCTTTTTATGCTCTGCTGAAAAATGTCAAATCAAGGTTGTAAAACCTGAAAAGAGGATTCCTTATTATACAAATAAAAATCTATCAGTGGATATGAAACAAACAAACCAATGTGTCATTCTTGCCACTGCATTCCTTTGTATGCCCCTGTTCTAGCTCTTTTCACATTGTATTCGAATTATTGATTTATTTACCATTTGACATTCTCAAGGGCTCATGGTTCCTCAAGGGCAGGACATTCTCCTATTAGAAAAAATTGTGTAATAAGATGTTTTTCTACTGTTTGTCTAGTTTGTGTTAATAAATACTGAGAAAATTGTTTCTGGGTGAGGATGCTGTGCACGTGTGGGCATGTGTATGTGTGTGTATGTGTTTTTGTGTGTGACATGCGTGCTTATGTGAACACGTCAGATTTGTGCGTGTGAGATTTCACATGATATGTGGTGGCTCATGCCTGTAATCCCAGCACTTTGCGAGGCTCAGGTGGGAGGATTGCTTGAGGCCAGGATTTTGAGGCCAGTCTGGTCAACATATCGAGACCCTGACACTGTAAAAAAAAAAAAAAAAAAAAAAAAGAGGCCAGGTGCGGTGGCTCATGCCTGTAATCCCAGCAGCTTGGGAGGCCGAGGTAGGTGGATCACCTGAGGTCAGGAGTTCGAGACCAGCCTGGCCAACATGGCAAAACCCTGTCTCTATTAAAAATACAAAAAATTAGCTGGGCATGGTGGCGAGCACCTGTAATCCCAGCTACTCAGAAGGCTGAGGCAGGCGAATCGCTAGAACCCAGGAGGCAGAGGTTGCAGTGAGCCGAGATCGCACCATTGCACTGCAGCAACCTGGGCAACAAGAATGAAACTCTGTCTCAAAAAGAAAAAAAAAAAAAAGATGTCACAGGTGTGAGATTTGTAGCGTGTACGGCAGGAGTGGAGGAAGACTGGAGGCTTGTTCATGACAATGGCTGTGTGTGGTTCCGTTGGGGGACAGGGGTGCGTGTTGCCCCAGAGCTGGGCATGTGTCCACCCTGGGATTCACCGTGAGAATCCAGGACCATCAGTGGCTGGCTGTGTGATGCGTGTCCCTACGCCCTGCCCATGTGTGTGTGGCGAGGTTGAACATGCTGTGCCCAGGCCCTGGGTCTCTGTGGGCTCTGTCGGATGCGGGCTGTGTACTATGCCTCAGTGGGTTCCGTGTTCCTTCCTGTGCCTGCGTCTGTCTCCCTGTCTGTGTCTCCCTGGCCATGTCACTTTCTGTGTCTGAAGTTCACAGCCCTCCGGGGTGGGCGGGACTCTGAGTGACTCTGCTGCCCTGCGTCCCTGTGTCTGGGGCAGTGCAGAGCCAGAGGGTGGCTGTTCTGCGTTCCTGGGACCAAGGAGGCTCTCTGGGAAGTTAGCAGCTGGAGATTAGATTTCAAGGGATCACAAAAGGAACTGAGAAAGAAGGATCCCCGGGCAGGGCCAGGCCAGTGGCCAGGGTCTCAGAGCTGTCAGGAGAACAGTCATAATAGCTTCCATGTATTGAGTACCTATCGTGTGCTGGGCACAGTACTTCATGCTTTATGTATTTCATTTATACTATTGTGTTAATACAATATTGTATATTAAGTATTCATATTACATACATCATATACATATATATATATTTCTTTCTTTCTTTTCTTTTTTTTTTTTTTTTTTTTTTTGGAGGCAGAGTCTCACTCTGTCACCCAGGCTGGAGTGCAGTGGCACGATCTTGGCTCACTACAACCTCCGCCTCCCAGGATCAAGTGATTCTCCTGCCTCAGCCTCCTGAGTAGCTGGGATTACAGGCATGTGCCACCACACCCAGCTACTTTTTGTATTTTTTTTAGTAGAGACAGGGTTTCACCGTGTTGGCCAGGCTGGTCTCAAACTCCTGACCTCAAGTGATCCTCCCGCCTCGGCCTCCCAGAGTGCCAGGATTACAGGCATGAACCACGGTGCCTGGCCTATATTGTATTTATAAATAACAATTATATGGATTGTTCATAATGTAAATTACTTTATAGAGACCTTTTTTTTTTATTTTATTTTTTTACAGACAGAGTTTCCCTCTGTTGCCTAGGCTGGAGCACAGTGGTGCAATCACAGCTCAATGCAGCCTCGACCTCCTGGACTCAAGTGATCCTCCTGCCTGGGCCTCCTAAATAAGTGGGACTACTGGCATGTGCCATCGTGCCTGGCTCATGAGACCTCATTTTCTATTATCCCATTGAAGGTAGGAGGGAACTGAAGCTCAGAGAGGTAAGTTCATTTTCCCAAGGTTGCTCAGCAAGCAGGTGGCAGAGTCAACATCTGAACCCACTTCCAAGTGTTTTCAGTCTTTGGCTTTTAATAACAGCCCTACCCCGCCTGAGGTGGATGCCACAGCGTCTGCGGAGGACCAGCAGGGTGTAGGTTTGGCTGAGCAACCATGGATAACAGCAAATTGTTGGTGTTATGTTGTTGTGATGGTTTACGTTTATTGAGTCCTTACTATGTGCCAGGCACCATGCTAAAGGTTTTAATAATAATAATGATGTACCGGGTGCAGTGGCTCATACCTGTAATCCCAGCACTATGGGAGGCAGGAGGATTGAGCGAGCCCAAGAGTTCGAGACCAGCCTGCGCAACATGGTGAAACCCCATCTCTACAAAACAATCAAAAAATTAGCAGGGTGTGGTGGCACGTGCCTATGGTGGCATGTTCCCTACTCAGGAGGCTGAGGTGGGAAGATTGCTTAAGCTGGGGAGGTCGAGGCTGCAGACCTAGGAGACAGAGTGAGACTCTCTAAAAAAAAAAAAAAAAAAAGATGGTAGTGATGATGACAGATGCTCATATGGCACTTAGCGAAGGCCAATCCCTTCTCTAAGTGTTGTTACATGGATTAATTCATTTATTCCTTTCTTTTCTTTTAGCAGGGTCTCACTCTGCCACCCAGGCTGGAGTGCAGTGGCACGATCTCGGCTCACTGCAGCCTGGGCCTCCCAGGTTTAAGCAATTCTTCTGCTTCAGCCTTCCAAGTAGCTGGGATTACAGACACCTGCCACCACGCCCGGATAAGTTTTGTATTTTTAGTAGAGATGGGATTTTGCCACGTTGGCCAGGCTGATCTCAAACTCCTGACCTCAAGTGATCCTCCCGCATTGGCCTCCCAAAGTGCTGGGATTACAGGCGTGAGCCTCTGCACCCAGCCCAATTAATTTATTCCTTATACCACCTAAGTACCATCAGCGTGTCCCTGAGGCCTTTGTGTGCACAGCGTGTAGAGGAGCTAGGATTTGGACCCAGACAGTTTGACTCCATGGACTGTCCTCCTAAACCACATCCCTTCTACCATCCCCTGTAACCTTTTCAACATTCCTATGGCGTAGGAGGAAACATTACCCATTTCACAGATGAGGAAACCAAGGCCCAGACCTGTACTGACAGAGCCAGTGGACCCGTGTCTGTCTAATCAGTGCATCCACACTCTTGACCCTGTTTTGGGAAGAGGCTGGGAACTCCAAAAAACCTTGGAAGGGCCCTGGCCAGGCTCCCAGAGGTCTGGGTCCTTGTCCAGCCCTAGGGTTCCAATCTCCCTCTCCTTCCTATGCTGCTCTAATTTTTCCTTTGCCTTGTTTCTTTTCTTCTTTTTTCTTTTCTTTTCTTTGTTCCTTCCTTCCTTCTTTTTTTTTTTTTTTTTTTTTTTTTTTGAGACAGAGTCACTTTGCCACCCAGACTGGAGTGCAGTAGCGCGATCTCGGCTCACTGCAACTTCCACCTCCTCGGTTCAAGCAATTCTCCTGCCTCAGCTTCCCGAGGCTCTGTGCGCCACCACGCCCAGCTAATTTTTGTATTTTTAGTAGAGATGGGATTTCATTATGTTGGCCAGGCGGTTCTCGAACTCCTGACCTCGGTGATCCACCTACCTGGGCCTCCCAAAGTGCTGGGATTACAGGTGTGAGCCACTGCGCCCAGCCCTTGTTTCATTTCTACTGGCTGATCGGTAACAGCTCATTTTATTTTATTTTATTTTATTTTATTTTATTTTATTTTTTTTTGAGATGGAGTCTGGCTCTGTCGCCCGGGCTGGAGTGCAGTGGCCGGACCTCAGCTCACTGCAAGCTCCGCCCCCCGGGTTTAGGCCATTCTCCTGCCTCAGCCTCCCGAGTAGCTGGGACCACAGGCGCCCGCCACCTCGCCCGGCTAGTTTTTTTGTATTTTTAGTAGAGACGGGGTTTCACCGTGTTAGCCAGGATGGTCTCGATCTCCTGACCTCGTGATCCGCCCGTCTCGGCCTCCCAAAGTGCTGGGATTACAGGCTTGAGCCACCGCGCCCGGCAACAGCTCATTTTATATGATAGGAATTGAGTCTATTTTTCCCTGGCTGGGTTTGTGGGTTTTGTTTTGTTTTGTTTTGTTTTTGCTATACAACAGTTTTACAGTTTTATACAGCTCAAAAGGTTCACCATTTGTTTTATAGATTGAAGATTTCCAACCTTAGTTAAGAAAGTCTCCTGGCTCCTGAGGTGGGA
This sequence comes from Macaca nemestrina, assembly GCF_043159975.1. Lineage (NCBI taxonomy): Eukaryota > Metazoa > Chordata > Mammalia > Primates > Cercopithecidae > Macaca > Macaca nemestrina. Next base: position 48,400,105 of record NC_092144.1, on the reverse strand, counting down.
GTGGCAGGCTCTTCCCCCCACCTCCCTCTCCTAGGCCTGTCCTTAGCGTGTGGGAGGGAGGGGTGCAGTTCTTGTCAATTTGTAGGCACTCTTTTTTTTTATGCGATCTTGGCTCACCGCAACCTCCACCTCCCAGGTTCAAGTGATTCTCATCCCTCAGCCTCCCGAGTAGCTGAGACTACAGGCGTGTGCCCTAATTTTTGTACTTTAAGTACAGACAGGGTTTCACCATGTTGGCCAGGCTGGTCTTGAACTCCTGGCCTCAAATGATCTGCCTGCCTCGGTCTCCCAAAGTATTGTGATTACAGGCATGAGCTACCGCGCCCAACCTGTGTGCACTCTTTATATATTATAACTTGTAATGCTATGCTTTTGAAATGTTGCAAATATCTCCTCAAGCCTTTGTACGCTGTCTTGCAAAAGGTTTTTAACGTGTTATGCAAATACTGCTATCTTGTGCTTCACAGATTCTGGATTGCCAGCCTTGGTTGGGAAGATTGCCCGGTCTGAGCCTGGTGGGGGTGGGGCGTGGGGCTCCTCATCTCCTTCTCTACCTGCCCCCACCCCACAAGGGCCTCTATCCTTATCTCCAGCTTCTCCTTTCCCAAGGTCCTGCCTCCCAGGGAGGGAGCCTGCTCAGCCAGGAGGCCCCAGCCTCCCACTCCCGCCTCCCCCAACCCAGTCTTTCTTTATCTAGAATAAGGGTTGTTCCATTCCTTATTATTATTTTTTTTTTTTGGAGACGGAGTCTTGCTCTGTCGCCCAGGCTGGAGTGCAGTGGCTGGACCTCAGCTCACTGCAAGCTCCGCCTCCTGGGTTTACACCATTCTCCTGCCTCAGCCTCCCGAGTGGCTGGGACTACAGGCGCCCGCCACCTCGCCCGGCTAGTTTTTTTGTATTTTTTTAGTAGAGACGGGGTTTCACCGTGTTACCCAGGATGGTCTCGATCTCCTGACCTCGTGATCCGCCCGTCTCGGCCTCCCAAAGTGCTGGGATTACAGGCTTGAGCCACCGCGCCCGGCTTTTTTTTTTTTTTTTCCTGGCTTTGTTGCCCAGGCTGGAGTACAGTGAAACGATCTCAGCTCACCGCAGCCTGGAACTCCTGGGCTCAAGCGATCCTCCCGACTAGGCTTTGTGAGTAGCTGGGACTACAGGCCACGCCACCACGCTGGGCTAACTTTATTTTTAGTAGGGACGGGATCTTGCTATGTTGCCCAGACTGGTCTCAAACTCCTGGGCTCAAGCGATCCATCCGTCTAGGCCTCCCAAAGTGCTGAGATTACAGGCGTGAGTCACCAGCAAGCCCCTTGTCAATTTTTTTTTTTTTTTGAGACGGAGTCTTGCTCTGTCACCCAGGCTGGAGTGCAGTGGCTGGATCTCAGCTCACTGCAAGCTCCGCCTCCCGGGTTTACGCCATTCTCCTGCCTCAGCCTCCCTCCCTTGTCAATTTTTAAAAGTTCTTCCCATTTCTGTCTATTAACCTATGCCACCCTCTGGGTTGCAAATGACTCCTCCTCAAGTCCTGTCTCTTGTCTCTCTTTATAATGTTGTTGGTCACCTAACATCTTAAGGTGCTAAGTTGTATACACAGCGTCCACCTTGTACCCAGGGTTGTGGGTTTCCGACCTAGGTTAGGCAGGTCTCCCGGCTCCTGGGGAAGGGGCGCCCCCCCTTCCCTCCATGAGTCCTTATCTGGCAGCTTGTCCCTTCCCACAGGTCGGGCGCATAAAAGCGCGCTGGGCCGCGGCGGGGAACTGCCACCATGTCCTCACTGCGCCCGCTGCTGCTGGCCCTGGCCCTAGCCCTGGCCGCCGTGCCGTGCGCCCAGGGCGCCTGCCCCGCGTCCGCCGACCTCAAGCACTCGGACGGGACGCGCACTTGCGCCAAGCTCTATGACAAGAGCGACCCCTACTATAAGAACTGCTGCAGGGGCGCCGAGCTGTCGCTGGAGCCGGGCGCAGACCTGCCCTACTTGCCCTCCAACTGGGCCAACACCGCCTCCTCGCTTGTGGTGGCCCCGCGCTGCGAGCTCGTCGTGTGGTCCCGGCAAGGCAAGGCGGGCAAGACGCACAAATTCTCTGCCGGCACCTACCCGCGCCTGGAGGAGTACCGCCGCGGCATCTTGGGAAACTGGTCCAACGCTATCTCCGCGCTCCACTGCAGGTGCCCAGCTGCCCAAAGCTCCGAGCCCACCCAGGCCCCGGCCCCAGCTCCGCACAAACCCCCACACCCATCATCCAAGCCCCGAGGCTGCTCCACACCCCTGAGCTCCCGACTGGAACTGGGAGCACCAGGCCTCCCTAAAACCAGTCGTGGAGGCCCCATCTCAGAGTCCTTACCCAGACCAGGTCCTCCTTCTCTTCACCCCCAGCACCCGTTCCCCACTCCACCTGCAGCCCAGGACCCTGGGACGGAGATCTCGCCCCAGCTCTGGGATTCAGAGCCAACCCTCCATCTTCTGGAATCCTCCACCTACCCACCCGCCCACAGCTGTTCTTCCCAGGGAGGGCTGGCTAATTCTGGGGACTGAGAAGTCCTAGACCCCCTCACCTTGGTCCCCAGAACCAAAGCCAGCCCCCATGCCTCACATAATCACATCTCCAAATTCCCAGACTCCAAAACTAACCCAGACCTCAAGACCTCAGACTCAATTATAGGAACCCCCAGTGTGTAGCCTTCCTGCTCTCCACTCCCCTAGACCCTCTAGACCAGCCTCAGCCCTAAAACCAGTCCCACAGCCCACCCCTAAGACCCATCCCTGGAGGTCCCTGAGGCCACCTTGCACTCACAGACCTGGGACCTAGATCCAGCGGTGACACCCTCCCAACCTCCCAAGCCCTCCCAAGTCACTCCCGTCCCCCAAGGGCTCCAAGGAGCCCCAACTCCAAACTCCCAAGCTAGGATCCCTGGTTCCTGAACTTGGAGCCTCAGACCCAGACTCCCCAGTCCCCACCCAGCCTCAGGCTTCTAGAACTCACCACACCCTGGGTCTCTGAGAGCCCCTGGAAGCAATTTTTGATTACATTTCAGGTGCAGCTGATGCTTTGCTGGTCTCTCATCTGCAGCTTCCACAGAGTGCCAGACCCCTCACTCAGCCCATTCCTGGGCTCTGCTGAGGGGCCCCAAGACCCAGGAGAAGGAGCGTTCTGCCCGCCCCCCCACCTCCCCTGCAATACAGCCTTTGTGCACTGGTCCCCGTCTGTCATCTGCTTGTCCCTGGGATGCAAATCCTCACTGGACCGGGTGGGATGGAGGAGAGAGCAGGGTGGTTGGGCCTGGGTCAGCCCATACACAGGACAATGCCATGGATGAGGACACGCCATTGACTTGGACATGGTTTTACGTGTGCACAAAGACACGCACCACAGAAGGACATGTGAGTGAACTACAGGGGAACCTTGGGCTGACTGTTAAATATGAAATATGCCCCAGCCTTTTCAGTAAATAACCCTTCTTTAGCCTGGTGTGGTGGCTCAGGCCTGTAATCCTAGCACTTTGGGAGGCTGAGGTGGGCGGATCACCTGAGCTCAAGAGTTGGAGGCCAGCCTGGCAAACATGGTGAAACTCCATCTCTACTGAAAATACAAACATTAGCCGGAAATCACTTGAACCTGGGAGGTAGAGGTTGCAGCGAGCCGAGATCGTGCCACTGTGCTCCAGCCTGGGCAACAGAGCGAGACTGTCTCAAAGCAAACACACAAGCAAAAAACTCCTCCTTGAGCCATTTCTGGCCTCCCAGGGGGCCTTCGGACTCCCTCCATGGTTCCTGCAGGGGACAGCAGGGTGCGGGCCTTCTAGGACCCAGCCCTGGGCTAGGGCTGGGATCTGCAAGTGATCAGATCAGGACTTAGTGGTTGATAAATGCTTTTAATCCCCACATTCCACACACGGGGGACACTGTCATTCACATTTTCATATTTCTGTTCTGGTCACAGTCTGTGTCCCCACACCCTCATGAATGAGGGACTTTGATGGATGCCTGGGTTTGGGGGGTCTGCGGTAGCTGGAGAAGATACACAAAGGGTCTTCGGAGGAGAGTGTAGGACAGCTTTGAGGGGACGACAACTGCAGACACCTGGAGGGAGCTAGAGGAAATTCCGAGACTTAAGAGATATGGAATGGCCAGGCGCAGTGACTCATGTCTGCAATCCCAGCACTTTGGAAGGCCAAGGTGGGTGGATCACTTGAGGTCAGGAGTTTGAGACCAGCCTAGCCAACATGGTGAAACCCCGTCTCTACTAAAAATACAAAAATTAGTGGGCGTGGTGGTGGGCACCTGTAATCCCTACTTGAGAGGCTGAGGCAGGAGAATCACTTGAACCTGGGAGGTGGAAATTGCAGTGAGCCAAGATTGTGTCACTGCACTTCAGCCTGGCCGACAGAGTGAGACTCCATCTCAAAAAAAAAAAAAAAGAGAGAGTAGGTAAGTAGAGATGCTAAGGGGAGATATGTGAAGAGATCAGAGGTCAAGGTCAGTTCAGAAGGACCCCGGGGTGTGAAGGTAATGGAAGATCAAGGATCAGGGGCGGTTAAATGTGACAGGAACTGAGTGAAATGAATGGCTCCATTTCCCCTTCAACAGACATTCACTGCCACTCTGCTCACAGCCCTGGGCTGGGTGGTGCTGGCAACACAGCAGTGAGCATTCAGTTTCAGTGAAGTTCAAAGAAGCAGAGACCAGCCCTCAGCATCCTTGAGCACAGGTGTCTATGCATTCACTCAACAGAGATCTACGGAGCATCTGTGCCAGAGCATCTGTCAGGCACTGAATTTACAAGGAGTGGCTCTGCCCTCACGGGACTCAGAGAGTGCTGGGAAAATGCTGGAGTCCACCGCTTAAGGGTGTGGAAGCTGTCCATCAAGAGAGAAGCCAAGGGCCGGGGAGGAATAAGGGTCCTAAGAGGTGGCTAAGAGTTAGGGGCTTCTAAAGCTCAGGGAGATGCTGTGGGGTCAGGACAGAGGAGCCAGCCAGTCACTCCCGGAGCTGCACAGACACGGAGGAGTCAGTCACACGTGTCCGCCGCAGCCCACCAGGCTCCATGCGGTTCTTGGCCTTGTGCAGGAAGTGGATGAAGCGCACACCAGGACCATAATGGCGGAATACGTGGGACACCTGTGGTGACAGCACCTGGGGTTAGGGAGGAGCCCTTTTCGAGGACCCGTGGACCTGCTCTCCTCCCTCTGTGAGGTCTTGGGATAAGAACACACGTCTGGGGTTTAGGGCCCCAGGGCTGAGAGTCTCACCTGGACCCAGCGGCCAGGGGGTCCTCTCCCAGAAGTTCGGGGGGCCACGTGGTGCTGAGCGATGACGGAGCGGCGGTCGGCTGCCAGGAGCCAGACGTGCAGTTCGTAGACGCACGCATCCAGCCGGCTGTCCTCAAACCTGCAGGCAGGGTCAAGGCCTTCAGCTGCCACTGCAGTCTCAGCTACCCAGCCCCAGCCCCTGGACCCGTTCCCCGTTCCCCGTTCAACACACATGCTGCTACCCACGCCGTGCACAGCCCTGAGCTGGGTGGTGCTGGCAGCATAGCAGTGACCAAGACAGCCCCATGCCCCGTCCACACGGGATTCACAGTCCAGTGAGGGAGGCTGGCATGCCACCAAACATGACAGCCAGGAACGGCCAGGGTTGGGATGGGGAGCACGGGCAGAGGGGTCAGGGCCAGGATGGGGGGACCCAGGCAGAGGGGTTGGGGCCAGAATCGGGGACCCAGGCAGAGGGGTTGGGGCCGGAATTGGGGGCACAGAGAGGTTGGGACTGGGATGGGGGGGCACAGGGCACTGGAGCAAATGCACCTGACCCAGCTGAGGGGTGATCAGGGAAGGCTTCCTGGTGGAGCCACGTGTAAGTGACTCCTAAGGAATGAGACGGAATTTGTCTTGAGAATAGAGGGTGACAGGCTTTTAAGAAATAAAGAATAGGCCGGGCATGGTGGCTTATGCCTATAATCCCAGTACTTTGGGAGGCTGAGGCGGGCAGATCACTTGAGGTCAGGAGTTCGAGACCAGCCTGGGCAACATGGTGAAACCATGTCTCCACTAAAAATACAGAAATTAGCTGGGTGTGGTGGCACGTGCCTGTGGTGCCAGTTACTTGGGAAGCTGAAGCAGGAGAATCACTTAAACCTGAGAGGCAGAGGTAGCAGTCAGCCGAGATGGCACCACTGCAGTTCAGCATGGGCGACAGAGTAAGACTCTGTCTCAAAAAAAAAAAAAAAAAAAAAAAGAAAAGAAAAGAAAAGAAATAAGGGTCAGCCTCAGTAACCCCCTGGCACATTTCAAAATCGGAAAGACTCAAACAGAAAGGGCCAGGGAGGTGGGCAGGGCAGAACCCTGCAGCACCAGGAGGGTCTTGGTGAGGGGCTGAGAGCAAGGGGAGCTCAGCGTAAGGCTTGTGCTCTGGGCAGCCCTGTGTGATCACGGGGTCAGGCTGGCAGGGCAGGGGCACGCACCAGTCCATGACCGTAATGTCTGGTTGTTCGTCATCCAGCAGCTCCTCCCACAGGCCCTCGGCCAGAAGGTCCACACACTGCTGCTTCACTGTCCAGCTGTGAAATAAGGGCCGGGAGAGGCGGGGTCTGCGATCTGCCAGGATCCTCGGGGATCTCCCCGGTCGGCCTGGCTCCAGGGAGCAGGAAGCCGTGTCTTAGCGCTTTCTTAGGGATAGCTTGGGTCCCCACATTTGGGGTGCTCCCTCAGCACCTTCCAGTCTCAGTCCCCATGGGCCCCTCTGAGGGCAATGCATCCTGAACCCCATGCTACAGACGAGGAACCCGAGGCTGAGGATGGAGACGTGTCCGAGGTCAAGCAGCAAACATGTGGCAGAGCCAGGATCCCAACCCTGGCCTGTGTGACCCTGAGCCTCCGAGTCACACCAGCTCATCTACTGCGCAGGAGCAAGGCTCTGTTTCATGGAGGACAGGGGGTGGCCTGGGGTGACTCTTCCCCTCCCAGGGAAAGAGCCTTAGAATAATTACAACAACAACAAGAATAGCCAGGCGCGGTGGTTCACGCCTGTAATCCGAGCACTTTGGGACGCTGAGGCAGGCAGATCACTTGAGGTCAGGAGTTCGAGACCAACCTGGCCAACATGGTGAAACGCCGTCTCTACTAAAAATACAAAATGAGCCGGGCATGGTGGTGCACACCTGTAATCCTAGCTACTCAGGAGGCTGAGGCAGGAGAATTGCTTGAACCTGGGAGGCAGAGGTTGCAGCCAGCTGAGATTGCGCCACTGCCCTCCAGTCTGGGCAACAGAGTGAGACTTCGTCTTAAAAACAAAAACCAAAAACCAATAATAGCTGCTATTGACTGGTGCTAGCCAGACCTGGCCGGGCCCTAGGCTGTGTGTTTTACAGGCATTCTCTCTTATGCTAACCCTGTTTACAGAGTGGGAAATGGAGGTCTAGAGAGGCTAAGTCAGTTTCTCCAGTTCTTACAGCCAGGAAGGGTGGAGCAGGGAATGGAGTGTAGGCCACACCAGCCCCGGCGACTCACCTTTGGTTCTGCTGAAGCTTTTCGGTTCTAATGTACCAACCACGGAAATTGCCTGCAGGTTGGGGAGCAAAGGGTTAGAACACGCCAACACTGGAGGACCCTCCCCACCTTCAGCAACCCAGCCCTCCAAGCACTTACCCAGAGTCTCCAGGGGTCGCTGGGTGGGACCAGTAGGGGGTGCTGGCTCATAAATGTTGATGCCTGAAATGGACAGGTGAGTGGAGCCTCTGGGCAGCCCCTCCACCTTCCACTGCCTCATCCCTCCCTACCCACAAGGCTACACACTGGAAGGGCAGGAATCTGTGCCAGGTCAGGGAAGCCCGGCAGGGATGAGTGAGTCAGGGCTCCGGGGAGAGGGCGATGCCGGGGGGTAAGCGGGGTGTGGTGAGACAGAGACAGAGGGACAGAGAGAAGAATCCAGAGAAACAGACAGGCCAAGAGTTTGAAACCAGCCCAGGCTGGCCAACATGGCGAAACCCTGACTCTACTGAAAATACAAAAATTACCCAGGCATGGTGGTGCATGCCTGTAATCCCAGCTACTCGGGAGACTGAGGCAGGAGAATTGCTTGAGCCTGGGAGGCAGAGGTTGCAGTGAGCCGAGATTGCACCACTGCACTCCAGCCTGGGCGACAGCAAGACTCCGTCTCAAGAGACAGAAACATAGGCAGAGGGGGAGAGAGAGAGGAAGAGAGAAAGAGAGAGAGAGAGGTGTGAGGGAGAGGTGTGAGAGAGGTAGGTGAGAGACACGACAGAGAGACAGGGGCAAAACGGAGAGGCACAATGACAGAAAAGGAGACAGAGGGATGCAGAGAAATGCAGAGACAGTGAGAGACAAAGAGCCAGAGAGATAAGGAAACAGAGAGGAAAAGAGGAAGAGACAGACGGTCAGGGTGGTGCCTCCCGGCTGCTCGGGGCCCTGCGCACCTTCGGGATTGGGCGAGCGCAGCAGGTTGCGGTAGAGCGGCCGCCGTAGCAGGAGCAGCTTCCAGGTGAGGCGAGGGGGCAGCTCCAGGCCCCCGCTCAGCGGCCCCCACTCCTCCAGCAGCAGCTGCCGGGCGTGAACCTCGGACGGCTGCTCCGGCTCGGGGAGCTCGGGGGCCTCCGGGGCCGCGGGCGATGGCAGCGACGGCGGTGAGGGCAGTGGTGGGGGCGACGGCGGCGGTGACGGCGACCGTGGCGAGGGAGGCAGCTCCTGCGGGCTCGCGGGCCCATCGGCTTCCATCCCGCCACCGAGCGCGTGTCCCTCACGCACCTCCTCCATCCCTCGAGGCTGCACGACTGTCCCTGTTTCGCAGGGCTGGGGTTAACTGGGAGCGGGAAGGGGCAGGGCACCCCGGCTGGCATTTAAGAGAGGGGCGTGTCGGGGGAGGATCTTGTCCCTCGGACCCTCCTCCCTCAGACCCAGGAGTCCAGGTCCCCAGCCCCTCCTCCCTCAGACCCAGGAGTCCAGGTCCCCAGCCCCTCCTCCCTCAGACCCAGGAGTCCAGGCTCCCAGCCCCTCCTCCCTCAGACCCAGGAGTCCAGGTCCCCAGCCCCTCCTCCCTCAGACCCAGGAGTCCAGGTCCCCAGCCCCTCCTCCCTCAGACCCAGGAGTCCAGGCTCCCAGCCCCTCCTCCCTCAGACCCAGGAGTCCAGGTCCCCAGCCCCTCCTCCCTCAGACCCAGGAGTCCAGGTCCCCAGCCCCTCCTCCCTCAGACCCAGGAGTCCAGGCTCCCAGCCCCTCCTCCCTCAGACCCAGGAGTCCAGGTCCCCAGCCCCTCCTCCCTCAGACCCAGGAGTCCAGGTCCCCAGCCCCTCCTCCCTCAGACCCAGGAGTCCAGGTCTCCAGCCCCTCCTCCCTCAGACCCAGGAGTCCAGGTCCCCAGCCCCTCCTCCCTCAGACCCAGGGGTCGGGTTCCCCAGTCCCTCCCCCTTCAGACCCAGGAGTCCAGGCACCAGCCCCTCTTCCCTCAGACCCAGGGGTCCAGATCCCCAGCCCCTCCTCCTTCAGACCCAGGAGTCCAGGTCCCCAGCCCCTCCTCCCTCAGACCCAGGGGTCCAGATCCCCAGCCCCTCCTCCTTCAGACCCAGGGGTCCAGGTCTCCAATTCCTCTTCCCTCAGACCCTGGAGTCCAGGCACCAGACCCTCCTCCCTCAGACCCAGGAGTCCAGGCACCAGCCCCCTTCTTAGGTCCCCAGACTTCCTGCCCCAATTTTCCCAGGGCCAGCTGAGGACCCAGCGTGGGCCTGACAGAGCATGTGACAAATGCGCTAATGCCAGGGCTCCGGACTGTCTAATGGGGCCCGTGCACCTCATTAAGATCTAGCATGGCAGGATTAAGAGGCTAATTAACGAAGACGCCCCCTCCTCCCCCTTCCCACTCTGCAGAGGGGGAGCGGATGGATGAGCTGAAGTGCAAAGGGGAGGTCCTGCCTGTGCCACTTCCTTCTCTGTCCTTACCTGGGACACCCCCTTGGGGCCCTGACACGTTCTGTCCAGAAAACCAAGGTGGGGAGAGCAGAGAGACACCCAAAACCAGAGATGAGGAGCCTCAGAGATGGGGGACCCCAGGGAGGAACAAAGATGGCAGCAAGAGGGAAGCAGTGATCCCAACTGGGGGTTCTGGGGGCCTGCACCTCTGCTTGGGACTGGGGTGGGTGGCTACAGAAGCCTCCTCCATCAGAGGTCACGAGGAGGTGGGAGCAAGGGATGGGGCTCAGGTGGGGACAGGAGGTCAGGTGTGGAGGAAGTGGGGTGGCAGAGGAACCTGTAGAGCCAGATGCCCACAGTCATTTCCTGCCCATGGCCACATCCCTCTACCTGGCCCAGGTAAGCTCAGCACTGAGCTGATGATCAGTATCATTCACCAGTGAGCACTTTCTTTCTCTTTCTCTTTTTCTTTCTTTCTCTTTCTTTCTCTCTTTCTTTCTCCTTCCTTCCTTCCTTCCTTCCTTTCTTTCTTTCTTTTTCTTTCTTTCTTTCTCTTTCTTTTTCTTTCTTTCTTTCCCTCCCTCCCTCCCTCCCTCCTTCCCTCCCTCCCTCCCTTCCTTCCTTTCTTCCTTCCTTTTTCTTTCTTCCTTTTTTTTGTTTTTGAAATGGAGTCTCATTCTGTCACCCAGGCTGGAGTGCAGTGGTGTGATCTCAGCTCACTGCAACTGCCACCTCCCAGGTTCAAGTGATTCTCCTGCCTCAGCCTCCCGAGTAGCTGGGATTACAGGCACCCGCCACCACGCCCAGCTAATTTTGTATTTTTAGTAGAGACGGGGGTTTCACTCTGTTGGTCAGACTGGTTTCAAACTCCTGACCTCAAGTGATCCACCTGCCTCAGCCTCCCAAAGTGCTGGGATTACTTGCGTGAGCCACCGAACGGTGAGAGCTTTCTACTGAGTGCTTCTAAGTTCATTTCATTCTCCTACAAAGACAAGATGGGTGCTACTATGATCAGCATTTTATAGGTAAAGGAAAAGTAACAGCAAACGTGTGTGTGCAGCTGTGTGCTGGCAGATGTCCTCTGGGACAGGTCTTTCCACTACAACAACCCTGTGAGGGATGCTATCATTATTCCCATTTTACAGATGAGGAAACAGAGGCCGCCTTCCCAGGCCGGGTGCCATAGAGTCCCAGATAACTCCACATGCTTCCACAGGCACTTCCTGCCCCACGTGCTCAGACACTCACAGACACTTGGGGGGTGGGAGACATAAGTCATGCCCCAGTGATGATGATCATGTAATTGAGGCTGCCCGCATGCCAGGCATTGCACTAAGTCCATTATGTGCAACGGACTTAGGTAATTAATTAGGCAATTAATTCAGTCTCCACAGCCACCCTAGGAAGCAGACATGACTAGGAAGTCATGCCCATTTTGTGATGAAGAAACAAGGCACAGAGAGGTCTAGTAACTCACCCAAGGTTGCACAGCTGGTATACAACGAGTTAGACAGACTGGCATACAGAAGCTTAGAGAACATACACAGAGACACAGATTCAAATTGTCCCCAAGGGCTGGGTGAGGTAGCTCACATCTGTAATCTAACAGTTTGGGAGGCCGAGGCGGGAGGATCACTTGAGCCCACGAGTTTGAAACCAGCTGGGGCAGCATGGAAAGACCCCATCTCTACCAAAAAATTAATAAATTATCTTGGTGTGGTGGAACGCACTTGTGGTCCCATCTACTTGGGAGGCTGAGGTGGGAGGATCGCTTGAGCCCAAGAGCTCAAAGTTGCAGTGAGCTGAGATCGAGACACTGCATTCTAGCCTGGGTGACAGAATGAGACCCTGTCTCAAAGAAACAAAAAACAAAAACAGGCCACGCGCAGTGGCTCACACCTGTAATCTTAGCACTTTGGGAGGCTGAGGCAGGTGGATCACTTGAGGTCAGGAGTTCAAGACCAGTCTGGCCAACATGGTGAAACCCCGTCTCTACTAAAAAAAAAAAAAAAAAAAAAAAAAAAAAAAAAATTAGCCAGGTGCAGTGGCAGGCGCCTGTAGTCCCAGCTACTTGGGAGGCTGAGGCAGGAGAATTGCTTGAACCCGGGAGGCAGAGGTTGCAGTGAGCTGAGATCGTGATACTGTACTCCAGTCTGGGCAACAGAGCAAGACTCCATCTCAAAAACAAACAAACAAAAAAACAAACAAAAAAAAATCGCCCCGGGGAAGAAACAGTCTCACACAGAAGCAAGCAGGAGATGATGGTTACATTTATTGAGTCTTGGACTCTTTGAACCTCACAACCCAGCAGAGGTGGGAACTGGTAATTGTATCTCTACTGACAGATCAGGGAACTGAGGCAACAGAGGTGAAGTGACTGCCCTGGAAAGTTGGGAATTAACCAGTACCTGGGGGGTGGGGAAAAACCAGGGGAGGGAGCAGATCAACAAATACTGCACCTGGAAGTTCCCCAGCAGATTCCTAGGCAAACACTGGCAGAGCCCACGACACACGCACAACCAGACACTCCCCCAACCACCACATGCACACAAACCCACGCCCTCGTCCTGGCTGCCCGCCCACCCTGCCTGAGAACCATCATTGCCATGGGGGAGGAGGAGAAGAAGGAGGGGTATCTGGTGAGTGGAGTCAGAGCTGTGCCCAGGTCAGACACCAAGGCGGGGAGTGGCTGGGAGCTGGAGGCAACTAAGGCAGAAGGGCAGCCAGGAGTCTGTAGAGTGGCTGGATGCGGTAGCTTGTGCCTGTAATCCCAGCACTTTGGGAAGCCAAGGTAGGCAGATCACTTGAGCCTAGGAGTTGGATACCAGCCTGGGCAACATGGTGAGACTGCATTAGCCGGGGTGGTGGCACATGCCTGTAGTCCCAGCTACTTGGGAAACTGAGGCAGGATGATTGTTTGAGCCCGGGAGGTAGAGGTCACAGTGATCTGAGATGGCGCTGTCACTGCACTGCAGCCTGGGTGATGGAGCGAGACCCTATCTCAAAAAACAATAATAATACGCCAGGCTTGGTGGCTCACACCTGTAATCCCAGAACTTTTGGGAGGCTGAGGCAGGCAGATCACTTGAGGTCAGGAGTTTGAGACCAGCCTGGCCAACATGGTGAAACCCCATCTCTACTAAAAATACAAAAAAATAAACCAGGCGTGGTGGTGCATGCCTGTAATCCCAGCTACTGAGGAGAATCACTTGAACTGGGGAGGTGGAGGTTGCAGTGAACCAACATGGCACCATTGCACTCCAGCCTGGGCAACAGAGCGAGACTGTCTCAAAAAAAAAAAAAAAAAAGAAAAGAAAAAAAGAATTGAAAAAATAATAATAAAGAAAAATAAAGAAAACTGGAGTCTACAGAGATTGACATCCCTTCCTGCCTACCCCTAGCCTGGCTGTGGTTTTCACATGATCTTCTTTCTGGGTGCCTTGCCCACATCTGTTCCACACACACATGACAGCCACAGGGGTTGGACTAAAGCCTGAAATGCGTCACTCCCCCACTTAAGCCCTCCATGACTCCCCAGTGCCCTCAGGAGAAAATTCCAGCTCTTTGGCCAGCATCCAAGGTCCTGGGTTACTGGTCTCTGCCTCCAGGACCTGTTCTCTTGCATCTTAGGGCTTTTGTGGTTCCCAAACTCAGCGGTTCCTAAACTTTAGGGCAGGTCCTATCAGATTCACCCAAGGAGCCTCTGAAAAATGCGTGTTTCCAAGGAGTCTGCTTCAGTCATTGTGATGGGCCCCAGAATCCATGAGAAACCCTTTTACTCCAATCCGAGGGATCCAGGGCCACAGCGGGGCCCTGCAAAGCCAGGTGCATTGTTATTATTATTTTTTTGAGACAGGATCTTTCTCTGTTGCCCAGGCCAGAGTGCAGTGATGCTGATCACAGCTCACTGCAGCCTCGGCCTTCCGAAGTGCATTCTAACAGTGAGTCCCAAACTTCCCCCTCTCTCCACCAGGGGGGCGGTAAATGTCCTAATATGGGGGCTCAGCCCCTCACACGGTATTTCCCAAATACGGCAAGACCTGGGTGACCAACACAGGCCCTCTTCCCCAAAGCCAGGTCTCGTGTATCATGAATTGCAGAAAGCACGAGCAGTGGTGTGACCACTTAGGAAAAGGATTGAACAATTTTTTTTTCTTTTTTTTTTTTCCTTTTTTTTTTTAAGACGGAGTCTCACTCTGTCACCCAGGCTGGCGTGCAGTGGTGTGATCTTGGCTCACTGCAACTTCCGCCTCCCGGGTTCAAGCGATTCTCTTGCCTCAGCCTCCTGAGTAGCTGAGATTACAGGTGTGCGCCGCCACATCCAGCTAATTTTTTTGTATTTTTAGTAGAGAGGGGGTTTCACCGTGTTAGCCAGGATGGTCTCGAACTCCTGACCTTGTGATCCACCTGCCTCGGCCTCCCAAAGTGTTGGGATTACAGGCATGAGCCCCCCTGCTCTGCCAACAATTTCTTATGAAACCAAACACACTCACACCCTACGACCCAGTGACCCTGCTCTGAAGTATTTAGCCGAGAGAAATGAAACATCATCCACACGGAGACCTGGTCATGGTACTTTTTCATAATAGCTGCAAGCTGAGGGGGACCTACGTGCCCAGCAATGGGTAGGTGCATAAGCAAACCGGAATGACCACAATGGAGCACCCCTCAACAAAGAGAGGAGTGACCTATTTTTTATTTTTTTATTTTTTTTGAGACGGGGTCTGGCTCTGTCTCCCAGGCTGAAGTCCAGGGGCACAATCTAGGCTCACTGCAACCTCCATCTCCTGGGCTCAAGTGATCCTCCTGCTTCAGCCTCCCAAGTAGCTGGGACCACAGACACACACCACCAAGCCCAACTAATTTGTGTATTTTTTGGGTAGAGACAGGGGTCTCCTCATGTTGCCCAGGCTGGCCTCGAACTCCTGAGCTCAAGCAATCCTCCCTCCTCGGCCTACCAAAGTGTTAGATTACAGGTGTGAGCCACCACACCTGGCCCAGGGAAGATCTATGGGTACACACAAAACACCAATGACTCTCAAACACATTTTGATGAATGAAAGAAGCCAGGCAATACAACGATACATTTTATTTATTTATTTATTTTACAATTTTTAAATTTTTTGTAGTGATGGGGGTCTCACTGTGTTCCCATGCTGGTCTCACACTCCCCGGCTCAAGAGATACTCCTGCCTCGACTTCCCAAAGTGCTGGGATTATAGGTGTGAGCCACTAGGCCTGGCCAGCAATAGATTTTAAAGCATAAAGAAGAAAGAAAGCCGGGTGCAGTGGCTCACGCCTGTAATCCCAACACTCTGGGAGGCCGAGGAGGGTGGATCACCTGAGCTCAGGAGTTTGAGACCAGTCAGGCCAACATGGTGAAACCCCGTCTCTACTAACAATACAAAAATTAGCCGGGCGTTGGTGCACGCCTGTAATCTCAGCCACCCGGGAGCTGAGGCACGAGAAGCACTTGAACTTGGGAGGCGGAGGTTTCTGTGAGCCTAAATTGCGCCACTGTACTCCAGTCTGGGCAACAGAGTGAAACTCTGATTCAAAGTAAATAAATGAATAAAAGAAAAATAAAGAAAAACGAAAGAAAGAAGCGAGACATAAAAGTACCGACTATGTGATTCCAGTTACATAAAGTTCTGGAAAAAGCAAAACTAATCTAGAATCAAAGATAGCAGGTCTGTAATTTCAGGAGGCTGGTGGGGCTTAAATGCAAAAAGGCGCAAGAGTGAATGCTGTGGGCTGATGAGAAAGTTCCATTTTAATTGCAGTTGTCATTATATGGGTGTGTACATTTGTCAAAACTCAGCAAACTGTAGAGTTAAAATGGGCGTATTTTATTGTATGTAAATTATACCTCAGTAAGAAACAAAACAAAAACAGTATGGCAATTCTCTCTATGTTGCTGATAAAGAAATATCTACAAGGCAGTTATTAAGTAGAAAAGCAAGATATAGCCAGGCGCAGTGGCTCACGCCTGTAATCCCAGCACTTTGGGAGGCCGAGGTGGGCGGATCATGAGGTCAGGAGATCGAGACCATCCCTGCTAACACGGTGAAACCCGTATCTACCCAAAATACAAAAAATTAGCCGGACATGGTGGTGGGCGCCTGTAGTCCTAGCTACTCAGGAGGCTGAGGCAGGAGAATGGCGTGAACCTGGGAGGAGGAGCTTGCAGTGAGCTGAGATCGCACCACTGCACTGCAGACTGGGCGACAGAGCGAGACTCTGTCTCAAAAAAAAAAAAAAAGAAAAGAAAAGCAAGATATGGAACAGTGGGTCTTATGCTTCAAAATGGATGCTGACGAAGAAGAAAATACATATACATATATATATATACACACACAAAAAATGAGGATTTGTCAGATCTCTTCCAGAAGGAGACTCTGGGGGTGAGATCTGGTGGTGGCTGAGACAGGCAAGGGGGGGGCAATGACTTTGTACTCTATGTCCTTTGAACCGTTTGGATTTGGTATCACTTACGTGTATTACTTCTTTTAAGTATTACACTTCCCCCCCGGCCCCGAGTTGGAGTCTTGCTCCGTCTCCCAGACTGGAGTGCAGTGGCATGACCTTGGCTCACTGCAACCTCCACCTCTCGGGTTTGAGTGATTCTCCATCTCAGCCTCCCAAGTAGCTGGGATTACAGGCACCTGTCACCACACCCAGCTAATTTTTGTATTTTTAGTAGAGATGGGGTTTCACCATGTTGGCCAGGCTGGTCTCAAACTCCTGACCTCAAGCGATCTGCTCACCTCAGCCTACCAAAGTGCTGAGATTACAGGCATAAGCCACCGCACCCAGCCTAAGTATTACACTTTTAAGTGTAATTTTTTTTTTTTTAGATGGAGTCTTGCTCTGTTGCCCAGGCTGGAGTGCAGTGGTGCAATCTCGGCTCACTACAACCTCCGCCTCTTAAGTTCAAGCCATTCTCCTGCCTCAGCCTCCCCAGTAACTGGGATTAGGATTACAGGCATGCGACACCACATCCAGATAATTTATTATGTATTTTTACTAGAGACGAGGTTTCACCATGTTGCCCAGGCTGGTCTCAACTCCTGATCTCAGGTGATCCACCTGCCGTGGCCTCCCAAAGTGCTGGGATTACAGGCATTAGGCACTGCACCCCGCCTAAGTGTATTTTTTTTTTTTTTTTTTTTTGAGACAGGGTTTCTCTCTGTCACCTAGGCTGGAGTGCAGTGGCTCCATCATAGCTCACTGTAACCTCAACCTCCTGGGCTCAAGTGATTCTCCCACCTCAGGCTGGGATCACTGGCACACACCACCATGCCCAGTTAATTTTTAAATGTTTTGTAGAGATGGGGGTCTCGCTATGCTGCCCAGGCTGGTAAAAAGTATAATTTTTATAACGCAAACAATGGCCGGAGCCTCTCATTCCCCTTCCTACAACCTGTTCTTTCAACAGATGTTTATGAGATGCTTTCAGTGGTCAAGCCCTATGCACTGGGGTGTAATGTGGTGAAAGAACAGATGCCATTCCTGTCACAGGGCTTGCAGCCTTGTAGGGAAAGGGATGTCAATCAGTTACAAGTCAACAAGTAACTAGTTAATTGACAAACAGCACTAAGTGCCTTGAAGGTGAAGAATGGGCTGTCAGGGCAGAGAAGAGCAGGTAGAAGCCTTGCCTAGTTGGGGTGGTCAGGGAGGGCTTCTCGGAGGAGGTGATATTTGAGCAGAGACCTGAAGAAGGGGAAGGAACTGGCTGCACAAAGGCCTGGGAGAGGAGCATTCTGGGAGAGGAAACGGTCAGTGCAAAGGCCTTGAGGTGGGACGGAGCTTGGTGGGTTGGGGAATTGCAGGGAGGCCAGTGTGGGGTGAAGAGAATGAAGGGGAGATGAGGTCAGAGAATGAGGCAGCTCTTTGAGGGGGTTCTTGGGAAATCAAGTACTCCATGCATATATGTGAAGAACGAGGTATCCACAGGGGCGATGCCAGGACAACTGGATGTACGGGCTGGAGTTGAGAGAGGGGTCGGGGCTGAGATGAAAATCTGGGAAGTATCACCTTGTCGATAACCAGGGAACTGGATGAAATAAAAACCAGCCGATGGCCTGGCGCCATGGCTCACACCTGTAATCCTGGCACTTTGGGAGGGTGAGGCAGGTGGATCACTGGAGGTCAGGAGTTCAAGACCAGCCTGGCCAACATGGCGAAACCCCGTTTCTACCAAAAACACAAAAATTAGCCAGGTGTGGTGGTGCGTGCCTGTAATACCAGCTACTCAGGAGGCTGAGGCAGGAGAATCGTTTGAGTCTGTGAGGCAGAGGTTGCAGTGAGCTGAGACTGCGCTACTGTACTCCAGCCTGGGTGACAGAGTGAGACTCCGTCTCAACAAAACAAAACAAAACAAAACAAAACAGCCTGGCTCAGTGCCTGCAATTACAGCACTTTCGGAGGCTGAGGTGGGAGGATGGCTTGAGCTCAGGAGTTTGAGACCAGCCTGGGCAACACAGCAAAATCCCTGTCTCTACCAAAAAAAAATTGCCAGGCATGGTGGGACGTGCCTGTGGTTCCACCTACTTGGGAGGCTGAGGTGGGAGGATCGCTTGAACCTGGGAGGTCGAGGCTACAGTGAGCCAAGATCGCGCCACTGCACTCCAGCCTGGGTGACAGAGACTGTCTCAACAAAACAAAATGAAACAAGTCATCTTGTCATAAGGCACACGCCCTTCTTGCTTTTTCCTGCCTAACAAGATGGCTTGATGATTGTTCTCTACTGGTACAAAGAAAGAGAGCTGGGCCGTCCCCAGGCCAGGAAAATTCCCCTCCCCTGCTATTCCCTATCACACCCCGTTGGTCCTTTCTTGCATTCAGCATGCTTTGTAAACACATCTGCGCCTGTGGCTGTGTTCACTGGGTCACAATCTCTCACCCTGCCCGAATGTCATCCTCACCAGGGCAGGGCCTTGGGCAGGTCTGTTTGTCCCCAGCTCAGGGCTGACATGACGTTGCTCTGCTTGCTGGGCAGGGAGGGCAGGAAGGCCCAGCTGGGCGGCAGGAGGAAGAGGCTCTGACCCAGCCGAGGCACCGCTTCCAACCTGCCCGAGCCTAGCTCCCACCACACCTGCTGCAAAACCCGTCACCCCCAGGAGTCAGCGTGTCCCGTGGCCAAGCCTGCTGGTAGAGGGGAAGGGCAGGGGTCCTGGAGGGTGGGCACCTGGGGCTGGGGTAGCAGATCCTGGGCTCTGCATCAGGGCTGTGGAGGGTCGGAAAGCGCAGCCAGGTTGGGAGGGGGCAGGGGTAGGAGAAAGGTGAGCTGGGGTGGGTGCTGCCTGCCCCAGATACAAATCAGAGGTGTGTGAGGTGGAGGGGCAGTGAGCCCGCTTCACCCTGCAGGGGGCGACAGAGAGGCAGGACTGAGGTTGGGTAGGAGGAGGGAAGAGTGTGGACAGGGAGAGGCAGAGAGAGCAAAAAGATACACAAAGAGCCAGAAAACAGGAAGAGAGGGCCCCTGGAATCCCAACACTTTGGCAGGCCAAGACGGGAGGATCACTTGAGCTCAAGAGTTCCAGAAAGGCCTGGGCAACATGGTGAAACCCCATCTCTACAAGAAATTAAAAAATTGGCCAGGCACGGTGTCTCACACCTGTAATCCCAGCACTTTGAGAGGCTGAGGCCGATGGATCACGAGGTCAGGAGATCAAGACCATCCTGGCTAACATGGTGAAACCCCGTCTCTAGTAAAAATACAAAAAATTAGCCGGGCATGGTAGCAGGTGCCTGTAGTCCCAGCTACTTGGGAGGCTGAGGCAGGAGAATGGCATGAACCTGGGAGGCGGAGCTTGCAGTGAGCTGAGATCGTGCCACTGCACTCCAGCCTGGGCGACAGAGCGAGACTCCGTCTCAAAAAAATAAATAAAAATAAAATAAAATTAAAAAATTAGTCAGGCATGGTGGCGCACACCGGTAATCCCAGCTACTTGAGAGGCTGAGGTGGAAGAATCACTTGAGCCCAGGAGGCGGAAGTTGCAGTGAGCTGAGATTGTGCCACTGCACTCCAGCCTGGGCGACAGTGAGTGAGACCTTGTCTCAAAATAAAAAACAAAACAAAATAAAATAAAAAACACCAAACAACTCCAAGCCCCCTAAATGTCCAGTGACAGTGGCTGTTCCCATGATTCATAGTTCCTCTGCTCAATGGAATATTACACAGCCACTAACAGGATCAAAATTGCTTTTTATGTACCAGCAGGGAATAACCACCAAGATACATTGTTAAGTAGGAAAAAGTAAGGGGCAGAGGGATGTGTCCATTATACCAACATTCAGCTTTTTTTTTTTTTTTTTAGACAGAGTCTTGCTCTGTTGCCCAGGCTGGAGTGCAATGGCGCAATCTTGGCTCACTGCAAGCTCCGCCTCCTGGGTTCAAGTGATTCTCCTCCTCAGCCTCCCAAGTAGCTGGGATTACAGGCACAAGCCACCATGCCCGGCTAATTTTTGTACTTTTAGTAGAGACGGGGTTTTATCATGTTGGTCAGACTGGTCTTGAACTCCTGACTCCAGATGATTCACCTGCCTCAGCCTCCCAAAATGCTGGGAGTATAGGCGTGAGCCACCATGCCTGGCCCATTATGCTAACATCTGTATGAAGGAAAATACACATCTGTATATGCATGTAAGTATTTCCTGGTACATGCAGACATATCTGGAAGGAAGCACAAGAAACTTGTTATCAGTGGCTGCCTCTGAGGAGCAGAACTGAGAGGCTGGGGATGGGGAGGGAGGTAAGGTGGGAGGGAGGCTGATTTTCCCATTTATTCCCTTTGGGATCTTTTAAATTTTGTACCATGGGCTTGGGCCACCTGTTCAAATAATGAAAAAGACTAAGCA
This sequence comes from Macaca nemestrina, assembly GCF_043159975.1. Taxonomy (NCBI): domain Eukaryota; kingdom Metazoa; phylum Chordata; class Mammalia; order Primates; family Cercopithecidae; genus Macaca; species Macaca nemestrina. The sequence goes on along the minus strand of NC_092144.1, from coordinate 48,379,333 downwards.
GGAGAATGAAAGAGAGAGAGACAAAGGAAGGCAGAGATAAAGATGCAGGAAGAGGCTGGGTGCGGTGGCTCACGCCTGTAATCCCACCACTTTGGAGGCTGAGGCGGGCAGATCACTTGAGGTCAGGAGTTCGAAACCAGCCTGGCCAACATGATGAAACCTCGTCTCTACTAAAAATACAAAAATTAGCCAGGCATGGTGGCTTGTGCCTGTAATCCCAGCTACTCAGGAGGCTGAGGCAGGAGAATTGCTTGAACCCAGGAGGCAGAGGTTGCGGTGAGCCAAGGTCTTGCCACTGCACTCCAGCCTGGGTGACAGAGCGAGACTCCCATTTGAAAGGAAGGAAGGGAGGGAGGGAGGGAGGTCCAGGGAGAGGAGGGAACAGAGAATTCACTTTCGTATAATCCAGCAGTCCCCAAGCGTGGCTCTGAGCTACCCCCATGTCCCCCAAGCGCAGTCCAGGACCCTGCTTACTGCCCCATCTCATCTCCTAGTCAACACCTCTCCACCCCAAGTCTCCTCGGATCACCCCAGGGCAACAGCCTCCCTTTCGGAGTCTGCGGCTTGGGGCCTGCCCTCCTTCCATGACCAGCCACCTGGGAAGACACAGGCCCTTTTCTGTTCATAACTGTGGTCCCATGAGTCGGGTAGTGAAGGCAGCCTTGACCCACTTCTCAGTGTGGCATGGTGAGGATGTGCAGGAATTCCCAGGCCCAATGCCAGGATTCTAATCCTGCCTCTATCGCTTTCTGGCTCTGTGACCTCAGGCTGACATCTTTGTTCCTGTCTCTCATCTGTCAAACAGGCCAAGGAAGGTGCCGTAGTTCCGCAGAAGGCGGCTACGAGGGTCGTGTTTCCCGGGTTGTGATCACAAATTTCCAATGCGGTGGCTTGAAATAGCACACATGTATTCTCTCAGTTCTGTGTTGTTGTTTTTTTGTTGTTTTTTTTTTTTTGAGAACGAGTCTTGCTCTGTTACCCCAGGCTGGAGTGCAGTGGCGCGATCTCAGCTCACTGCAGTCTCTGCCTCCCAGGTTCAAGCGATTCTCCTGCCTCAGCCTCCTGAGTAGCTGGGATTACAGGTGCCCACAACCACGCCCGGCTAATTTTTGTGTTTTTAGTAGGGGCGGGTTTTCACCATGTTGGCCAGGCTGGTTTTGAACTCCTGGCCTCAAGTGATCCACCTGCATCGGCCTCCCAAAGTGCTGGGATTACAGGCGTGAGCCTCCATGCCTGACCGTATTCTCTCAGTTCTGGAAGCCGAAGTCTGAAGTGCAAGTGTGGACAGGGCTGTCCTCCCTCTGAAGCCTTCAGAATGCTTCCTGGCCCCTTCTGGCTTCTCCTGGAAGGCCCCTGGCATTCCTGACTCCAGGCTGCATCAATACTCTAACCCGTGATGGGCTGCTTCTCCGTGTGCCCCAAATCTCCCTCTGCATTTCTCTAAGGGACACTTTTCAGTAGATTAGGGCCCACCCGGATACACCAGGGTGACCTCATTTCCAGATCCTTAACTCAGGACATATCTGCAGAGACCCTTTTTCCAAAAAAGGCCACACTCACAGATTCTCCATGGACCTATCTTTTCTGGGGGTGGGGGTAACCTTTTTTTTTTTTTTGTGGAGGGGGAACATTTTCCTCCGGGGGGCGGTAACCACTACAGGGGTTAAATGGGGCAAAACTAGGAGCTCAGTGAAGCCCCTGAACACAGCCAGACTTTGATCAATGTTTTTTTGTCTGAGATGGAGTTTCGCTCTTGTTGCCCAGGCTGGAGTGCAATGGCATGATCTCGGCTCACTGCAATCTTCACCTCCCGGGTTCAAGTGATTCTCCCGCCTCAGCCTTCTGAGTCGCTGGGATTACAAGCACCCGTCACCACGCCTGGCTAATTTTTGTATTTTAAGTAGAGACGGGGTTTCACCACATTGGCCAGGCTGGTCTGGAACTCCTGAACTCAGGTGATCCGCCCACCTTGGCCTCCCAAAGTGCTGGGATTAGAGGCGTGAGCCACCGCGCCTGGCCCATTCTCCCATTCTCAATCCTGGCTGCATGTTAGGATCACCTGGGTAATTTTTATCTTAAACACCTGTGACCAGGCCCCAAGCCACACAAAAGGGAGTTCCCTTTTGCTTAGAGAACCAAGCCTCAGTGTGGCCTTCAAGGCCTTCATTTCTCCCAAGATCTGTGGTTCATTCATTCGTCGCCCGTTTCCTTCCCCAGTGGCAGCCATGCTAATATGCAAATGAGTCTCCTAATTTGGTCTTGCAAAATGAGGACCACTGTTTTATGTCCATACTTTACAATGTATACACCCAGCCTTGTATTATAAATCTTATTATTGTTTTTCTTACCTGCTGGCTGCACAGGAATTTTGGGGGTGCACTCCTGCTGTTTAGCCACCCACCACCCTAGGGTGGATATGCCGCCGCCTCCAGCCCCCACCCCACAAATAATGCTGCAGTGAACGTCCTTGTTGACTCTCCCTCAGGTCCAGAGAGTTTCTTTGGGAAGTCACCCAGGTATGACTATTGGAATCATTGGGACATACATATACGCAACACTTGACTAAGCCGCATCTGTTTTTATCAGACTCATGGTGTAAAATGCCATGGCACAGTTTGAATGTGCACGTCTCTGATGACTAATGACTTTGAGCGGCTACATACACCCTTACTGGCCTTTGAGTTCTTTCTTCTCTAAATTGCCTGTTCATATCCTTTGCCCATTGTCCTGTTATGGCTGGTCTCTTTTTCTTGTTAAGAAGATATCTTAAGTGTTAGACTTTGCAAATATTTTCCCCCATTCTGATACCTGTCTATTACAAATGAAAATTATTATTATTTTTTGAGGTGGAATTTTGCTCTTGTTGCCCAGGCTGGAGTGCAGTGGCGCGATCTCATCTCACTGCAATCTCTGACTCCTGGGTTCAAGCGATTCTCCTGCCTCAGCCTCCCAAATAGCTGGGATTACAGGCACCCGCCACACACCCAGTTAATTTTTTTGTATTTTTAGTAGAGATGGGGTTTCACTATGGTGCCCAGGCTGGTCTTGAACTCCTGACCTCAGGTGATCCACCCGCCTCAGCCTCACAAAGTGCTGGGATTACAGGTGTAAACCACCGTGCCTGGCTTTTTTTTTTTTTTTGAGACAGAAACTCACTCTGTCATCCAGGCTGGAGTGCAGTGATGCGATCTCGGCCCACTGAAACCTCCGCCTCCTGGGTTCAAGTGATTCTCATGCCTCAGCCTCCCGAGTAGCTGGGATTACAGGCACCCACCACCATGTCCGGCTAATTTTTGTATTTTTAGTAGAGACAGGGTCTCGCTTTGTTGCCCAGGCTGGTCTCAAACTCCTGACCTCAAGTGATCTGTCTGCCTTGGCCCCCCATAGTGCTGGGATTACAGGCATGAGCCACCGCACCCGGCCCCCAGCATGCTTATTAAATCTCCTTGTCGTATATGAAGCTCCTGTACACACCTGGGTCTGCCTCTGGGTTCTCTGTGCTGTCACTAAATCAGAATTACCAGGGTGAAGCCCAGCAAATCTAATGAACAACAAGGGTGGAGAATCCTGACTGCATGGTAATAGAATTTGTGTCAGACACACACACAAACACTACATTTCCCAACCTCCCTTGCCTCTGGGTGCGGCTGCGTGACTAAGCTCTGGCCAATGAAGCAATGGCAAAACCTCTGGGTCAGTCCTTCAAGAGGAGTGCCCTCCTCTCTCTGTGCCCCCTTCAGAGCATAAGGAATCCTCTAATACCACATGGGAGAGGCAGGTGTCCCAGGAGGAAGGAAAAAGATGGAAGGACCGACTCGGAGTCCCACAGAAGTAGGCCTTTTACATGGAAGAGCAGTCGTGGATGGCAGGGGTTCCCAAACGTGAGCGGGCACCAGCATCCCCCGGAAGGTGTGTTAAATACAGATCACTGGGCCTCACCAGCATCTGATGCACCTGGGGTGGCGCACACGGATTTATTTGCATGTCTAGTAAGTTCCCAGTGATGCTGCTGGTCTGGGAACCACACTGTGAGAACAGCTGGTCTGACCTGGCTGCATCGTTTATTTTGGGTCTCTGTAAACGCACCTCCAGTTCTAGGTGGACAAATCCATCCCCGTGCCCCTCCTGGGCCTCCGGGTCTGACCCTCACCCATGGCACCTGTCCAGCCGAGTGTCATTCATTCCCGTGGAGTGCCTCAGCTGGTCAATTAAATGTGGGCAGAGGGACTCCTCTGGCGCCACCTTGTCCTAAGCGCTCCCCTGTTCTGCTCCAGGCGGACGCCTGAAACATGCATCTGTAGACCCCCTGGGCCAGTGGGGTCGGGAAGGGTCTGCCGGTAGGAGGCTCCTGGGTGAGAGTCCAGGGCAGGAAGCTGGACGAAGCCACTCTGCTCTGGCCGGGCAGAGGCGAGAGTGACCACCTGGGATTTGGGGAATGCCATCGGCCCCTTCTGTTCCTCCAGCCACACAGATGGCAGCAGCCTCCTGTCTTTAATGATCGCTGAGCACCTGGCCCTCTGTGGCTCCTCCAGCCTTCTCAAAGCTTTGTCATGATCCAACCACCTTTACCACATCCCGCCATGTGAAACAAGTCTGGCTGGGGTCTGTTTACCCGACTGGCTCCCGCAGGAGGAAGCCACGTGGGGAGGAACGGGACCTCGGGCAGCTTTCACCCCGCGCCACCCAAAGCCGTGCCTTCAAACTGCAGTTGAGTGGGCCGGGCGTGGTGGCTCACGCCTGTAATCCCAGCACTTTGGAGGGCCAAGGAGGGAGGATCGCTTGAGGCCAGGAGTTCGAAACCAGCCTAGGCAACTTAGTAACATGTCTCTCAAACCCCCCCAAGCCAAACAAAAAGAAACAAACCTGCAGTGAGTGACTGAAGGCACCAAAACCAGCAGTCACCGGGGGTCACAGATGTGACTGGGTACAGGAGCTCCCGTCTCTGAGCCTGTGGTTTCTTCAGCAGGAGCGTGGGCAGCTCCTAGAGCTAGCTGTTCTCAGTGCCTGTGGGGTCGCCGAGCACCCTGGCTGAGCCTTGTGTTTCTGAGATGCTCTGTTCTTCTCAGTCCTTATCTGGGTCTGGAACCACAGTCACAGCAGCCTCCTGAACTGCTATTCTCTTTTCTGGAACAACTTGTTCACGAGGTAGAAGGAATTACCTGCTCTTTCAAAGTCTGGTATATCTCATTTGAGGCCAGGCACAGTGGCTCACGCCTGTAATCCCAGCACTTTGGGAGGCCAAGGCGGGTGGATCACTTGAGGCCAGGAGTTCGAAACCAGCCTGGCTAAGATGGCAAAACCCAGTCTCTACTAAAAATACAAAAAATTAGCCGGGCACGGTGGCAGGAGCCTGTAATCCCAGCTACTCAAGAGGCTGAGGCAGGAGAATCGCTTGAACCCAGGAGGCAGAGGTTGCAGTGAGCTGAGATTGTGCCACTGCACTCCAGCCTGGGCGACAGAGTGAGACTCCGTCTCAAAAAAAAAAAAAAAAAAAATCTCATTTGAAAGCGCATTCGAGCCCGAAGCGTTTTATTTATTCTGGAGTGTGTGTGCAGTGAGGAGACAGTTATTTTGGTCTTGTTTTCTATTTCTTCTTTTGCCAATGTTAGCATTTTTTTTTTTTTTTTTTTTTCCAGAAAGGCATCCACCTCACCTAAGCCTCCAACACACTGCAAAGAGCACAGCTGCTTGCACCACTGGGTTTCACTCTGTGATGACCCATCTAGGCTGTGTTTGCACTTGGCACAGGCCCTGGCACACACAGAGTGCCCTGATTCTTGGGGTCAGGACCTGTGGAGGGCGGGAGGCGTGCACTAACCTGGAATCTCTGCCCTGGCCACTCACTTCCCAAGAGGACCAGGCTGAGATCTCTGGTGCTGATGACGCCTGGCTGGTTTTGGGGATGGAGGCTCACTCCTGGCTCTCCCCCTGCCCCACTGCCTCCCTGGGTGCCGGGGAGGATGCAGAAAGTGGAGCCCAACAGGGCCTGAGGCACGAAGTGCCAGAATGCAGCAGCAGTAGGGATGGCGGCATGGCCACCTCCATGCCAGTCAGATGCCCCCCAGCGTGGGCTCAGCTCCGGGCTCCCGCGTGGAGGGACGCACTTCACAGGGGGTCTCTCCAAAGCCAGCAGCTCCAGGCCAGTCGGCCTCAGTCAGTCTTCCAAAAGTCCATCTGCCCACTGACCAATCTGCCAAATGGCCTTAAATTTACCAACATCGGGTTAGCTCTTACCCACCAAACACGCTCAAGATAAACAGCCTTTAAAAGCTTCCAGGAAATTGCAGATTTGGCAAACTGGGATCAGTCTGCACGGGGACCGTGGCAAACTGGCTGCTTCCAGGGGTGGGGCCAACCCTGTCCCATTCTGGGGAGTGGCGGGTTCGGGGGGCTTTCTGGCTGCTTTGAGCTGAACTCCCCACTCCCCACCCCACCCTTGCCCTGCCCTGGCTGGAACCGTGGTTTGCTCCCAGATCCAGACCCTCTCCCTGCAAATTCCCACCCAAGACAGTCGGGCAGGGCCCCCAAACACACCACACACACAAAACAAGACAATGTTTTAATTGTAAAACTAACTCGAGGCAGGGGTGGGAGGGCCGGGGCTGCGCTGACCGGGCAGGAACCTGGGTCTCCAGGCAGTGGTTCTGCCCGCGCCACCCCGCAGGACAGGGACCATCTGTCCCCCAATAGGGGCAGGGGCTAGAGTGTTATAAAACGACAATATAAATAGACTTCTAGAAAAGAGGAGGCTGTCCAGGTGCAGTAGTCATTTGCTGCAGGGGCTGGAGAGGGTGGGGGGCCCTGACCCTGTCTTCCCATCCAGCCACAGAAAGGGGGTGCAAGGCTACGGGAAAAGGCCACTCTTCGGACATTCATGATCGACCCCCACAATGGCTCAGGGGGAGAGGGGGCTGGGTGTCAGGCAAGGCGCCAGATACCCCGTTGCAGGCTGGAGGACGGGGTGGCTGGATCTTTGCACACACGCACATGCACACTCGCACGCGTGCACACTCACACACACGTTCACCTCTCTTAGTGTTCTCTCCACCCCCAGCAACCCCCACTGCAGACTTCCAGTGATGGGAGGGCCGCTGTCCTCCTGGAGACAAGAACACGGGGGAGGGCCTGTCCCAGAGGGTGAGGGTCCTGGGAGCCTCACTTGCTCCCACGAGTCCCTGTGTTTTTCTAAAAGTCACGAGATCAAAACCGGAGTTCAGTAGTAGGGTCCCATCTACCCCCGGCAAGGAGGGCGGTGCCACATGGAGCATCTCCCGGGCTGGAAGGAGTGGGAGGCCTGGCCCCCTACTGGCCTCGGTGGGGCGGGGGTGACCCGGGGGGCTCTTTGGTCAAGGGGAAGGGCGCTGGGTCTCATCTGGTGCGGTTCTGGCGCATGAGGGGCACGATGCTGGCGGGCGGCCCCGCCTTGGCCAGGAATGGGTGCTTCAGCAGCTCAGCTGCTGTGGCCCGATGGGCAGGGTCCCGCACCAGCAGGCGGTCCAGGAAGCCCTTCAGGGATGGTGACACCTGTCGAGGAGGAGCGGAGGGTCAGGGGGTGAGGGCCTCACTGATGGTGTGCTGTGGGGCCGCAGTTTCCGCCTCTGCCAAGTCGGCTGGCGGCACGTACTGTGCAGGAAGGAAGCCGGCAGAGGTCATGGGTGTCTAGAGCTTGGGGTTTAGACGGGACAGGGACAGTGATGGTGCCCGCGATGGCGCTTACTGTGTGGCCCCAGAGGAAGCGACAAACTCTGGGGGCTCATGTACTCCCTATTTCCATGGCTTAGCAAGGAGCTGGAAGCAACTGGGCCCCAGAGGTGCCCCTTTCTCTCCTGGCGAGTCCTCCACTAGGAAGGTCCCGGCCCTGTCCTCCACTTCTAAATGTGCGAATCTCTCTAGGGCCGCCGGGCAGAGCCCAGGGCAACAGTGAGGGTGCAGGGGGCCTGGGGCTCTGCTGCCTCTGTCGCCCAGGCCCCACAGACGGGGTCTGCACAGACACATGAGGCCTGGGGGTGCGGGGCCCAGCACACAGTAAGCACCATCCCAGGCGCCATCACCGTCCCCATCCCGTCTACACCTCCTGCTCCGGCTGGTGCAGTTTCCCGGCCAGGGAGGGGTCTACCTTGTGCAGGTTCTTCAGTCGGGGCGGCAGGTTGTCCCGAATCATCTTCATGGCTTTGAGGGGTGGCTCGTTGAAGTAGGGGGGCTCTCCGTCCACCATCTCAATCACCATTATCCCCAGTGACCAGATGTCCACCTGGGGCAGGGGAAGGGACAGCAGGGCTGAGCTGTTGGGGGATGGTGGGTCCTAGGGAGGCCTCAGGGAGGGACCGCCCGAACGCTGTCTCTGCCTCTGGCTCCTGGAGTCCTTGGCCCAGAACTCCCTCTTGGACACCCAGCCAGCAGTCCATGTGCCAGGGAGCCCCTGAAGAGAGCTGCCCACCCCGCACCCACCCCTCTTCTTTCTGTCAACTGCCCCCAGGTCCCCTCCCTCCCTCAGTCCAGGTGGCATCCAGTGGTGGTTCAGGACCCAGGTAGCCTCATCACCACAGTGGAGACACAGTGATTGGTTCAGAAACAGGCACAGGACCCAGCCTGGGTCAATTAGAGCCAACCTGGGGACTTTACCCAAAACACCCAAGGAAAGAGGGGAGCCCACAGGCAGGAGACACTTCCCAGAGCTGCCGGGGCCAGCTCTGCTCCCACAAGGGGAAAGCCAGCCTGTGAAGACAATGCTCAGAAATCAGAGCCAAGGCCGGGCGAGGTGGCTCACACCTGTAATCTCAGCACTTTGGGAGGCCAAGGTGGGCAGATCACCTGAGGTCAGGAGTTCGAGACCAGCCTGTTCAACATTGTGAAACCTCATCTCTACTAATACAAAAATTAGCTGGGCATGGTGGCCGGCACCTGTAATCCCAGCTTCTCAGGAGGCTGAGGCAGGAGAATTGCTTGAAGCCGGGAGGCGGAGGTTGCAGTGAGCTGAGATTGCGCCACTGCACTCCAGCCTGTGCGACAGAGCAAGACGCCATTTCAAATAAACAAACAAAAAAAGAATGAATGAATACATGTATGCCTGCAGTACCTCCTCATCCAGAGCACCATTCCTGGCAATCACTCCCAGACTGGGCCCCACCTCCCGCCAGCGCTGCAGCTGGAAAATGGCAGTGTATGCTGTCCACAGCGGGACAGCCTAACCACCCTGGGGCTCACCTCTGGCCCGTAGGGAAGGCGGGAGATGAGCTCTGGGGCCATCCAGTAGGGCGTGCCGACCAGCGACTTCCTTCGGGGCACTTCCTTGCTCACCTGGGCACAGAACCCGAAGTCTGACAGCTTCACCTGGGGCGGGCAGAGGCAGTGGGGTCAGAGGAGCTGGCACTACAGGAAGGCGAGCAGGGGGGGTCCACCCGCCTCATTCCTTGGCTTCAGACACGATGTGCCGCCCAGAGGACAGAGCTGGTGTCCAGAGCCAGACCAATAGGAAGCTCCACCACCTCCTGGTGGGGGCCCTGGGGCGAGTCACCTCCCCCAGGATCCCCTCATTTCCCTTCCTGACAGCCTCTGGGGCTTTTGGGGGCACTGGCCTGAGTACTGCAGACAGCAGAGGCCGGGCTGGAGCTGGGAACAGGGGTGGCCCAAAAAGCCTGTACCCTGGGGGCCCCGCTGCCCTCCAGCAAGTCTTTAGTTCGGCTGGAGAGGAAGGCAGCCCCGCACTGGGGCCCGTGAGGGGACACAGCCTGCCTTTGCCACAACCAGGCCCCTCACACCTCAGGAACTGTGGGCCCCTGTCCGACTTCTCAGGATCTCTATGGGTCTTCCTGCCTCCAGAAAACATCCCCACAACCGTGTGTGGACAATCTCGGGTGGCCCACAGATGTCGCCAAAACACATCTGTAGACATCCGGAGGTTTTCACAGACCGTCAGCGACACAGCGCTCTCTGCCTCTGCCTGGACTGACTGGTGGGGCTTAATCTTCCCTGGGGGAAGGGACGGAGTCATCCACTTCTGCAAGCATTTCATTCAAGTCAAGGGCCCCCTCTCCCAGAAAATCACGTCCACCCGGCGTTATAATTGCCACGGCCTCAGATTCGGAACCTCAGTCCAAAGTATGGAAGACAGGGCTGGGGTCCACGGCCCGCCCCGGGTGCTGGGCAGGGAGCGGCTTTTCAGTGGAGGGAGAAGCCTGTGGTGGGGGCTGCGCTGTCTGCCCAGATCCCTGCCCCTGGGCCCAGCGTCCTGTGCTGATGGCACAGCCTCCGCCAGCCTCTGCCCTCCCACTGCATACAGTCCCCACTGAGCTGGAGCCTGACTCTGTGCTGCTCCACGACGGAGAGAGAACTTCCCGGCTCCTCAAGACACAGACCTGGGGGTCGGAGCTCACCTACTCTCAAAGGGCATGGGGAGAGGCGGGGAAGCCCGGCAGCCGGAACCCCACCACCCCTGCACCCCGCCGCCCGTCCCCTCACCCTGCCGTCATGGGTCAGCAGGATCGAGTCGCTCTTGATGTCCCGGTGGATGACGCCCTGGGCGTGGAGCACCGACAAGGCCTGCAGCACTGCCAGGCACACGGCCGCGATCTGCTCCTCGTTCATCCTGTGGGGTGGGGTGGGGGTGAGCAGCCGGGTGGACAGCACCCCGGGGGCCGAGGGGGATGCAGCCCTGCCTTGGGATGGGAGGACTCTGAGACCACTCGGCCCCACTCTGGAACGGGAGGAATGGAAGACAAGGCCCTATCCCGAAGGCCCGAAGCACAGCTGGTTTGGAGATGTGGCCCCACCCCAAGCGGTCTGGAGGGGACTTGGTTGTGTCACAGGAGGAGTCTGAGGCCCCCGCAGTACCTGGTGTGGGTGACGATGTCGGTGAGGGCGCCTCCTTCCAGGAACTCCATGACCACCCAGAGCTCGTCCCCCACCAGGTAGCTGTTGTACATCTCCACCACATTCTCGTGCTGGTAGTCCCTCATGATCACCACCTGTGCAGGGGCTGCATCAGTGGTGGGGGGGAGGCGGGAGGGCTGCCAGCCCTGCCTCAGACCCAGCCAGCGCCACCCCCGTGGTTCCTCCTGCAGTTCCACATCGAGCTTGTGCTCACTGGGGTCACCTGGACTGCCCTCCCCTACTGCCACAGCCACGTGGGCCTCAGAGCCAGCTTGAAGCCCATGCCTCCCTTACAGGGGTGCACCCCCCTGGGCACACGCTCGTCTCAGGTCAGTCCTGGGCTGGTGCTAGCAGGGAAGTGGGAAGACAGCGTTCAAGCACAGAGCTGAGACCCAGACAAGCAGGTATGGGGCAAGGATGAGAGAAGAGGCGTGCATCTGGGGGTGGAGGAGGAACTTAGGCGAGGAGCTCCTGGTGCAGCCAGGCGCTGTGATGCACAATGGGGCCAAGAGGGGCCTCACACACCCGGCAAAGGGGCCTGGGCTTCCTATTGTCAGGGCACTGAAGGGCGCTACCAGGGTCTCTAAGGAGGGATGGGGATGGGGTGGCCTGAACGTGAAACATCCTCTTGGTCGTCGTGTGGGCTGTGCCGAGGGGATGCCCAGGAGCTGAGGCCGGGGCGGGGCACAGGGAACCCAGAAGGGGCAGGTCTGGAGGACACTGTACTCTGGAGCCCGGGTGGGCTTCAGTGGGTGCAAAGGGCCTGGAAGACACGGGGTGAGGGGTCAGTGGGCCGAGGAACCCTGGGTCTGGGGCTCAGGGACAGAGATGTGGGTGAGGGTGTTGTGAAGACAGAGGCAGGGACCCAGCTGGGGCGGAGGAGATGGCCTGGGGAGGGAGAGGAGTGAGGGGAGGAGAGGAGGCTGGCCCAGCACGGAGGAGTGCAGGGAGAGGAGGGATGGCAGGGCGGGAGGACCGGCAGGGTGGCAGGGCGGCAGGGCAGCATGGCAGCAGTGCCCGCACCTCGTTGAAGAGCAGCTCGCGCCTCTGCTGCTTGCGCAGGTCCATCTTCTTGACGGCCACAAGCTTGCCCGAGCTGCGCACGGTGGCGATGCACACAATGCCCGTGGAGCCCTCGCCAATCTTGATGAAGTTGTCCAGGTAGGAGCGGGGGTCACCTGGGTCCACCACCAGCTGCAGGGCAGCCCGGAACTGCTCATGGGATACTCGCTGCGGCTCCCGCTGTGGCGAGCGGGGGCCAGGGGGCCCGGGCACAGCAGGGGCAGCAGGAGCGGCTGGGGCGGCTGGGGTGTGGGCTGGAGGGGCCAGCTGGGGCTCCGAGGCGTGGGGGCCCAGCACTCCAGGGCTGGGGGCACCTCGGGCTCGGGTGGGAGGCCGGGAGGAGGAGGAGGAGGACTGGGGGACGGCCAGGCCCCCCGCTGATGGCCCGTTGGGGGCCACGTCATGAGGCTCCCCCTGAAACAGAAGAGAGAGGCAGCTGTCAGTGATGGGTTCCAGGGGCCAACTCTGCTCCCTAAGCAGGAGAGAGACCCAGCGATGGGACAGACACATGGGTGGTCAGGATGAGATGCATGGTGGCAGGGTGGGGCTGGAAGGTGGGGACGGAGAAGCAACGGGCAGGGGACAGCGGGGCCCTGGGGCGGGGGATGGGTTACCTGGGCACCCCGGGATGGGTGGTCCGTGTCAGCCCTCGGGTAGGTGTTAAAGGGCCGGCCAGCTGCCAATTTCGCCCCACTGGCCAGACCAGCAGGCTGGGGGGTGCCGACGTCAGGCCCGGAGAGGGGGCGTTTGTCCCGGGAGGGCTCCTGGGGCCCCCCTGAGCCCTCCCTGGAAGACTTGGGCCTCTTCTCTGGCCCCACCCGTCGCCTGTCACCACTGCCGCCACCCGCCTCGCTGTGACTGGCGATCCGGCCTTGGCTGCCTGCCTTCCCCGGGCCCCCTCTGGCCGTGGTGGCCGGCTCCTCCGGCATCCCATTTTCCTGGCGGGCACGGGTGGGCGGCGGCGGGCTGTCTCTCCGCAGGGAGTTGGAGCGTGTCACCGACATGTTCTCAAACTCATCCAGCAGCAGCGTGAGCGCCCCATCCTTGGCACCTTTGCTGCCCCGCACGATGGTCTGGGGTCCCAGTCAATGGTGGGTGGGGGCCCAGCAAGGAGTGGGGCACACAGGACGTGCATCCGACACGCGGGGACGGGACAGCACGACACACACAGAGACAAGACAGAGACGCAATGAAGAGATGCCATGGAGTGACAATGGCATGGGTGGTGCGGCCCCTCCCCTCCCTGGGGACACAGCTGCAGAGGCCGGAGGAGTGATCCCCATGGCCAGGCTGCTGCCCCCTGGGCTGGGTGGGACCCTGGGGAGGCACCCTTTGTTTTTCTCCTGTTCCCCACACTGGCAGAATAGTCCTGCCCTGTGGGGTTGGGGGAGGGAGGGCAGAAGCCAACCCATCCCCATCCCATAATCAGCCCCGAGGACTGCAAATGACAGGGAGCTGAGGCCTGGCCTGGCCTGGCACTTCCTCCCCTGTGGGCGCCAGTGTTCCTTAGCCCCAAAACCACACTCTGCTCCCATGAACAACAAGGGGTGGGGGACAGGGAGGGTCAGAAAGGCCTGGTCCCAAAGTACAGGGCAAGGGGGTCCCAGGAGCCGGGTGGCAAATACAAACGCAGGTGGGGACCAGGCAGAGCGTCCAGTGCGTTCCAAGTCACCCTGTCCCCACCCTCCGTGGTCTGAGTCGTGTCCTGCAGGGCCCCTCTGTCCCCGCCCCATTTCCAGGCACACGGGTGTCTCCCCACCACGCCCCCGCCCAGGGCCTCTGCTGGCTGCTCCCTCTGCCCGGAACATCAGCTCTCAGGGTCACCGTGGCTCCCTCCCTCCACTCCTTCAGGTCTTCACTCAGAACTCAGCTTCTCAATGAGGCTTCCGCTGGCCACCCATCATCTAAAATGCCAGCCCCTGCCCTGCCTGCATTCTACCCAGAGCGCCTGACAGCAGCTGCTATACAGCACACAGGCATCTGTCTGCTCCCGGCTCTGCCCAGTGCAGGCTCTGGGCAGGGATGGTTTTTTCCTGCCTGCTTCAGGTCCTGCTACATCTCAGCACCTAGACCAGCATCTGGCACACAGCAGGGGCTCCGTGAACTTTTGCTAAACCACGGAGTCAGTGAGGCGGCTGTGCAGAGGCCACGGTGAGCTGAGAACGTGGGCCCTGCTGACAGGGACCCTGCCCGGGGTTCAGATATCCTCCAGCCGGAGGCCTGCCTCTAATGTGCAGAAAACACTGACGCCACAAACCCGTGGTCTGCCGCTGCCCTGCCTCTCCTGGCCGTGGCTGTCTGCCTGAAGCCGGGCCTTGCCCAGGGGCCCCAGGAAAGCAAGGTGGACACTAGGCCAGTCTTTGCTTTTAGAACCGGGAATTGAGGCTAGGAGCGGTGGCTCACGCCTATAATCCCAGCACCTGGAGACCAAGGATCACCTGAGGTCAGGAGTTTGAGACGAGCCTGGCCAACATGGCGAAAACCCATCTCTACAGAAAAGACAAAAACTAGCTGGGCATGGTGGCGGGCACCTGTAATCCCAGCTACTTGGGAGGAAAATCACTTGAGGCAGGAAAGTCACTTGAACCCAGGAGGTGGAGGTTGCAGCTCCACCTGCAAGATGGCGCCATTGCACTCCAGCCGGGGAGACAGCAGGAATGTGTCTCAAAAAAAAACAACAAAAACAAAAACAAAGAAACAAACAAAAAAACACAGGGGATTGAGAGGGCCCTGGAAGGCCTGAGGTCCAGACAAGGGCAGCAAACACAAGCGCCCATGGGGCCCCAGGACAGTGCCGGCCACGAGGCCCTGTGTGTGAATTCAGGTGTCCTGCCTCCTGGTGGGACCGCCACAGGCAGGCCTCACATCTGGCGAGCCAGGCAGGAGCTGGGTTTTTGGAGACACCTTGATGTGGGTCAAAGCCTACATGCAACTGGCCACAGAGCCAGGCAGGGCATGGAGCTGAGGCGGGTTGGGTGTGGCCTGCGGCCCAGAAGAGCCAATACCCGGCCTGCAGAGGCCACTGCCACTCGGCTCCAGCTGGTCTGTCACCAGATGCCAGAAACGGCCTCGGAAGTGGTCTGTCACTTTTTCAGTGGTGGCAAAGAAGTCAAAGCATTCAAAAGCGTCCTGTGTGGGCCACATGGAACCCTCAGTGGGCCACCACACTGAGCTGCACTTGTGTCTACGGCCAACTTGTGGGCCCTTGGGGCTCCTCCCCGCCAGGCCGGGCTGGGCACCCGGAAGGGTGAGTCCCCAGGCACACCCATCTCCACCCGCTGGAAGCAAACCTGGCCGAGCTCCCCCTGGCCTGCGGCCCCTCCCGGTCCCCACTGACCACAGGAGAGAGTCCAGGCTCCAAGGCTGGCTTCTGAGGCTCAGCAGGGGCTCAGGCCAGGCCAGCCTCGTGCAAGGCCACACCCAGACACCGGCTCCACAACTCTCACCATTTCACATGGAGGCAGGAGAGGGGGTAAGGGCATGGGCCTTGGAAACAGACATTGGTTCAAATCCCAATCTTGCCATTTTGCTCTAGATGGCAGGAAAAAAAAACCCCAAAATCAGAAAGCCTGTGTTTCACAGGCGTGATTTCCCCCACTAAAGCCCGGCTTCCCCAGCGCCTGCTGGAACTCCTCTTCCTCCTCCTCAGCTCTGGGCTCCGCCTCGCTGTCCCCTCCTCCCAGAAGCTCGCCTGGAGCCCTGGTCTGGGTCAGGTGCCTCCTCCGGGCTTCCCCATCCAAGCCCTGACCACTCGGGGCTGTCACCCTCTGGGAATGGGTCTGTCTCCCACTGCCACAAGCTCTGGAAAGGCTCAAGAATGGGATGGGAGTGTGGTCTGGGGCACAGCAGCATGGCCCCCGGGGTAGGGGTGGCCGGGAGACAGCAGAGCTTGGAGGCTGGTGTGGGGGCTGCCAGATGGGCCATGGGGGCTCAGGTTGGGGTGGCATGGGTTCTCAGAACTTGGAGCCAGTGGGTGGAGGGTGAAAGGCCAGCGCTGGGCCCAGGATCAGGGTTGAAGGCTGGGGTGTGTCTGTTTCCATGTCAGTGAGGAGGTGTCAGTCATAGAGTTGAGTGTGGAGTTGAGGGCTGGGGTCACTCAGGGGTGGGGGTGGGCTGGGGGAGGTAGTGGTGGCTGCCGCATACCTTGGGGGCCCCGGGCTGGATGGAGGTGATGCAGGCGGGGTCGATGAGGGGCTTTGGCCGGCGAGCCGACTCCTCGATCAGGCTCTGCCACTGGCGGGGCAGCCCCGTGAACTTCTGCTCATGCTGGTCGAAGCCCGTGTGCACGCGGTGCTCGAAGTTGGACGGCGCGGAGATCTCCACCCGCTTCTTCCTCTTCCCAAACATGATTCCGGGCGGCTCGGTGCGGCCTGTGGGAGGGAATTGTGGTGGGTGAGTGAGAGCCTGCCTGTGTCTCTTCCTCCTCTGCCCCTGCCCTGTCCCTTCCAATCTCATCTTCCACCGGAACCAACAGGAGGCAGGTGCCTCCTTCTGGGTCTCCCTGCTCAGCCCCTGCCCCCATCTGTGTGGCACACGCAGCCAGAGGGCACCCGTGAGCACCTGAGCCGCCATGTCCCTCTGCTCAGAACTTTCCTGCCGCTATGTCTCCCGCGGGCCCACAAGCCCCCATCACCTCTCTGTTCTCACCCCCTGGAGACCTCAGGGCCTTTGCACAGGCTGGCCCCCCTGCCAGGAGCTCACTTCCAGTGTCCGCACGGGCTCCCCATCTCCTCCTTCAGTTCTCAGAGCAGCAGTGACTCTTTCCCTGACCACCCCAAGGCAAGCAGCCCCGTGTCCCGCCGTCCCCGCTCTACATCACCGTCACAGCCCAGAAATCCTGTCTGTTGTTCCGTCTTAGATTGCCGAGGGCAGCATCCACACCACTCGCTAGAATGTCAGTGCTACCTTCTGGCCAGGTCTCATCTGCCCCGCTTCCCCACATCCCCCGCTATGCCTGGTACACGGTGTGTACTCAATGGACGGTCACTGCTGGCCTGGCCACAGCCACCGCCGCTGGTCCAGCCCTGAGTCTGGGCTGGGGACGCACACACCGTTGGATATTGACTCAGCACAGGGTTACTGAGCCCCTGGGGCAAGAGGGCACCCAGGTAGCCTTGCCACGACACTCCCTTATCTTCAGGATCTGTGGTCTTCAGTCCGGCCCTTGCCATAGTACCAAGCACAGAGCAAACGCTCGACCAAAGCCACTTTAAAAAACAAAGGGGCTGAGGGGGAGACATGCTGATGGCGGCATCTCATAGACAGCCCGGAGAAAGATGGGAAGAGGAGCCAGGCGGCCAGAGTTTGACTCTCCACCACATGCTGCCGTGACCTTGGGCAAGTGACAACCTGTGTGTGCCGTGGATGAACCCCCACAGGGCTGCTGCGAGGGGTCATGGGTGACTGGGAGCCAAGAGCTTGGTGCAGGGCTGGGCAAACGCGGGGGGCCTGTCGGTGGGGGCCACTGTGATGGCCGGGGCGGCTCCCACAGTATCTGTGGGAGGAGGGGCCCAATTCCTGCTCCCCCGGAAGGCCCCACCCCAGCTGTCCCAGGCCTGGGCCCTGGAGTCGCACACACCTGGTCTGATGCTGGTGAGACAGAAGTGCCCTCAGGCGGGTGACCACTCCTCTAGAGGCTTCGGGTTACTCATCTGTAAAATGAGAGGAATGCATCCGTTCACTCATTCTCTCATTCACTCATTCACTGAGGAATAACTCAGCAATGGGCCTCCTCTGCGGCCACCGCAGCGGCCCCGACAGCCTCTGACCTCATGGGAAGTTCGTGTGGGGCAGAAAGACCTGTCCCCACGCAGCAGCAGCCCAGGTGCAGGGCTGGGGGACGGCAGCACGGGACCCAGCCTGGAAGGACAGCGGGGTGGGCAGTAGGGAGGCTTCCCGGAAGAGGGGAACAGTTGAGACCAGAGGACGGGGGGACACACAGGTGGAGTTTCTCTTCTGTCTTGTTCCCAGCTGGCTCCCCAGAGCCTGGCACAGTGCGCAGCCCAGAGAGTCCTGTGGTCCTAGTGAGAGGACAGAGGACGCGCAGATGCAGGCGCATCTGCGCAGATGCAGGCCCCTCCACACCTGCTTCTCCACCCAGCTCAGGCTGCCTTCATGGGAGCAGCCAGGAAAGGTGAGGCCCTGGCCAGAGCTAGGACCATCGATGGGAGCCAGCCAGGGGAACCGGTTTGGCAGCGGGAACCCCGTGGGAGGCGGGTGGGGACCCGGCAGTCAACCTGTCTCAACTGGTCCCAAGAGGCCAGCGGGTGGTCAGAGCCGGCCTGGCCAAGGCTCCTAGGGTTGGCCCAGTTTCCCTGCTTGCCCTGGGGCCCAGGATGCAGGGCGGGCAGGGGGCCTCCTTTGTGTCTGCCCAGCCCCTTCTCCGAGCCCAATGCCGGTGCCCTGAGTGCTGCCCAGCCCTCCCTCGTGGCCTTCCAGCCCGGCCCATCCCTGGTGGCCCTGACCTACTCTCTTGCTGCTTTCTAGGCCCAGTTCCTAGGGTCATCCACATACCCCAACAGTCCCCATCTCCCCACTCTGCCTGCTGTCACTCCAGAGCTGTGTCCCATGTCCTCTGGCTTCTCCGTCCTCCCAGATGTCCCTCCACCCCCTTTGGCCCCATGCCCAGCCCGTGACTCTTCATCGTGAACCTGTCACCCCGCCCATCCCGCTCCCTCCCCACTGCGGGGCACTAGGCTGTTCCCACAGTCACAGGAACAGGATCAGCCATGTGACCCTCACTAAGCCCAGAGGGCGGAGAGCAGGGCAGACCCGGAGGTGGCGGACGCCTGGGGACAGGGCAGGAGAAGCCTGGAAGGCCGGCAGCTGACCCAGCTAGCAGCACAGGGTCTGGGGTATGTCCTCCGAAGCCTGGCCTCCTGTCCTCCCACCCATAAACCCCCAAGGGAAGGGGGCAGGGGGCACGCCTCCGGATATTTGCCTGGGGCCACCCCTTTCCTCTGGGCACTGCAAAGAGGGCAGGACAAACAGAGGAACTGAACATGTTTATAATGACTAGGCAGGGGCCCCACCCTGGGCCCTCCTGGGCAGCTCCAAGCCCTGCTGGCTTCCCCAGCAGGCGCTCCCTTCCCAACATAAGCTCCTGATCTCGCGGGAGCCACAGAGGCCGTGCCAGGCCTGGGAAGAGGGAGAAGAGCTAGGCAGAAAGGCTGGGCTTGCCCAGGTGCAGGGAAGGAAGGGTGGGGGCTGGGCTCCCGGGCCAGCTCCGAGCTTGGCAGTCAGGCTGCCCAGGGCTCCAAACCCCAGCAGGGCTGCTATGACCTGCCCTGTGTGACTTCACTTTCTGTGTCTGTGAATTGGGGATCTAACCCAACCTGGGGACCTCAATATGTGGTCCCGAGTGAGCAACTCAGCCATGCTGTGCCTCAGTTTCCTCCTCTGTTCAAAGATGGCGATGACAGTAGCTGCTTCCTGGAGTATTTATTTATTTTTTTTTTAAATGGAGTCTCGCTCTGTTGCCCAGGCTGGAGTGCAGTGGCGTGATCTCAGCTCACTGCAACCTCCGCCTCCCGGGTTCACGCAATTCTCCTGCCTCAGCCTCCCGAGTAGCTGAGATTAACAGTTGCCTGCCACCACGCCCAGCTAATTTTTGTACTTTTAGTAGAGATGGGGTTTCACCATGTTGACCAGGCTGGTCTCGAACTCCTGACGTCTAGTGATCTGCCCTCCTCGGCATCCCAAAGTGCTGGGATTACAGGGGTGAGCCCCCGCGCCTGGCCTTACTGGAGTTTTTACAAGGAATTACGGAGAACACAGAGCACGGAGGGCCTGGCCCAGAGACAGCGGTTGGGATCAGAGCCAAGGCAAATCACACACAATAAGTGCCGGTCACCATTCCAGTAGCAGCCAGCACTTACGGAGTAGCTACTGTGTACCAGCCCTCTTCCAGGCACTTTACCCGGGTCCCACATCTGGCCCTGGAGGGAGGGGCCATTATAAGCCCCAGATTACAAACAGGGAAAACAAGGCACAGAGGGGGACCTCATTAACCCAAGTGACCCAGCTAGGGTGGCAGAGTGGACACCAGACTCCAGGCCTGTCTGCAGAGATTCACGGGTTCCGGCCCTGCTGTGTCTAATCCCGCTCCATCCTCACAAGCATCCTCATCCCAATTCACAAATGGGGAAACTGAGGCCCAGAGAAGGGAAGGCCCTTGTCCAGGGCATGGACAGGAGAAGCAGCCAGTGAGAAGCAGCCAGGATTTGAACCTGGGCGGTTGTATGTGGAAGGCACTGAAGGCTGGGCTCTTACCTGCCTGTCCTGCTGCCCTGGAGGGCTGAGGTGACGCTGTTGGTTTTATTATTATATTATTATTATTATTACCATCATCCTCTCAAGGCTGGTCCTGGCCTCCCCTCTCCCTCCCTCCCTCCCCATTCTTTCTGTCTACACCCAGACCTTGCCTTTCCTCTCCTGGCGGAGTCTCTGCTGAGGGTCCCTCCCTCCTGTGTGACCCGTCCTGGACACCACAGGCAGTGGGAGGAAGCACAAAGTGGGCCCCCGGGCCCCCGCCTCCTCCATGGCTGTTCACCAGCCTTTCCCATGGGCCTTTGCAGCAGGAAAGATGCTTAAAACCAACCCCTCCCACCAAGTGTGGCCTGAGGCTCAGCTCGGTACTCCCACCACCACACGGGACCCATGGCCAGAGCAGAGGCTGAAGCTGAGCTCACAGGCACCCCCAGCCGCGGTGGTAAAATCTCTCACTAAACTCACCAAGCAGAGCTGGGCCTGGAAGCCAGTCCTGCCCACTCCAGAGTCCACAGCCTTAAACCCTTCGCTGGCCCCCAAAATGCCTCCTTGTGGCCTGAGAGTCCCCACAGGGCATGCCCATCACCACACTGCCCTCCTCTCCTCCCAAGCACCCCTGTACTCACTGTGCCCTGGCCACACAGGTCCCCCTGCTGTTCCTCAAATCCTAGACACGGTCCCACCTCAGCGCCTTTGCATGGGTGAGTGCCCCACCTGGAACTCTCCTCTCACTGCCCTCCCTCCTCCCCTGACTTCCCAGGCCCGCCTGTGCTCACAAGCCCTGCTCCTGTCCTGTCACCCTCTACGCCCATCTCTGCTGCTTTATCTTTCCTTAGGGCTCTTACCACATATACGGGGGTGTGTGTGTGTGTGTGTGTGTGTGTGTGTGTGTGTGTGTGTGTGTGTGTGTGTGTGTGTGTAGGGCTCTTACCACATATACGGGGGTGTGTGTGTGTGTGTGTGTGTGTGTGTGTGTGTAATTCTTTTTTTTTTTTTAGACAGAGTTTCACTCTTGTTGCCCAGGCTGGAGTGCAATGGCATGATCTCGGCTCACTGCAACCTCCGCCTAGTGGGTTCACGTGATTCTCCTGCCTCAGCCTCCCGAGAAGCTGGGATTACAAGCGTCCACCACCACACCCAGCTAATTTTTGTATTCTTAGTAGAGATGGAGTTTCACCATGTTGGCCAGGCTGGTCTTGAACTCCTCACCTCAGGTGATCCACCTGCCTCAGCCTCCCAAAGTATTGGGATTACAGGCGTGAGCCACTGGGCCCAGCTGTGTGTGTAATTCTTTAGCGTCTGCCTCTCCCCTAGAATGTGTCAGCTCCACAGGGCAGGGACGGTCCTCTGTCTTGCCCCCTCACAGCCCAGGGCAATACACGGTAGGGACTCCGTGGAACGACTGTCCCTGCCCACTGCACTATTCCCCTGCTCAGAGGCCTTGGACAAGGTCCGGCAGCACCTGGAAAATCTTTCAGATAAGCAGCTGGGACCTGGGGGCAGTAGCCCTAGAGCAGCAGGGAGATGCAGCCTTCTGCCCCAGCCGGGGCACAGACGCCTCTGAAGTCCAGTATTCGATCGCAAAAATGCAGGCATACTTTGTATCCTACTCTAAAACGTTTATTTCCAGTTTTAAAAAATCTTTTGAATTCTTTAACATGTGGGACAGGCAGCGTTGACCTGGCCGAGCAGACGCTTCCGATTTTCCAGTCACCCCCTGCATCCTCTGACCTTTTATGGCAGGAAAAGGGTACCACCACCCCCATTCTCCCCTACAAGGTTAATTGGCCCAAATGGAAAAGCAAGATCCACCGTGCGACAAAGCTGTCGGTGTGAGCAGGTGCACGTGCAAAACCCCTTACCTCCTGCCCCGCCCCCTCCAGGCTCTGCTCAAAGCTGCTGCCGCCGGAAGGGAGGGGGCTGACCCGGGGCAGAGCAGGGGAGGTGGCCAGGACCACAGGCATCCTTTCATCATCACTAAAATGAAACCCGAATCAGGAAGGGGACCCACAGGGGTCACTGCCTCCAGCCTGCACTCAGGCTTCTACCATGGGTCGCACTCACCACCCTGCCACAATCTTCACCTACCAGCTCTGGGAAGACCCCTCCCTGCCTCAGGTTACCCCCTACCTTCTGGGGATGTGCTCTGATGGCAGAGGCGCTGGGAGTCTGGCTTGCTGTCCCAGCACAGCAGGCTCCTTGCTGTCCTGAGTCCCCCACGCCATTCCTGCCTCCAAACCTTGGCTCAGCTCTTGCCCCCATCCTGCACAGCCCCCGACCCTCCTCTATCCATATCTCTCCTCAGGCTTCCCACACTGAGCCTCGCTCCTCCAAGGAGTCCTCAGGTTTGGGACTGACACATCCCCAGGGTCCTCCTTAGCAAACACCTACTCCACCCACAAGCGACCCCATCGCACCCACCCACGCGTCGACCCATGCACCTGTCCGTATCTACTGAAGGCTGACTCTGCTGGGCCTGGGGCCCACAGCAGTGCACCCAACAGTCAGAAACATCCCTGTCCTTGCAGCACTCACATTCTAGAAGGAAGGAGGCAGTCAATGTATGAGATAAATCAGAAAAGTATCTACTAAGTCCAGTGAGAAATGCTGACATAGAGAATAACGCAGCAATCAGAAAGAAGCTGAGGGGAGGGGAGGCTGGAATTCTCAATAAAGTGGTCAAGGCTGGGCACAGTGGTTCACGCCTGTAACCCCAGCACTTTGGGAGGCCAAGGAGGGAGGATCACTTGAGCCCAGGAATTCAAGACCAGCTTGGGCAACCTAGTGAGACCCTGTCTCTACCCCCAAAAATAAAAAATAAATAAAAAATTAGCTGGGCGTGGTGGTGTGCGCCTGTGGTCCCAGCTACTGGGGAGGCTGAAGCGGGAGAATCATCTGAGCCTGGGAGGTCAAGGCTGCAGTGAGTGATCATGCCACTGCACTCCAGCCTAGGTGACAGGGCGAGACCTTGTCTCAAAAACAAGAATAACAGGCTGGGCGTAGTGGCTTATGCCTGTAATCCCAGCACTTTTTGGAGGCCAAGGCAGGTGGATCACTTGAGGTCAGAAGTTGGAGACCAGCCTGGCCAATATGGTGATATCCTGTCTGCACTCAAAATACAAAAAATTAGCCGGGCGTGGTGGCAGGTGCCTGTAGTCCCAGCTACTTGGGAGGCTGAGGCAGGAGAACTGCTTGAACCTGGGAGGTGGAGGTTGCAGTGAGCCGAGATTGCGCCGCTGCACTCCAGCCTGGGCGAGAGAGTGAGACTCCATCTCAAATAATAGTAGTAATAATAATAATAAAATAAAGTGGTCAGGCAGGCCTTGCCGAGAAGGGGACACATGAGCAGGGACCTGCGTGAGGAGGGCAGAGGGAGCCATTTGGGGCCCTGGAGGAAGGGCAGCCAGGGTGGTGGGAATTTGCTTGACATGGTCAAGGGGCAGCAAGGAGGCCGTGGGGCTGGAGCAGGGTGGGCGAGGGGGTGAGTGGACGGACAGGCCAAGGAGGTAATGGGGCAGATCATGTGGGGCTTTGGGGGCCACAGGGAGGGCCCAGTCCTTCCCCGAGTGAGATGGAGTTGCAGGGGTCTCTGAGCCCAGGAGGGCCACTGCCTGACTCAGGAGTTCACAGGCTCCCACTGGCTGGGAACAGTCTGTGGGGGCAGAATGGAAAGGGGGACCAGGGAGGAGGAAGCTGTGATGGTCCAGTGGAAATCAAGAGGACAGGACCCCGTGGGGACTGCAGAGGGAGCAGCATGAGCAGGTTCCAGGCACGCTATAAAGGTGGAGGTGGCAGGACTGGTCAAAGGCTGCAGCATGAGCTCACAGGCAGGCGCTCGGTCTGCTCTGGCTCCATGTGGCACCCCCAGCACCTGGCCCAGAGTCTGGTCAGCCGGGGTCCATTCCCTCCAGGGCCCTCAGTGTTGCCTCACACGTTACAGCTGTTTACTGGTCTGTGGCCGTCGTCCTCGCTAAGTCAGTGGCTCATGTGGACAGGTACCATGTTTTGGTTCACAATGGCTGCATCTCAGTGCCTAGAGCAGGGCGTGGACTCACGGGGCCCCCTTCATGGCTGTGGACTCGCCCAGGCCATGCCAGGCACGCAGACCAGGCCACATGGAGCCCTCTAAACAGTTCTGGGTGCTGGGTGGGGAGTCCTCTTCCTTCCTGTTCCTCACACCAGGAAACTGAGGCCCAGAGGGGGAAGTCACTGCCCAGGGCTATCCAGTGCCAGGTCACAAAAGCAGCCACTCTGTCCCACAGAGAAGGCAAGTCAACATCCCCCAGCCTCCTGTTCCCCGGTGGCCCCGGCTCCAGCCAAGGCCTCCACTCTGGAGAAAGGACCCTGGAGGTTTACGGGACAAAAACAGGGAGGGACAATGTCCCTGACAATGACCAGACCAAAACCAGAAAAGCCACCTTGGTTAGAAGGGAATCTGAAGACATTACACCAACGCACACACAGTTCTACACGGCTTCCCACTTTGGCTCAAACACTGACTCAACACGGCCCTTGACTAGGAGGGCCCTGCCAACCTCGCAAACTTCATTTCCTCCCCTCGCTTCTCTCCAGCCGCGCTGGCCACCTCCGTGTATGTCTTGGACTCATCACAGCTGTTCCAGCCTCCGGGCCTCTGCACCTAGCTTCCCTCTGCCAGAACTGCACTGCTCAGCCTTTCTTGATATTCAGGTCTTAGCGCAAATAAAACCTCCTCCGAGAGGCTGCCCCGACCCCCTAACAAAATGTGCACCCCGCTTTTTATGTCTCTGTGGCACCACCCCCTGGCATCCTACACCTACTGACTGGTGGTGCCCCCAGCGGAATGTCAGCCCCCTGAGGGCAGGGCCCTCTCTGTCTGTCTGGTTCTTGCTGGCATCTAGAGCAGTGGCTGGAACACAGTAGGTGCTCGAGACGTATCTGTGGAACAAATGAGTGATGCCATTACTGAAGTAATGAGCCTGGTCCCTGAGGAGGTGCAGGGCACGGGGATCGCAGGGCACGGGGATGGGGCCGAGGCAGACACAAGTCCCTGGGCCTCGTTCACTCACTGCCTGGAAGTCTGGCCTTGATGCCTGGGGAGAAAGTGGGTCTTCAGAGACTGAATCTGGCTGTTCTGCAAGTAAGCTGGTGTGTGTCCCAACACCACAAAACGTCCCCCCGCTGTGAGCACCCAGGCCCTCCCCACTGCAGGGGGCCCACCCAGCCACATGGCCTAGGCTGGGAATCTTGGGAAGTGACAGAGTATCCTGGCAAGAGCCAAATCACATGGGGGATGCCTCTGGAAATCCATGAGTCCCCACAATGGGTAAAAGCCTGTAAAGATGCAGATCGGGGTCGGGGGGCCTCTGGATTCAGCAGCATCTGTGGAGGGTGGAGGAGGCAGCCCTGCTCCCCTTTGTTCCTCCAGGTACAGCACAGCACTGCCCCTGCCCCCAGGCCTCTGCACGGACTGTGCCCTTAGCCTGGGTCCTGAAGAGTCCCCTGACCCCTCAACCTTCACCTTGTTATCTCTTCCTCTTCCTTCAAACTGCAGGTCCACGGCCAGGCACGGTGGCTCATGCCTGTAATCCCAGCACTTTGGGAGGCTGAGGCAGGTGGATCACCTGATGTCAGGAGTTCAAGACCAGCCTGGCCAACATGGCAAAACCCCATCCCTACTAAAAATACAAAAATTAGCTGGGTGTGGTGGCATGTGCCTGTAGTCCCAGCTGCTTGGGAGGCTGAGGCACGAGAATCACTTGAACCCAGGAGGCAGAGGTTACAGTGAGCCAAGATCACGCCATTGCCCTCCAGCCTGGGTGACGCAGTGAGACTCCATCTAAAAAAAACACTGCATGTCCCGTGCCTTCCCCTTGACAGCATCTGTCACAGCTGTAATTTTACGTTTGTCTCTATGGTCCTTACTTAGTATGTCTCCTGCAATGAACGGGCAGTGTGCCATGAGGACAGGGCCTGTCTGTCCTGGCCACTGCTTTGTCCTCAGCACAGGCCTGGCGCAGTACAGGGGCTCAGCAGGCAGCTGGTAGTTAAGAGCCGACTGCCCAGTCCCAGGTACTGGCTCTATGACTCCAAGCTGTGTGCCCCTGGACAAGTTACTCAACCTCTCTGGGCCTCAGTGTTCTCATCTGCAAACTGGGGGTAGTGATAGTCCCTACATCCCGGGAATGATGAACAAGCGAATAAGACAACGCGTGTAAAACATTTACAACAGTGACTGGTGCCGAGTGGGGCCTCACTGCAGGCTCGATGCTGTTATCAGTACTGCCAATCTTGCTGCTGATGATGAATGAATGAATGAACAAATAAACTACAGAGGATGCCGGGCATGGTCCCTTCTGCAAATATGCTAGCCTTACTTTCTCCAGGGTTGGGCGGGGGAAGCCTGACGGACTGTTACTGTCTGATAACAGGTCTGCCTCTTCCACTGGACTGGGAGACCCAGGAGGGCAGGGCCTGGGGCCCCATCTTAGCCACCCTGTGTCCCCAGGCTTGCCCAGCACAAGGTAAGGTACAGCAAAAAGAGTGTGGCTGAATGAAGAGATGATGCTTCCTTTATCCAGCCAGGCCCAGGCTGGAGCTCAGAGCCCCAGTGATGCCAGGGCTGGCAGTCTCAGGCCAAGCCCCCCTGCCCCGAATCTGGCCCAGCACAAAAAGGCACAGACATAAAGGGCACTGCTGGTGCCCTTCACCCCTCAGAGGTACCCAGGGTAGGGATGGACACCACAACAGAGAGTGTGCAGGAGCCCATACAGCCTGGGAAATCGGAGCAGAGTCATTTATTCCTCCCCTGAGGCTGGGCAGGGGGAAGGGGGCGATGTGGCAGGAAAGAGGCTCTGCCCCTCTCAGGCCCCAGCACCCAAGCCCTCTCACTGTCCACTTCCCCTGCTGTGCAACACACAAGGCTGCGCAGACACCAGGAGACACACATGGCCTCTCCTCACAGACCCAACACACAGCAACGAGTGAAGCCATCCCACAACCCATGCACGCTCACACATGCACGCTCACACACGCGCGCACACACGCACGCACACACATGCATGCTCACAAACATGCACACACACAAGCACGTTCACACACGCACACTCACACGCGCACACACACGCACCCACATGCATGCTCACAAACACGCACACACATGCATGCTCACACACGCACACTCACAAATGCATGGTCACATACATGCACACATGCACACTCACACGCATGCATACACACACACGATCCCTAGACACAGATGCATGTGAGGACACACCAGAGCGTGCAGGACATCTGCAGCTGACACTATACAGAGCCAAGCCCTAAGACCATCACACAGACATGCAGATACACACCCAGCCACACAAACCACAGGCCTCCAGCCACATGCACTGGTCACATGGAAAGCTCCCTGGCCATTCTTCTCCAATATTTATCTTAGGGGAAAAAAAGAAAACTTCCCGGCTAGCCGGCAACAGCAGCAATCCACCCTCAACCCACAACATCCCGAGCACCCGGCGGCGGCCCGTACAGGAGCACGGGCTTAGGAGGCTGGTGACCAGGGGTCAGTGCTGTGCTTGCCGCGGGGCAGAGGAAAAGGACATTTACCAAGAGCCTCTGTTCCTGTCTCTAGAATATGGGGCGCCAGCAGAGCGTGCCCCAGAGGGAGCTTCTGAGGATTCAGTGGGAGAAGGTGGGGGAGCGGCTCTTAAAGCCAGCCTGGCTCAGTCAGCCCACACCTGGGCCCCAGAAGAGCCATGGATGGACCGTGGACTTTCACACACGCTGCGAAGACTCGTGCACCCAGAGATGCAGACACTCCCAGAGACCCACACACAGAAACACAGGGACACGTGTGTACACGCACAACACCGCAGACACTCCATGACTTCGAGGGAAAGCCATGCCGCACCCCAAGACACACACACACATAGGAATAACCCCCAAGATACAAAGCTACACCAGGGGGCCCCCCAACCCCAAAACCACACACAGCAGGCAAGGAGACCTCCATGGACCCAGGCGCACCCAGTCACCTCCAGGGTCACCCAGAGTAAGTGAGGCACAGTCTCACAGAAACTTCTGCCCCCATGCAAGCCAGACCCCAGGAGTGAGCTCGCACAGAGAGGCTCAGGGACCTACACTCAGCCGCCTGCAAGTCCCCAGCAGACAGGCACCTGCCGTCACGCACACGTTTAAACACGGTGACCCCGCCCCAACCCCAAGAAAGGTGCAGCCTTCGCACATGCTCACACTGGCTCCAGTGGCCAGACAGCAGACCCTCCTTCCCCCGCAGCCAGCCTAGCCCTCCCCTCTCCCCTCCCTCCTGAGGCCTGGCCAGCTCACCTCCACCACGATCCTTCCCACTTCCTAGGCCACCCTCAATGGGGCGGGCCTGTGGAAAAACAGGCTTCCAGCTGGAAAGCAGAGTAGATCCAGGGCTCCCCAGGCCCTCGACGTGGGCACCCACTGAGGAGGGCTGGCTGGGCTCTACGCTCCAGCCTCCAGGGCAGCGGTGGTGACGCGGCCAGGCTGGCCAGGAGTTGAGCCTCGGCTGTGGCTTCCACCCACGGAGGGCGGGAGGGAGGCGGGGCTGAGCCTGGAGCTGGGGTGGGTGGGCCTGGGCCACGTGGCCCATAGCTGCCTGGATAGATGGCAGGGCTGGGCGGGGACCCCAACCACAGCCTTTGCTTCGGCAGGGTCAGCCTCCCACCCACAGGCACACCCCGCCTTGCCCCCCCATGCCAGTCTAGGTGCCAGGGGCTGGAAGGGGTGACTACACAGCAAGGCTGAGTGCCTGCAAGCGGCTGGCCAGGCAGCTAAGGGGCAGCCAGGTTTGAAACAAGGGACCGGGGTATGTACATGGGGGCGGCTGGGGAGTGACAGGGGCTGCTAGGTACAGGATAGAGCCCCGGGGAGAGGGGTGGGTGGACTCTCTGATATGGAGGCAGAACTGGAGAGCTGGAACTTGCTTCTCCTCCACCCTGACCAGGCTGGGATTCTAGCAAGTGCCCAGCATGGGCTGGAGGAAAGGGCCACTCTGCACCCCCCACCCATGAGGAGGAATCTGAGACAGCCTGACCGGGGGAGGGGCGAGGTCAGGGGAGACCACGGTGAAGCCCCCATATCGCCATCCCAAGGTGTGAGAATGGGGCTGGGAGGCGTGGATGGCAGGAAAGGGAGGAGGGAGAGGAGGCCGGGAGGTGGAACGCCATGCTGGCGCCGCCTCACCAGGATGAAACTAACCTTGCTGAAAATAGGCAGCTCAACATGACAAGGCCTTATTCTGGGCCAGGCCCTGCTCTTGGCATAGGCGTGGGCTCAGGGCTTTGCCTCACTGCTGCCCTAAATGGGACAGGTCCTTCCGTAGGCCCCTTTCACCATGGAGGAAACTGAGGCCCGGAGAGGCAGAATGACTTGACGCCTGGGGGAGGTCAGGCACTGGGCCTCCCAGGCTGGGTGTCTGTCCTGGTGTCTGCGCCCTTAACCAGCTGCTCCGAGTATGAGGCTGGTGTGATCAGAACCCCTGTTCAGGAACAGAAGAAAAAGACGCTCCGCCGCACCCCTCCCTCCCCTTCAAATCCCACCTCCCGTGCAAAGGCTGGCCCGAGACCGAGCTCGCAGGTATAACTGTTTCTACTGTGAACACTGTCTGTTCCCCTCCACCCCAGCAGGCTGCGGAGGGCTGCCTGGTTCATCCCTTCTCACCCTCTGGCCCCACCTGAGGCACCTGCTCCTCTGAGAAGCCCTTCCTGCCACCCCAGGCTGGGTCAGGTATCCTCCGGGCTCCAGCCCTGAGCACTCCGCCCTGCACCTCCCCATGCCAGCCCTGACCACCCAGGCTGTGGCTGTCTGCAGCCTACCCGCCTCTGATTCATTCACTGAGCTCCAGGCACATACCAGGCACGCCTGTGGGAGGCCCTGAGACTTCAGCACCGAACAAACTCCACAAAACTTCCTGCCCGGAGGAGCTGACATCCTAGGGGGGCTCCATCAGGGACTCCAGTCCGGTAGGCGGTAGGGACCAAGGCTGCTGGGTGCCCGGGCCCTGGATGGGTACCCAGGCCACGGTGAATCCAGGGACAACAGTGAGCAAGTGCCCGGGCACACGGCAGACAGAAGCCCCTGGGTTCTTCCCACTGCCCTGCTCTGCACACCCCTGCCCCCGCAGCCAACTCCTCCAGGGCAGATGTTATCTCCACACAGAGAACGTGGGCTGGGAGCCCAGCGCTAGCTCTCGGGGCCTGGAACTCCCACCGCCACCTCCATCCACCCCCTGCCCACAGTGAGGAGGAAGTCCAAGGAGGGGCTGGGCTGGGCTCTGGACCACAGCAGGGCAGGTCTGGGGGTCCCAGAAGTCCCAGATCTCAGGCCACTGCCTCCCCGTGGGGTGGGGGTGGGGCATCTGTGGAGTAACCACCCGGAGAGGAGGAGCCAGGTGGGGCAGCTCTGCAAACCAGACGGGCAGGTTTGGGCTCTGGCGGGGGAGTGGGTGGGGACTGGACAGCTCTGGACAGCCGCAGGAAACGAGGTCTCCAGGGGACGGAGAGGGAGCTGCACTGGGCGATTCTCAGTGATTCCCACTTTACCACACTTATGCTTATCTACCCCTTTTCCTTTTCCTTCTCTCTGTCTTTATAATACAGGCACACGGTTCAAAAGCCAAAAGGCACCAAAGGGTAAACTGTGACAGGATGTCCTCCTCCCACCCTGGCCCAGCTCAGCCCTGGAGGCAACCCCTACTAAACTTCCGGTTGTTTTTTTTTTTTCCTTTCTGAGAGATCCTACGTGTGTGTACGGGTACACACGATTACCCACTTTTTAAAAAACAACAGAAATGGCAGCCACACGACACACAATATTCTGTACTTTGCTCTTCTCGAAAACATTCCGTGGCTCTCCCACGCTGCTGGCACTTGGGAGGAGCTCAGCAGCATCCAGCGGAAGCGGGGACACACGCTCGACCTAGCAAGAGCTCTCCTGGATACACACTCCAGCTAACGCAGGCCCATGGGGCAGGAAGCACACGCAAGAAGGGACTGGAAACAAGACAGATGCTCGTTCCCAGGAGGTGGCGAATGAAGGGTGACCTACCGGCTCCATGGCACTGCACACGACAGGGAGAATGAATAAATGACTACAGCTACATGTGGATGAGCATCAAAGAAGAGGCCACATAAAAGAGGCAAAAACATGGAACGGTACTCCGTCCTCGGACCAAGGTTCAAAACCAGGCAAAAGGAAACTGCTTCAGGCTGCACACAGAGGTGGCAAACAGAGAGGAAAGCAAGCACATGAGGGCCTCAAAAGTCAGGAGAGTTGGACTGGGCGCAGTAGATCATGCCTGTGAACCCAGCACTCTGGGAGGCCGAGGCGGGAGGATTACTTGAGGCCAGGAGTTCGAGACCAGCCTGGCCAACATTATGAAACCCGCTCTCTACGTTTTTAGAGAATTAAAATTAAGGCCAGGTGGGGTGGGTCACACCTGTAACCCCTGCACTTTGAGAGGCCAAGGTGAGCAGATCACCTGGGGTCAGGAGATTAAGACCAGCCTGACCAACGTGGTGAAATCCCATCTCTACTAAAAATACCAAAATTGGTAGGGTGTGGTGGTGGGCACCTGTAATCCCTGCTACTTGGGAGGCTGAGGCAGGAGAATCACTTGAACCTGGGAGGCGGAGGTTGCAGTGAGCCGAGATGACGCCACTGCACTCCAGCCTGGGCGACAGAGACTCTGTTTCAAAAAAATAAAACAACAACAACAACAACAAAACACAAAAAATTAGCCGGGTGTGGTGGCTCATGCCTGTAATTCCAGCTACTCGGGAGGCTGAGGTATGAGAATTGCTTGAACCCAGAAGGTGGAGGTTGCAGTGAGCTGAGATTGTGCCACTGCACTTCAGCCTGGGTGATGGACTCTGTCTCAAAAAAAAATTAAAATTATAAAGAGTGGATGCTTCTGCAGGAAGGGAGAGACTGGGAGGGGTAGGGGGAGGCTGGCACCATCTGTTTCTTCACCTGGAGGGGTGACTACATAGATTTTTCCCTTTATAGTAATCAGTTTTATAAAACATAAACATTTACGTTTTATGCAGTTTTCACTGCGTATCCTAACAATTTGTAATTATGATTTTAAAGAAAAATATTTATATATTTACACAATTATACCCTGGTAGCTGAGGGAGCCAGGGGTACCACATCCAGGGATGCTCGTCCCTCAGTCGGCCCTCCATAACCGCGGAGGGAAAAGATGGCCCTCCACAGTAAATTTTCAGACCTTGGTTGGTTGGATGAATGGGTGGGTACAGAACCCGTGATCCTGAGGGTCCATGATACCGAGGGCCGACTATATACACGGTAGTTCCCCTTACCTGCGGGGCGTATGTTTCAAGACCCCCAATGGGTGCCCGAAACTGTAGATAACACCGACCCCGACTGCCATCAGTTGGAACACGTTTCTGTTCCTGTTTTCTACTCCCCAAATGTAATGCCTTTTCCATCTTAACCAAACACTTATGCCCTGTGGCTGTAACTTTTGCAGTTTGAGGTGTGACAGTAAACCTAGCCACAAATTCTTTCCCTTCTTCACAATTTCATGGATAGAAGGCTCGTTCTTACTGTAGAGTTTAGTAATCTTAGCATACAATGTTTTTTCTTTTCCTTATTAGGTTAAATACATTCCCCATTTTCACTTAAAGGAAGCACTTTACAGCTTCTCTTTGGCATATCCAAATTGCCAGCATCACTACTCTTGCACTTTGGGGACGACGTTAAGTACAGTAAGGGTTACCCGAACATAAGCACTGTGGTACCACAACAGAAGATGCGATAACCGGGAGAGCCACGGAGTAGTCACAGATGGGTGGCACATACACCATGGATATGTGGGATAAGAAAG
The DNA here is from genome assembly GCF_043159975.1 of Macaca nemestrina. Lineage (NCBI taxonomy): Eukaryota > Metazoa > Chordata > Mammalia > Primates > Cercopithecidae > Macaca > Macaca nemestrina. The sequence continues at coordinate 48,346,257 of NC_092144.1, read as the reverse complement.
GTGATTCATGTCCCAGGCAGAACGGAGTGGGATGGCTCCAGATTTCATCCTGAGGCTGTGCGGTGGCTCCTGCCTGTAATCTCAGCACTTTGGGAGACGGTAGCAGGAGGATCGTTTGAGCCCAGGAGTTTGAGACCAGCTGAGCAATATAGGGAAACCTCGTCTCCACACACACACAAAAAAATCACAACTCAGCATGGCGTGCAATTTAAAATGCATAAGCTGTTGGGCCGGCGCAGTGGCTCACGCCTGTAATCCCAGCACTTTGGGAGGCCGAAGCAGACGGATTCTTTGAAGTCAGGAGTTCCAGACCAGCCTGGCCAACACGGTGAAACCCCATCTTTACTAAAAATACAAAAATTAGCTAGGCGTGGTGGTGCATGCCTGTAATCCCAGCTACTCGGGAGGCTGAGGTGGGAAGAATCGCTTGAAACCAGGAGGCGGAGGTTGCAGTGAACTGAGATGGTGCCACTGCACTCTGGCCTGGGTGACAGAGTGAGAGTCCGTCTCAAAAAAAATAAATAAAACGAATGAATTGGTTATTTCTGGAATTTTCCATGTACTTTTGGGCCATGGTTGGTGGCGGGTAACTGAAACCACAGACACACTGCATAGATATGTGTGTCTTGGTGACCTTTCCCTGCCTTGATCTTGGCAGAGCGCCGCCTTGCTGCTTTGGCAGCTGTGTGGAAGGACTGTGAGGTCTGGAGCCCGTCCCCATGGGGCCAGCGTGGTGGTTTCCTGTCTTTTGCTCTTATAAATGGTGCAGTAGCGCTCATTGCGTGCGGCTCTCATTTCACAGGTGTGCAAGTTTGTCTGTGGGTAAATGCCCAGCAAAGCTCACCACTGCCAAGTGGCCCTGCGTGAGGCCTGTCCCCCACTCACAGCCCCCCGCTGGTGCCAGGGCCTATCCCCTCGGCCTTGCAGCACGGGGCGGGGCCAGTCTCTCTGATCTCTGCTGATATGTGAGATCTGGTCCCCCTCAGCCTAGTTTTCATTTGTATTTTTCTACTTAGTAGGGTTGAGTATCTTTCACATTTATAAAAGCCATTAGAATGTCCCCTTCCGCTAAGTGTCTATTCAAAGCCTTTGCCTTTTTCTGCTAGGTCAGGGAGACCTTTGTAAATCTAATCTGATTGTATCCTCTCCTGCTAAAAACCTACTCAGGCCTGCAGAGCTAAAGCCGTCTCCTCACCAGGGTCACGCCCACCTCTCTGTCCTCATTTTTGCACACTTTCCGCCCCCAATCACCTGCTACAGCCACACGCAACCTCCTTCCCACGTTCATGGACTCCACCAACAGAAATCCAATGCGCGTCTATCACGTGCCGCCTGCGCGGGGGCAGAAGCGCAGTGTGGGCCCTACCCCATCAGGCTTAGAGTCAAGCACCACACACAAAAAATGTTGAAGTCCAGCTGACACACCCTGGCTGGAGGGAAGGGTGGGCAGCAGGCCTGAAGGGGGACGGACGGTGTGGTGGAGGCAGGCCTGAAGGGGGACGGACGGTGTGGTGGAGGCAGATTGTGAGAGAGCAAGGGGAGACAAGGTGGGTGCCAAGGACAGGCCTGGGTTTTTGTATTTTTTAAATTTTTATTTATTTAGAGACAAGGTCTCACTACGTTGTCCATGCTGGTCTTGAACTCCTGAGCTCAAGCCACCTGCCTACCTCAGCCTCCCCCAGTGCTGGAATTACAGATGGGAGCCACTCTACCTGGTCCCGGCCTGGGTTTTGCAGATGTAACTTTGGCTGCCCTGTGAAGGATGGGATCAAGGGGCCTGAGTGGGTGTGAGGATGAGTAACAAGGAGGCAGCGCTCTCTGGGCAACTGATGAGGCAGCCAGGACAGCAGCGGTGGAGAGAGAGGGTCAGACCTGGGCTATGTCTACCAAGAAAAGGCAATGCTCGCTGACGACTCAGACACTGGGGCTGAGGAGGAGGTAGTGTCAAGGATGACTCCGAACCTGGGCCCAACACAGTGCCATCTTCTACACGGGGAACCCTAGAGGAGCTCCAAAATGCCAGGTTCCAGAGCTCTTTTTTCAAGAGCTCCATCTTGAAAAAGAAAAAAAAAAAAAAAAGAGAGAGAGAGAAAGCCAGAGGAATCCCTCTCCCCACACTTAAGGCCTGCTGCAGCGAGTAACCCAGATGGGGTGGGACGGTCACCGCAACGGAACAGCAGAACAGGACAGAGAACCCAGAAACAGACCCACACCAACATACCCAGCTGGTTTCAAAAATGTATTTGTATGATGGTAAAATATACAGCATATTTATCATTGTTAACCATCTGTAAGTATACAATTCAGTGGCATTAAATACATCCACCAAGTTGTATAACCACCACCACCATCTACATCCAAACATGTTTATCATTCCAACAACAACTATGTACCCATTAAACAACAGCTGCCCGTTTCCCTCAACCCTGATAACCTCTCTTCTACTTTCTTTCTCTCTATATATACATAAACATATATTTTATTATTCATTTATTTATTTAGAGACACAGTCTCTCTTTGTCGTCGGGACTGGAGTGCAATGGGGTGATCTCAGCTCACTGCAACCTCCACCTCCCAGGTTCAAGACATTCTCATGCCTCAGCCTCCCAAGTAGCTGGGATTACAGGCGCCCACCACCACGCTTGGCTAATTTTTGTATTTTTAGTAGAGACGGGGTTTCACCATGTAGGCCAGGCTGGTCTTGAACTCCTGACCTCAGGTGATCCGCCTGCCTCAGCCTCCCAAAGTGCTGGGATTACAGGTGTTAGCCACCAAGCCTGGCCCTATATATACATTTCTTTTAAAAGAGACCGGGTCTCACTATGTTGTCTAGGCTGGACTCAACCTCCTGGGCTCAGGGGATCCTCCTGTCCCCAGAATAGCTGGGACTCTACGCATGCTTTCTGTCTCTTTGTATTTGCCTACTCTAGGTCCCTCACAAGTGGAATCATAGAGGATTTCTCCTTCTGTGTCTGGCTGATTTCACTAAGCATAATGTTTTCAAGACCATCCACGTGACAGCTTCTACTCAAAATTTCATTCCTTTTTATGGCTGAATAATATTCCATGATGTATACCACCTTTTGTTCCTCCATTCATCCACTGATGGACATGGGGCTGTGTCTACCTTTTGGCTCTTGTGAATAAGGCTGTGATGAGCCTGGGTGTACAAATATCTGTTCGAGTCTCGGCTTTCAATTCTTTTGGACGTACAGCTGGGAGGAGAATTGCTGGCTCATGAGGTAATTCTATGTCGAACAGCAGCAGCACCATTTTACATTCTCACAAGCAATGCATGGGGCTCCAATTTCCCCACATCCTCCCAACACTTGTTATTTTTGTTTTTTTGACAGCAGCCATCCTGGTAGGTGTGATGTAGTATCTCATCGTGGTAACTGATTCTTGTGAAAGAAGCCTAAGCAATTCAACAGAGGAAAGACAGCATTTTCAACAAATGCTGCTGGAACAACAGGACATCCATATGCCAAAGGGAAAAAAAAGAACTTTAATCCAAAACTTATACTTTGCACAAAAATTAACTCATAATGGATCACAGACTTAAAGGTAAAACTATGAAACTTTTATGGGGAAAAGAAAAAAAAAAAAAAGCAGGCCGGGTGTGGTGGCTCACACCTGTAATCCCAGCACTTTGGGAGGCCAAGGCGGGCGGATCACGACGTCAGGAGTTCAAGACCAGCTTGGCCAATATGGTGAAATCCTGTGCCTACTAAAAATACAAAAATTAGCCAGGCGTGGTGGTGGGCGCCTTTAGTCCTAGCTACTTGGGAGGCTGAGGCAGAAGAATCGCTTGAATCCAGGAGGCAGAGGCTGCAGTGAGCCTACTCCAGCATGGGCAACAGAGCAAGACTCTCTCTCAAAAAAAGAAAAAAGAAAATTCTTTGGTACCTAAGACAGGGCACAGGGTTCTGAGACTTGAAAGCAAATGCGCAATCCATAAAAGAAAAAAGTTAATACAAAACTAAAAACTTTTGCTCTGCAAAAGTCCATATGAAAAGTATTAAAAGACATGCTACAAACTAGGGGAGAATATTTGCAAACCACATATCTGACAAAAGACTAGTATGTAGAATAAAGATCTTGCCAGGTACCGTGGCTTATGCCTGTAATCCCAGCACTTTGGGAGGCCAAGGCGGGTGGATCACTTGAGGTCAGGAGTTCAAGACCAGCCTGGCCAACATGGTGAAACCCCATCTCTACTAAACATACAAAAATTAGCTGGGGCGTGGTGGCACATGCCTGTAATCCCAGCTACTCGGGAGGCTGAGGCAGAAAAATCACTTGAACCTGGGAGGCGGAGGCCGCAGTGAACCGAGATGGCGCCACTGTACTCCAGAGTAAGACTGTCTCAATAAAAAAAAAAAAGAGAATAGATAAAGATCTCATAGGAGAACCTGGTCGGGCTAAGAAAAAAGAGAACAACGGTGAAAACTCAAAACTCAACAGCCAAAAAAAAAAAAAACAACCAAAAACAAATAATCCAATAAGAAAATGAGCAGAAGCCACGCGAGACCTTTCGCGCGAAGAGGATACACAGATGGCAGGGCAGCACAGGAAAAGCTAATCAACATCATCACCGTTAGAGAAATGCAAATTAAAGCCACAATGAGTTATCACTGCACACTTATTAGAAGAGCTAAAATAAAAAATAGTGACAACACCAAATGCTGGTGAGGATGCGGGGAACCTGCCGCTGGTGATATAACATGGTACAGCCACTCCAGAAAACGGTTTGATGGTTTCCTTAAAACATGGAACCACCACACTGCCCAGCAATTGTACCTCTGAGTATTGGTCCCAGAAAAACAAAAATTGACATTCACACGAAACCCTGTTTGTCAAGGTTTATAGAGGCTTTGTTTGTAACAGCCAAAAAATTACAAAAACCCAAATGTCCTCCAACAGGAAACTGTTAAACAGTGGGGCATCCAGACCACGGAATACTACTCAGTAGTCACTATCAGCACAGCAATCTGGATGCACCCCCAGAGAATCATGCTGAGGGGATAAAGTCAATGCAAAAAGGGTACATACTGGGTGGCTCCACTTACATAACATTCTTGAATTGACAAAATCATAACAATGGGGGAACAGACAGATGAGTGGTTGCCAGAGGTTAGGGATGGGTAGGGGAAGGGTGTAGCTATGAGAAGGTATTATGAGGGATCCTTGTGATTGAACAGATGCTCTGTATCTGAACGGTATGAATGTCAATCGACACTCTGGTATCTGGTACTACAGTCTTGCAGGGTGTTACCATTGAGGAAAACTGGGTAAAGGTATGCCAGACCTCCTCTCTGTATTCTTTCTTTCTTCCCTCCCTTCCTCCTTCCTCCCTCCCTCCCTCCCTCCTCCCTCCCTCCCTCCCTCTCCTGCTCTCTCTCTCTCTCCTTTCGTAACAGAGCCTAACTCTGTCACCCAGGCTGCAGTGCAGTGGTGCCATTAACAGCTCAGAGCAGCTTCAACCTTCCGGGCTCAAGTGATCCACCTCGGCCTCCCAAGTAGCTGGGACTCCAGGTGCACAGCATCACAGCCAGATAAGTCTTTCTGTTTTGGGAAAAGGTGGTGTCTCCCCATGTTGCCCAGGCTGGTGTTGAACTCCTAGGTGCAAACGATCCTCCCGCCTTGGCCTCCCAAAATGGGGTGGAATTATAGGTGTGAGCCACCGCGCCAGGCCACTCTGAGTTACTTCTTACAACTGTAGGAGAATCTACAATGATCTCAGAATTTAGTTTTCTTAAAAATAATAATGGTTTATTTAAAATGCCAGATCCTTTCCCATCTTTTAGCCTTTGAACATGCTATCTGCTCTCCTTGGGACAATGTTCCACAAACTAACCCTGCTCCTCCTTCAGGCCTCAGCTCAAAAGTCTCCTCCTCCAGGAGGCCTTCCTTGATTTCCTAGGCTGGAGCCAGGGCCTCCCACAGTCCTCTGGGTCTTCTCCCATCACAGCTGTCACACTCTGGCCTGTGCTTTCCAAGGTCACTTTGGTTTGTCACTGCCTAGTACCATGTCTGTCTCCCTCACTGTATTATAAGCTCCATGAAGGCAGGACCTCAGCCTGACAGGGTGGTGGCTGACCGGGCTGGACTCAGAGGAGGGAAAAAGTGACTGCCAACAAAAATGAGTGAATGAATGGCAAGCATGACAAAGATACTAACAGCTAAAGCTCATTAAGAGGTTTCCACACGCTAGCTTCTACGAGTGCTTTGCATGGATGAAGTAACCCTTACACAATTCCATTTTACAAATGGGGAACTGAGGCCAACAGAGGCGGGAGGGGCAGGGGTCAACACATGCCCAAGGCCATCCAGCTAAAAGTGGCAGAGCTGGGTGGCAAACCCAGGCCAGTTAGATACAGAGCCTTTGATAGTAATCTCCCTGCCAGAGGGCCTCCCCAAGAAAGGCTGTGTGAGCCTGGCTAACAGGGCGGGTGAGGGTGGGGAGTGGGCGGGGGCTGGGGGAGGGCAGTAGGGAAGAGAAGAGACCCACCCTCCTGTCCCCAGCTGCTGATCCATGCCCTCCTCCAGAGAAGGCCCCACCGTGGTGCACACAGGCCCCGGGCAGCACCAGCACCCCATTATACCTTACATAAGCTCAGGGAGGGCCCCTTCATATCACGGCTGTAACTGAGTCCCATGTGGTGCCCCAGGAAGCCAACGGCGCTCTGCCACTTCCACTGGAGGGGCCGCTTCACATCCAGGTGGAGCAGGGGGCCGCGGGCCTGAGTGAGAGGAGCCCAGAGCGTCCTCCTGGGCCCCCCCCAGGACAGAGCTGCTTCCCTCTGGCCATGGGTGGGGGTGCCCTGACCCCCGCTGGGAACCATTCCTCCTGGCACAGAGCTACATTACTCCACCCAGAGAAATCTTAAGAACAAAATATTGAGAGAGTTGCAGCCAAGTGCCGCCGGCCTCGTACCATTTGGACGCAGTTTAAAATCCTGCAGAACAATGCTGGACACTGTTTAGGGAAGCAGACGCAGGGCCAGCGAGGCCTGGGGCCCCGGGGGAGGCACCTGGGGGCTGCACCCACAGCAAGCATTTCATCTTTTAGCTGCAGGCGGGCCTGAGGGTGGTCAGCAGGTGATTCTCTATTCTCTCGGGGGTGTCTGAAATCTTTCACAATACACCAAAAAAGAGGTAACAATGAAAAGAAAGGGAGGAGAATGTTTTTGTTAGTACTGGGAAGGGCAGGTGGAGGAGGGGGCTTTCAGGGAGCTGGTGATGCCTGTCTTCTTGATCTGGGTGGTAGTTTCATGGCTGTTTGCTTTATAATTATTCATTAAACTGAACATGGAGGTTTTACGCACTTTTCTGTACACATCAGATTTTACACCACCATGCAGGAAAAACCGGGAGAGTGATCCTGACAATTGTAAGCTTTCTCTGCATTTGCGTGTGTCTGCAAACAGTCTCTCTCCTCATTCCTTTACCGTCTCTCTCTTTACCAAGAGCACGAGTGCGCACACACACTCACACGCACACGCACACGCACACTTCCCAAAGCCGTAACTTCCACCATAACCACAGCAGCATCCTCCGGCCCCTTGTAACTCCTGGCCTGTTTCCTGCAAGGAAGACAAAGGCCGGGAAGCAGCTGGCCCTGGAGCCCTCAGACTCAGGCCACAACAGCCAGGTCTCTCCACATGCCAGGCACTCTCAATCCGGCTCCAATCCCAGCCCTCAGGAAGCCCTTCTGGCCTCCGGAACAAACCCAGATCAACAAGTCCCTGCCCTGGGGCACCACAGCTGGTCACCCAGAGTGGAAGGGGTTATTACTAAAGATTGGGTCAAGCATCCCCTTGGCAGGGACGGCTTCTGGCTGGTTCGTCGGTGCCCTGTGCTGGAAACAGGACAGGAGAGAGCACTACAAAGTTACGTGCAGGCTCCATCCTGGTGCAAAATCAGGCTGCAAGGAGGGTGCTGTTCACACCCTATTTTGCAGAGGAGGAGAGTGAAGCTCAGAGAGAAGACGTGCCAGCCCTCAGTCACATGGCAAGTGTATCAGATCTAGGATTCCATGGCAGGTCTGACCTGGACCAAAGTCCACTCACTTAACCACATCTATCTACCTATCTACCTACCTACCTACCTACCTATCTATCTATCTATCTATCTATCTATCTATCTATCTATCTACCTATCTATCTATCTATCTATCTTATCCTATCTATCTAATCAATCTATCTAATCTATCTTATTCTATCTATCTAATCAATCTATCTAATCTATCTTATCCCATCTATCCATCCATCCATCCATCCATCCATCCATCCATCCATCCATCCATCCATCCATCTATCTATCTATCTAGAGATAGGGTTTTGCTCTGTCACCCAGGCTAGAGAGTAGTGGTGCAATCATAGCTCACTGCAGCCTCCAACTCCTGGGCTCAAGCAATCCTCCCACCTCAGTCTCCTGAGTAGCTGGGACCACAGGCACATGCCACCACGCCCTTTTAAATTTTAAATAATTTTTAAATTATTTTAAAACAATAATTTAAAAAACGTTTTGTAGAGCGGAGGTCTCACTATAGCCCAGGCTGGTCTCAAACTCCTGGGTTCAAGTGATCTGCCCACCTCAGCCTCCCAGAGTGCTGGGATATGAGCCACTGCGCCCAGCCATGTTCCTTATTTTATTCATTCACGCACTCAACAATTTTTTTTTTTTTTTTTTTTTTTTTGAGACAGAGTCTTGCTCTGTCTCCCAGGCTGGAGTGCAGTGGTACGATCTTGGCTCACCACAACCTCTGCCTCCCGGGTTCAAGCAGTTCTCCTTCTTCAGACTCCCAAGTAGCTGGGATTACAGGCGCCCGCCACCACGCCTGGCTAATTTTTGTATTTTTAGTGGAGATGGGTTTCACCATGTTGGCCAGGCTCGTCTCGAACTCCTGACCTCAGATGATCCGCTCGCCTTTGCCTCCCAAAGTGCTAGGATTACAGGAGTGGGCCACCGCGCCCAACCCTTTTTTTTTTTAATGCTTCTACCCAATGAACAACGAGTCCTTAATACGCCCTCAGCAGGTGCCAGGCACTGTTCTAGGCACTGAGGACACAGCAGTGAATAAGACAAGAGTCCTTGCCCTCCTGGGGTTGACATTCTAGTGGGAACACAACATGCAGGTAAACAAGTGGGAGAAGGGACAGAGAATGACAAGGTGCTCTTTCAGACAGCACAGTCGGGGAGGTATCTAAGCGGGTGGCGTCTGAGCAAAGACGGGATACAGGTGAGGAAGCCACGCGGAGTACCCGGGAACAGCACTGAGGGTGGAGGGCACAGTCAGTGCAGAGACCCCCGGGACTGGAATCCGAGTGGCTGGAAGGGAGTGGGGAATGGAGCAGCTGAGGTCAAGGAGGTTTATATTAAAATGCGGAAGCGGAAGGGCAGCTCCCGGAGGCCCAGTCACCACAGCCCAAGGCATGTACAGCCACCATCAGGCTGTCGAGAAGGAAGCAGGTGGAAAGGCCGGGAAAGCCACTCAGGGTGACACAGGCGGCCAAGGGTAGAGCTAGGGTGGGAGACCACTCTGCCCTGAAGGTGTAAGCACCATGCAATGCAGAAGGGCTTGCCAGGGTGGGTGGGAGCAGCTCTCAGCTGGGGGCCTGCGGCCCTAGCAAAGCAGGAACCGGAGGCCCACATGTTAATGCCACTGGTTTACTTGAAGCCAGGGCACCCAGCCCATTGCTTCCAGGCGGTGGGGGCGGGGAGAGGGGCGACCCAGGCCTCTGACCTTTGGTCCCTCTTGCCCTACTTCTGCTGGATCTGGGTACCAGCCTTACTAGGAGTGACTTCAGAGTGGTTTTCTCAACCTAATCGCTTTTTTTAAAAAAAATGTAACTTTTACTTTAAAAGTGAACTTGACAGTCATGCACACATTTAAGTAATTCTGATGCTCATCCAAGCACCACCTAAGAAAGCGTGCTTGTCAGAAGAAACCGAACCCGCATCAGATCGAGCCTCTAGACCTAAGTCCTAACTTACAGGAAGCACTGAGACAGAGAACGCGTGCAGTGACACCACAGGGATGTATCAGCTGGCTCCACACTGCGAAACTCCAGGACAAATGGCCTGGGTCGCCCGTAGAAAAACTACCAAAACAAGCATGCCAAAGAGCTGATGCCAGGATCTGAGCGTGGCGGCGCACACCTGTGGTCCCGGCTACTCAGGAGACTGAGGCGGGAGGATCGCTGCAGCCGGGGAGGTCAAGGCTGCACGTGAGCTCTGATCGCTCCACTGCACTTCAGCCTGGGTGACAGAGGGAACAAAACAAAACAAAACAAAGAGGCCTATCAACCGGATGCAAAGTGTAGACATTGTCTAGACCTAAATCAAACAAATAGGCCGGGCGCCATGGCTCACGCCTATAATCCCAGCACTTTGGGAGGCCAAGGCAGACGGATCACTTGAGGTCAGGAGTTCGAGACCAGCCTAGCTAACATAGGGAAACTCTGTCTCTACTAAAAAATACAAAAATTAGCCAGGCATAGTGGCGGGTTCCTGTAATCCCAGCTACTCCAGAGGCCGAGGCAGAAGAATTGCTTGAACCTGGGAGGCGGAAGCTGCAGTGAGCCGAGATCATGCCACTGCACTCCAGCCTGGAAGACAGAGTGAGAGTCCATCTCAAACAATAACAGAACAAATGAAAAAGGATTACGGCAGGGTACAGTGGCTCACGCCTGCAATCCCAGCACTTCGGGAGGCCAAGATGGGTGTATCACCTGAGGTCAGGAATTCAAGACCAGCCTGGTCAATATGGTGAAACCCCATCTCTACTAAAAATACAAAAATTAGCCAGGCATGGTGGCACATGCCTGTAATCCCAGCTACTCGGGAGGCTGAGGCAGGAGAATCACTTGAACCCAGGAGGCAGAGGTTGCAGTGAGCCAAGATCGTACCACTGCACTCCAGCCTGGGTGACAGAGTGAGACTCTGTCTCAAAAAAAAAGAAAAAGAGAAAAGAAAAAGGATTATAAGATAACTGGGGAAGTATGAGGAAACTGAGGCAGGTTTGTTTTTAGAAAAGTGTAGAATATTTCTGGCTATATGACGTTTGGGATTTGCTCTGAAATAATCAGGGAGGTGAGGAGTGCAGGCACAGGTGACAAGGCCTGGTCACAGCTGCTACCTGCTGAGCTGCTGACAGGGACCCCAGGAGGGCATGAGACCATTAACTTCTGAGTATGTGTGAACATTCCCATGATACAAAGGTGATCAACATTTTACCAAAGGAAATGTGACCTCATCGTAATGGCAAAGAATTAGGGATCACTCACCATGTGAATCCTAACTGCTAAATCCAAGCACGTATCCTGCCTCTCTAATAAGTGTAATGGTAATAAGAGTACTAGTAACCAGAATGGCATAATGACAGTGGCCCTGTTCTGAGCATCACACACAGCGGACTCACTTCATCCTCCCAGCAACCCTGGGAGGCAGCAGGAATCATTATCCTCCTGCTCCAGATGTGGGAACTCAGAAACATCTGAGGCTCAGGGCCTCGCCCAAAGTCAGAGGATGCTGTGCTGGGGCAGGGAGAGGCTGGAGGTGGAGCTGGACTCCTGAGCCCTTCCCTGGAGAGGGGTAGAGGGAGAGGAGGCAAGGCGAGCCCTCAGGCCTCAGTGAGTGGGGACATACAGGACCACTGGCTATCATTCCCCCCAATTCCCATCAAATAATAAAGGCTCTTGCAATGTAATATTCGCCTTTTTAGCACAAACCTTTGCTGCAATTAAACTACTGACTGGCAGGCAGTCCTACCCACAGGAGCTGAACTGTTAACTGGCAGTAGAGGACTTCCGGGACCGCAGAGGCGGCTGGTGTCACAGGACATGTCAGAGTCAACCTGTGGGGACAGTCCCCCCTACAAGCTTGCAGAGCCGGGCCTAGCCCCCCTCTGGGTGTCAGTCAGATGGCATGTTGCCCCCAGCCCCAGACTCCAGGTGTCAGGAGCTGTAAGGGAGGCCAGTGCGGTGACATCAGCGTCCTTCCCCTCAGAAGGATGTCCCGGGCCTGCAGAACCCATCTCCCCTCTGTGGCTTCAGTCAGATCCTGCCTCAAAACAGAGAAATCGGGGAAGTTTCCACCGGGGAGGAGGGAAGCTGAAATGCAGGGGGAGAGGGGGAGGAGGGAGATAAGAGGCAGAGAAACAGGGAGAGAGACAGAGGTGAAATGGAGAGGGCCCAGACAGACGTCTGGACAGACCAGAAATGGGAAGATAAGACAGTGACAGAAGCCGCACCGCCAAGCTTGAGGCCTTCTCTGGGCCTCAGTTGCCTTGTCTGGAACACAGGAACCACAGTCACATGTGCCCGTAGCGTGCCGTGACTTAACCCCTCCATTTCAGAAGCCTAGAAAAGCACCCAAAACATGCCAAAAGCTAAAACACGTTTGTTGCCACTTGTGCAGGCCGGCAGCTCTCACCCCAGCTCAGAAGCATGTCCGAGTCGCCAGGGGAGCATTAAAAAACCCCAAGACCCAGGTCCCACAGCTGGAGAGTCAGCTTCAAATGGTCCGGCTTGGACCCCTGCAGTGACCCCCCCACCCCAGGTGACCCTAAGGTGCAGCCAAAGGGTGAGGAGGAGATTGGGGAGTGAGCAGGAGGGCAGATCCAGCCCTGAGACCTGGACGGGGGAGGGTGTAAAGAGAGACCGAGACAGACTGATGCAGTGGGGGGAAGGCAGTACCCGGAAGGCCCTCTCTGGTTCACCCTCCCCCACCTAGGGCCATCAGGAGTCTGGGGCCTGCGGAGGAATGCAAGGAATGAAGCCAGGCCTGGCACGGCCATCTCCAGAGTCCCCTCCTCCTTCGCAAACTCCCAGGAGGCGTTCCTGGTCCAGCCGCCTCCAAGCCGTCACTCAGTCCTCCCCGCCTGAACAGCCCTTCCCAGCCCCCTCCTTGGAGTCCGGGTCCCGAACCCTTTATCCCACTGGGTATCCAGACACTGGCTCAGCTCAGGCATCCCCCTCAGTGCACTTCTCAGCGTCTGCAGGAGGAGCAGCGGATGAGCAACCGTGACCCCGAGAGCTGGCAAGGGGCCGCGAGGCTGATCAGCAGCTCTGGCAGGAGGGAGGCCTGAGGAGGCTTCCCAGAGGTGCTGACCTTTAAGCAAAGACCCACAGAATAAATGAAGTCAGAGCACTCTACAAAGGCCAGCAAGGCTGGGGTGCTGCAGGAAAGCGGGGAGGGGCAGGCCCTGCCAAAGCTGCTGTGGGGAACGATGTGAATCAGGGGAGGAATCGGCTGCAATCTCCATCACACGTGCTGCCCTCCACCTGTCACAGCACAAAGGAGGATGGAGAACCCCCCACTGACCCACTGGAGGGTGCTGGGGTGTCCCCATATCCTGCCACCCCCACAGAGTATCCCCACTTCCTGCCACGCTGTGGGGAGACCCCAGCTGAACTGCTTCCCGCATCCCAGAGCCTATTCCCTAATAATTAAACCGTAAGCTGATTAGTCAAGGCAAACCTTTAATTAGCCCTTGAAATCATTCAGGAAAATTACAGCCTCCTTTCTGGGCGCCCTGCCCACCCTCCACCAGGGTCCAGGGGCGGTGCCAGGGAAGATGCAGAGAATGGGGGAAGTGGCCTCCTCCACCGCCATGAGGTCCTCGGCCAGCGAGGCTGAACCTAGGCTTCGAGGCATCTTGTGGGAATGGAGGGCACAGACTCCCTGCCACATCATGAACTACCCCGGGAAAAACCCCACAAGAGGCGGCCAAGGCCTTGGCTGGAAAAGTGTGAATGAGAAGACAAACAAATGGAGAGACATACCACGTTCGTGGATTGGGAGACTCAGCGTCAGGTGTGTGCGCACGAGCACACGTACATACACTGACGATGTACTTGTCTAATATGTAAAGGGAATTACAAAAAGTCAAGAATGGGCTGGACGCAGTGGCTCATGCCTGTAATCCCAGCACTTTGGGAGGCTGAGGCAGGCAGCTGGCTTGAGCTCAGGAGTTTGAGACCAGCCTGGGCAACATGGTGAAATCCCATCTCTACAAAAATACAAAAAAAAAAAAAAAGTTTCAGAACAGGATGGCCAACATGGTGAAACCCCATCTCTACTAAAAATAAAAAATAAAAAATTAGCCTGGTGTGGTGGCGTGCACCTGCAGTCCCAGCTACTGAGGCTGAGGCAAGAGAATTGCTTGAACCCGGGAGGCAGAGGCTGCAGTGAGCCAATCTTGCACCCCTGCACTCCAGCCTGGGTGACAGAGCAAGACCCTGTCTCAAAAAAAAAAAAAAAAAAAGTCAAGAAGGGCTAAGACGCCAGGCACAGTGGCTCACGCCTGTAATCCCAGCACTTTGGGAGGCTGAGGCAGGCGGATCACAAGGTCAGGAGATCGAGACCATCCTGGCTGACACAGTGAAACCCCGTCTCTACTAAAAATACAAAAAATTAGCCGGGCGTGGTGGCGCATAACTGTAGTCTCAGCTACTAGGGAGGCTGAGGCAGGAGAATCGCTTGAACCCGGTAGGCAGAGGTTGCAGTGAGCCGAGATCGTGCCACTGCACTCCAGCCTGGGCGACAGAGCGAGACTCTGTCTCAAACAAAACAAAACAAAAAAAGTAGGGGGAGAAAGTGACCTGAACTGGCCCTTCTTCGCAGGAGTCTGGAAGAACAAATTAAAAGCTGCCCCACCTGACTGGCTACCAGAAAAACGCATATCAGACCACAGAGGAGATGCCACCAGATCTGTTCTAGTTTGCAAAATGGGCAAAGGACTTAGCATTGGTGCCCCCCTCACCTACGAATCTGTGAAATGGGTCACATGGGTGCGGCCACATCCTGGGATTTCAGGGAGGCCCAGGCAGCAGCTTGGGAGCACTGGCCAGGGCACAGGGCCGGCACGCAGAAACCCTCCATTCGTCTTCCCTATTCATCACCCTGAAGAGCTTCCCGGATCCGGAATAAGGACTCCCCGGGCCCAAGCTTGGTCACACCAGACCCTCTCCTGCCTCCAAGCAGGGGTGCCCCAGATGGCTCCAAAGGCCTGGCTCCAAATGGGTGGCAACTGGGTCTGTTTATCCACCACCACATCCCTGGAGGCCACACGAGCCAGCACTCCACCAAATTTGTTGGAAAAAAATAAACAATCACATTTGTATTTACGTGTCAAGCACCAGAATAAGTGTGTTAGGAGCAGAACTTCAGGGACGTCCAGGAACACCGGAAGCAGCCCCCTTCTAGAGAGGAAGACGCTGAGGCAGAGACAGGCCCAGGCAGCTGTCAAGACTGGAATCCAGACGAACCCGAGAACCAACCTACCGTCTTCCTTCAATTCCTCAAAGGCCCCCTGCACTCCCCCGCCCGGAGACCTCTGCACTGGCAGCTGCTTCAGCCTCCTCCCTTAGCTGAGGCCAAGTTCATCCTTCAAGTGACATTTCCTCCTCAGGAAAACCTGCTCGGTGTGCCCCACCCAGGGCGGGTCCCCATTACACGCTCTGGCAGCCCAGCTTACTACAGTTCAGTCAGTCAGTCGGTCAACCAGCATTTACTTTACGGAGAGACCACCACACCCGATCCTTGAGAACACAGCAAGGGGCAGGGCAAGGCCCCGTGGTTCTACCCCTGCCCCCATGCCCTGAGGCTACGATATGCCAGGAGGTGAAATAAACCAACAGACCCACATGTCATCATGTAAGTAACCATCGTGAGTGTTACCGGGGGAAGGTGCTAGAGGGAGGGTGGCAGGGGCTGCTCCTGGAGACCCATGGTCAGGGAAGAAACATCTCCCCAAGAGGGCCACCGTCGGGCTGCCTGAATGGAGGGAAGGAGGGTGCTGCCTGCCCAGGGGGCAGCAAGAACAAAGGCCCCGGGGTAGGACCCACCTGGAATGTTCCAGGAATGGCAGCAAGAGAGGAGGGAAGAGGAAGCGGGGCAGGCAGGAAGGTGGCCGGGTGGCCTGGGACCTTGCAAGCTTCTCTCCTGGGAGAGGTGGAGCCAGGGGAGGGCTCCTGCCAGGTGCGCACAGCTCCCTCTGGCTGTGTGGGGATAACTGTGGGGACAGTGGGGGAGGAGGGAGCAGGGAGCACGCCTCAATGGTCCAGGAGGGAGATGAGAGTGGCTTGAACTAGGTGGTGACAAGGAAGGGGGTGGCGACGAATGGGGATGACGAGAAAGGGGGGTAACGAAGAAGAGGGGGTGACGAGGAAGGAGGGTGATGAGGAAGGGGGATGAAGAGGAATGGGGCGACAAGGAAGGGGCTAACGAGGAAGGGGGTAATGAAGAAGGGGGTGATAAGGGGGGTGACGAGGAAGAGGGGGTGATGAGGAAGGGGGTGATGAGGAAGAAGGGGTGATGAGGGTGACGAGGAAGGGGGTGACGAGGAAGGGGGGTGACGAGGAAGGGGGGTGACGAGGAAGGGGGGTGACGAGGAAGGGGGGCGACGAGGAAGGGGGGTGACAAGGAAGGGGGGCCCGCAGCGCCAGGTTATGTTCTCGGGTGGAGTGACAGGCTCTCCAGACACTTTGAATGTGGGGGTGGCAGGGGCAAGAGAGGAGTCAGGATGACACCACATTTAGAGAAGCCTGTTCCTGAAATAAGATGAAGGATGGGGGTTCCTGTTCCCAAAAATGGGGTCACTGTGGGAAGATGGGGGCTGGGAGCCTCCAGTCCGGCTTATCTTTCTGTCGCTCTTCAGTGAGGTCTGTATTCCTGCTGGACTGAGCTCAGGGAGGGCTGCCTGCTGTTTGGGTTCACCCTTGGGTCGCTGGGCCCCAGCACAAAGCTGGTCAAAGAATATGCACGTGGGTGGGGCGCAGTGGCTCATGCCTGTAATCCCAGCACTTTGGGAGGCTGAGGCGGGAGGATCACTTGAGGTTAAGAGTTTGAGACCCACCTGGCCAACATGGTAAAACCCCGTATCTACTGAAAATACAAAATTAGCCAGGCGTGGTGGCCCACACCTGTAAATCCTAGCTACTTGAGGGGTTGAGGGAAGAGAATTGCTTGGATCTGGGAGGTGGAGGTTGCAGTGAGCCGAGATCGCGCTGCTGAACTCCAGCCTTGGTGACACAGCAAGGCTCCGTCTCAAAAAAAAAAAAAAAAAGCAGCAGCACTTGACTCCTGTCCACAGAATGGGCAAGAGTCAGAACAGACAGGAGCAGCACGGGGAGGAGAAAATAACACGAGGGGCTCAGTCCGATGATAACCAGTGGTGTTAGTTTTGCAGAAAAGAATAAAAATGTTCCAAGGTCAACTAAAAAGTCCAACAGTACCAAACGTTGGCAAGGAGGTGGAGCAACTAAGATCCTCAGTCACCACTGCCAGGAGGATACACAGATATGACCACCTTGGGAGGCTGTGCGGCAGCATCTGCTAAATCCGAAGCTACCCTACCCTCTGCCCTGGGCTATGCACTCCCGGGTACATTCCCTGAAGAAACGCACGCACTGGCGCCCCAGGAGATGTTACAAAGAGATGGCTCACACCAGCGCAGCGGGAGATGGAGAAACAGAAGATTATATGGGGCTGGGCGCGGTGGATCACCTGAGGTCAGGAGTTCAAGACTAGCCTGGCCAACATGGTGAAACCCCATCTCTAATAAAAATTAAAAAAAAAATTAGCCAGGCATAGTGGTGTACGCCCATAATCCCAGTTACTCGGGAGGCTGAGGCAGGGGAATTGCTTGAACCCAGGAGGCGGAGAATGCAGTCAGCCAAGACTGTGCCACTGTACTCCAGCCTGGGCGACAGAGCGAGACTCTGCATCAAACAAAAAAAAAAAACAGAGTATTATACGGCAACAAAGATGAATGACTACAGATACACTCAGCACACAGATGGATCTCACAGACCTAAGGGCGAAAGCAAGCACAGACAAGGACATACTGGAAGATTCCATTTATGTCGAGTTCAAAAGCAGGCAAGATAACATTCTGTAATTCAAGGATGCACGCCTCATGGTAAAAGCTATCAGGAAAAGCAAGGACACAGTGACCCCCAAGGTCAGGAGAGCGCTCGTGACTGTGGTCGTGATGGACAGGGGTATGGAGGGGCGGCTTCTGGGAGGTTGTGTGGTCTTTACCCAAGTGGTGGGGAAGTGTTGTTCGCTTTGTAATTCTTTGGTAAACTTACCTTTGCATTTCAAGCACTTTTCTGTGGGCAAATTATAATTGACAATTATTAAAGATTTTTTAAAAGCAGTGGAGTTAGAAGCACTGTGTAGTCAAATAACGTGAGGCCAGGCTGCAGTGGAAGATTTGTGGGGAAGGGACGACAGAACTATGGAGACCCCTGTGGGTGGCAGGGAAGGAGGGTTCCTCGGGAGAGAGGGACACGGGCCTCCTGTGGGGAGGGAAGGGAGGGGTCTTCCCCTGGGGACGGGTCTGTGGAGGTGCCAGTGGCCCGCAGGGTCCTACTTTCTCCCCACGCCCAGTGCTGACTGGGGGCTGTGGCCGCAGCGAGGGAGGGAAGGGAAGGAGAGGGGGGCTGGCACCCCACTCAGCCCAGGAAGGCCGGCCGCCTTCTGCCTCTGGGAGTAAAGTGTGGGAGTGGCAAAACCCGGCTGGGAACCGCTGCACAATGCTGCTTTATCAGGAGTTCCCAGGACAGGGCCAGGTGGTGGGTGGCAGGAGCAGGGAGGGCCCGGGAGGGGAGCTCTCTAGGTGAGGACCCCGCCCACCCGGTGCTCTCATCCCTCAAGGGGCGGGCTCGAAAGCTCCTGGGCAGCCTGCCTCTAATGGAGACAGCAGAAGAGGGGTGGGGGAAGGAGGGAGAGCTTTGCCCCGGGTGGCAGGCGAGGCGGCCACAGTGATTAGGAGCCAGGCCTCCAGCATCCAAATCCCAGCTCCACTTGCTCTGTGACCCGGGGCAGGTCTCCCAGGCTCTCAGTCTCCTCCCTAGAAAATGGAGATGGTAAGAACACGTATGTCTTGGAGCTGATGGGAGGGTCCAGTAGGTTAGTTCACAGAAAGCACTCAAACAAGTGCCTGCTCATATTAACAACACAGCTATTGTGACATAGCTATAATATTAATACAGCTATTAGTAATGCAGCTAAACAGTCTTTGAGCACTTACTATATGTTTTGCCTGCCGAGTATACATTTATATCCTCAAAACAACCCTAAGAGTAGATACCATTAGCACCCTCATTTTACAGAGGAGGACACCCGGGCACAGAGAGGCGGTGTGACTTGTCTGGGGTCACACAGCTAGTAAGAGACAAAGCTGGCTGTGTCAGACGCGTTAGGAGCTCCAGAACAGAGCCAAGGGTTTGACTGCCACATCTGCCACATATTTGCTGTGGGATTGCTGGCCTGTGCCTCAGTTTCCCCTTCTCAGAGAAAGTAAAATTATCAGGAATAGAGAGCTCCGAGAAAAGGAAGCTCAAGATGGCTTTCAATAACACAAAGCTGTCCCACTTTGCTCTGATTAAAATCAGAACCACAACGGGACTGTTTGTCACCTATCTGACTGGCAAAGGTGAGAGTGTCAGGTGACACCCATCTATTCCAGCAGGGGAGTGAGGAAACCCCAGCGCCATCAGACACTGAGGGGTGGGAGTGTGAGCCGGACAACCTCCCCATCAGGGTGAAACACTACCGGCAAAGCTAACCGGGTGCCTGTGTCACACCACGAGGCCACGAGCTCAGACTCCCATCTAGAGACGTGCGCACAGTCACACTCAGGCGGGTGCAGCCCTGTTCACGGCACAGAAAGACGGGAACGGCCTGACGGCCATCAGTACACAATGGCTGTGCTGTCTGTGGGGGCGCGCGTGTGCATGGGACACTCGAGGCGGCACTCTGTGTCCTGACAGCGAGCCTCGGAGTGGGAAACGCAAAGCACAGGACAGAATATAAACATGGGAAGTCCGCTCCATCTGAGTAAAAACAAAAGGGAGGGGCAGGCACTTGGGGGAACAAATATTCCAAGAAAGAAAGAAAAGAAACCGGGGGTGATGATGCTATCTCTGGGAAGGGCCTGGCAGGCGGGTGGGAAAGAGATTTGCTCGTCCCTGTACATCCTTTTGTGCTGTGTGCAGTTTTTCAGTGATTATTTAGGGGAATAGGTAATGCATGCACATGGAGCAAAAACGTGCTTTCTGAAAATTAAAACACAGGAAAAGAGAAATGAGGTTAATAACACCTCCTCAGGGTCTCTGGGCGCAGCGGCACGGCCATGCTCACAGACTCACAGCACCCGCGTGCCTGGCACACCGAGTGGGGCCCCGGGGGGCTGGGGTTATTACAGCTCACTACCAGATGAGAACCCAGAGGGCGACAGTGTGCAGGGGGTGCCTGGCATGCGGACCTAGGGCCCCGGGGGGGCTGGCGTTATTAGAGTTCACTGTGGGATGAGAACCCAGAGGGGGACAGGGTGCAAGGGACGGAAACCGTCAAAAGCACCAAGTTCAACATTTACCAAATGCTTACTGCGTGTTGAGCATCGGGCTAAGCACGAGGCATACACAAGATCTCCCGTCCTCCCACAGCCCTGAGAGGTGGCCACCAATACCCCCTGTAACAGGTGAGGAATTGGAGGCCCAGGGAAGTTCTGTCTCTTACCCAGGGGCTCCCAGCCAGTGGGAAAGGCTAAGGGATGTGTGTGGATTGGGCAGTTCCGGCAGGGAAGTTCCCACTGGCCCTAGGGAAGGCAGCAGATGGCCTCCCAGCCTGGGGAGGGTCAGGGCAGGACCAGAGGGCCCCAGGAGACAGGCTTCAGTGAGCGGTGGCTTCCGTCGCATCCGCCAGAGCTGGCTCCCCTGGGATGGGAGAGTGTTCCCCTTCTCACCCTCTTTGGCCCCCCCAACCTTCCTGTGGGCCAAGGAATGTGGCAGACGAGAAGCCTTGGCCCCCGATGGGTGACTACGCGGGAAGGGTCCCACCTTCCTGGCCGTGACTTGGAAGGAGGCTGCTTCCTGCTGGCAGCATGTGAGGGGCTGGGCTCGGTGATGGGAGAAACAGCTGCTGGGGACACCCCTGACCAGTGTCTGGCCAGGAAGTCTGGCTCGCCTGAGCCAGTGGAACGAGGAGTAGATGAGAAAGCAAAGGGAGGCCCGGAGGGAGGTAGGGACCCAGCGCCCAGAAACTACCAGGTTGAACAGGTCCCCACGGAGCTTCTGTCAACAAAGGAGCCTGGGTAAGAACCAACTGGACAGGTATCAAGCCCGTCTCGTCCAAGCCAGTTCCAAATCACAGAAGGGCAGCCCCAGTAAGCAGTGACACTGAAGCCCCAAGGCCTGGGGTTCAGTCCTACCTCTGCTACTGCCTGCTGTGGGACCTTCAGCAAGCCCTGTACCTCTCTGGGCCTCCTTTCTCATCTCTAGAGTAAGGATGATACTAGCACCTACTTCACAGGTTGCTGTGAAGATGAGTAAGGTAACACGGGTAAAGCGCTGATGACCTCGGCTGGCACGAGGACGCTCCTCCATCGCTGTCCCCTCGTCCTCTCCACCCTCTTCTGCTTGGACTGTCACAGTAGCCTCCCCACAGTCTCCCTGTTGCCAACCCCCCGCGATCCGTCCCCCACACAGCAGCCCGAGCAATCTTTATAAAAGGAAAACCAGATGTCGCTAAAGCCTCTGATGACTTCCCATTATGCACAGAATGGAATCCACATACCCCACTGGGCTCTGCCAGGCCCTGCTGTATCCGACACAGCCTCCAAGCCTCTGACCCCACCCCCCGCTCAGCCACACTGGCTTTTCTTTTGCTTTTTTATTTATTTCTGTTGTATTTTATGTATTTCTTTAACTGCTCTTTGCAGAGCAAGGCTACCACGCAGTCAGGGTGCACAGGGTACCCTACACTGGCCTATCTGATGATCTTCGACCATCCCGAGGTCATTCCGACCTCAGGGCCTTGGCACTTCTGTACCCACGACCTGTCACATTCTTTCTACCTCCTTCCAGCCTCGCTTATATTTTCTCATCAGTCAGATGTCATCTTATCCAGAAAGCCCTCCTCGATTCCCCACGCTGGGTCACATGCCTCCTCCGGCTTCCTACGGCCCCTGCGCCTCCATTCCAGTCCCAATCCCTCTCTGTGCCCCTCTCCACCATCCGGCCCCACCCCCTCTGCCTGGGTTTCCCCATCCTTCTCTGACCCCTCTGCCTGGATCCCCCCCAATCCCACCCCGACCTCTCTGCCTGGGCCCCACCATCCCGCCCGGACCCCTCTGCCTGGGTCCCACCATCCCGCCCGGACCCCTCTGCCTGGGCCCCACCATCTCGCCCTGACCCCTCTGCCTGGGACCCACCATCCCGCCCGGACCCCTCTGCCTGGGCCCCACCATCCCGCCCGGACCCCTCGCCTAGGCCTCTCCTTCATGGCCCTGGCCTCTCTGGGCTGTCACTGCCTGGGGACAGCAGGTCTGCCTCCTTCACTGTACTATAATCTACAAGGGTAGAGCTGGGCTGTGTTGGTTACCACTGGGATCAACAATCAGATACACAGAAAGAATGTAACAACGCCTCACCAGCCTCCAACTTCCACCTCCGTCCTCCCTGCCTCCCTACTGAGAGGTTCAAGTCAGTATAGTTCTCTCTCCCAGCTGTCACCCCTGGCACCTGCCCCTAAAGGGCAGTTGGGGCAAAGTTGCAGTCACCGTCCTGGATGCCCAAGGGTGTAAAGGTGAAAGCCCTCCCAGCCTGCCTTCTCCTCTGGGTGTAGGGACTCAGTGGGGACCAGGTCCCAGCTAAGCCAGTTGCGTGAACCATCTCCCCATGTTTCCAACCAGACTGGTGGGTGGGTGGGTCCATAAACCTCCCATCTCACGGCCGAGGAAATCATTTCAGCGAGGGCCACAAAGCTGTCCAAAGCAGGACTTGGAATGAAGGGAGCCTCGGAGCCTGCTGGGGAAGACAGTGGTCCAGCCACTGGGGGCGCGACTTGGCAACCGCCAGGAAAGTGGGGAGTTCTGGCTTTTCCGCTGCTAGGCATATGCCGGACAGACTCTGGCCATGGTCTACAGGAACACGGGTTCCAGAAGGCCCATCATCGCACTGTTACGGCCCCAACAGGAGACCACCTCAGTGGCCATCAATAGGTGAAGAGCCAACTCCTGTGTGACACCATCACAAAAAGAAATACCCACAGGAAAAATAAATGGCCTGTCCTAGACCAACACACATCCCCATGGAGGGAGATCCAAACTCCAATGCTCAGCTCAAAGCGGGGTGCAGGGGTGCACGCCTATAATCCCAGCTACTCCAGAGGCTGAGGCGGGAGGATCACTTGAGCCCAGGAGTTAGAGGCCAGTCTAGGCAACATAGCAAGACCCCATCTCAAATATACCTATAATGTTGAACAAAAACAGCAAGTTGCAGAAAGCCATGTTTATGGTGACACCATTTATCTGAACAGTGAAACAACGGTGGTCAGCCCCTGCTGGCCATAAGAACTGTCCAGGGAGCTTCCAAAAGCCTGAGGCCAGCCCCAGCCCAGACCAAGTAAGTTGGAACCAGAATTTCCATGGCAGGCCTGGGCCAAAGCATCTTTTCAAAGCTCTCCAGGGGGTTCCAATGTGCAGCCAGGGGCAAGAGCTGTTGCTCTACTGGTGGTGAATACATCCAAGGGCAGTAAAAGTGTGAAAGGCAGAAGAGGAATGGTGACTGCCATGCCCAGGACAGCGGCTGCCCCTGGAAGGGAGGGAGGAAGCCGGGGAGGAGGAGACTCTTGGCCTCTAACTGCATCACGGTGTGTTCTGTCCCAGGCCAGACACTGGCTGGATGTATGAGTGTTTCATTATACCGAAAGCCCTGCTTTTTCCCCTACCTGAACGTGTGTTGAAGGAATAAAAGTGGCAAATAAGAAATCATTTGTCCAAGGTCCCATGGCTGGTAAATGAGCGAGGGACCTGAATATGGGTCTCCAATGCCCAAACTCTATCCTTCTTTATCTTTTTGGCACTTTATCTGTGCCAAACCCTGAGACGCTGAGTGAGCTGGCACCGCAAGGCTGGGAGGCTGGGCCAGCCTCAGAGGGCTGCCTGGCAGCATGCCGGCTCCCCAACCCTGCCAGAGCCAGGTGGGGATGGGGTGGCTGCCAGAGAAAGCCAGGAGGCAAGTGGAGCAAGGGCCTCCACCGTCTCTGAGGCCCTCCCCAGGCAGCAGTCGGGTGGCAGCAGCAGCAGCAGCAGCAGCAAGACTAATGCTTACACAGCAATTACTACATGCGGGGCCTTGGGCCAAGGCTCTCTAGCCCGCATCCTCACGGCAATTCTATGAGGCAGCGCTAACGCTATGCCCATTTTGCAGAAGTGGAAACGGAGGTCCTCACACGCTCTGTGAGTGATGGAGCAGGGTGTGTACCAGACATCCCTGGCCCAGCACTGCTTTCTGAACCACACTCCATCACGGCCTCACGCAGCTCCACACACACAGGTACTCCTCAGCCCTCCCCTGCTCCCACCGTCCCTCCCAGGCTGAGCACCCTCAGGGTCTCGCCCTGAACCTGCACAGGCTACGTGTTGCCCCAGATCCCCAACTCTGCACCCGAGTCCTGACCTCCACTCATGCCAGGGCCTCTGCACACACTGCTCCTCCTGCCTGGTGAGCCCATTCCCAGCCCTCCTCCTCATCCTTCAGAGCCTTCCCAGGGGAAAGGGACTCAGGCTTCAGCCCAGGGTAGGGGCACTCTCCCGGCTCCCTGAAGACGCCCTTGCAAGCCACACCACCGTTTGTAGAGACGTAGCCTCGTGTCACTGGCTTGGGGGCTGGTTCCACTGTGCTCCAACCAGGGGACTGAGTGCCCTCTGAGGCTAGGGGCTCTGTGGATCTTGTCCGCTGCCACACTCCAGCACCCAGCATACTGCCCAACAGTCAACCCCCAGCAACGTCGCATCCTCTGCAGGCCAGGCAGGGCTTCGTGGGGACCGAGGCAAGGAACCCCACAGAGCAATTCCACCACGTACCCTAATAATTAAGGTAAGGAGGGAGGGAACGGCTGGGCAGATGAGAGAACAAGAGCCCGCAGAAAGTGCGAGCCAGGGTGGTCCCGGGCCAGCTGAGAGTGAGCGACCTGTCAGTGAGAGAGGGCAGGGTGGGGAAAGGATTCCCAGCAGAAGGAACAGGAAGGTCAAAGATCGGGTGGCAGGCATGGGCCTGGGCTGGGGAGAAATGGGCAGAGCCGTAGGAAGTAAGGTGGGAGTGACTGAGGACCACAGCGAGAGCTTAGGGTTTTAAGAACAGTGAACACCCAGCTCTGCCCGCGGTACCACCCAGGGACACCCTCCCCAGTTAGAAGCCCATCCGACTCCCTCACTGGGACTCCAGACCACCCACAAACACTCCACTCCCATAGGCCCACGGGAATCTGCCCTGCCAGATCACCCCTTCCAAGGAAACCAAGCTGACAATCCCATAGGCCAAGGGAGTGGCCCAGCCCTGCCCAGCCCCCTGCTTCCAGGAGAGACCTAATGGCCAGCACCAGACAATGTGGCGACCAGGAGCAGGAGCCCTGGCATCACCCAGGCCCAGCTTCGATTAACTCTGCCTTCAGCAGAAACTTCTGAGCCTCACTTTTCCCGTCTGTAAAATAGGTTCATGTTGAGCAGTCACTTCACAAGATTGCAGCAGGGGTGAAATACGACCAGGCACACAGGGCGTGGAGCACAGTGTGAGCCCTCATTAAACATTAACCGACATTATGATGATTTGAGAGGCGGTCGGCCAGAGCAGGGCTCTGGGCCAGAACTCCAGAGTTAGAATCCCAGCGCACAACTTACGCATCGGGTGACCTTGGGCAAATCACTTAACCACTTAACCTCTTAATACCAGGTTAAGACCCCCTAAGACTGTAGTGAGGACTGAATCAGCTAATACAAGTAAAGCGTTAAAAAAAGGGTCTAGCCCATAGTAAGTGCTTCATGAGTGTTTGCCATTATTATTTGTGGGAGAGTTCCCCCTTCTCCTGCCACCAGGAAGCATCTCCGACCCCGCCCCTGGATGCCCCGCCCCCCCGTCCCCTGCAATACGCCCTCCTTGGGTTTTAATTTTTGACTCTGGGAAACAGCTGCCCCGCTGTCAGATTCTCACCTTTGCACCTTCTAGGCACGCCCCAGCTTTGAACCCCTAAAAGACGCCCCCGAACCTAAAACTCATTCATCTGCTCCGCTGGGGGCAGCTTTAAACCTCCAACCTGGGGCCCCTGGGGCTGAGGCCTCTGACCCTTGTAGAGGCAGCCTCACCTCAAGTTATTAACTTGGACCCCATCTTTTTTGAGACTCGCCCAGATCCCCTCGAACGCGCCCCTACTTCGAATTTCAAACTTTGCACTCCCCTTCGCCACGCCCCCTTCGCTGGTTTGACCTCCGACCTCCACTACAACTCCCTCCAGACTGCGTTAACCCCCGACCCCTCGGACGCGACCCTTCCCTCCACCAGTGAACTTTGACCCCAGCGGCCCCGCCCCCCTCCTCGCGGAAACGCCGTCTCTCCGCCAGCGCCCGGCCCACTGCAAGCCCCTGGCCGAACCCCTTATCCTACCGGCTCGGCGCCGCAGTCGCTCGCGGCCTAGCTGCTCGGCCTGGAACTCCGCGCCCTCGCGCCTCCCTCAGCTCGCTTGCGCCGCCGCCACCGCGGATACTGCCGCCGCCATGTTGAATCCCCAACGAACATCCGGGGTTTTCCCCGCTCACCGCCCACCAGTCCCCATAGCAACGAGGCTGACCGGGCAGTGGGCAGGATCAGCGCGGGGGCGGAGTCGGGCGCCTCTCAGGGCCCGCTCCAGCCTCCGATTGGTGCAGAGCGTCCAATCGGAAACCTTCGTGCAGAAAATGCCAAGCGGGGATTGGAAATTTTGGAAAAGGTGCGGGAAGGCTGGCTCCCAGCCCACTGAAGTCCTTAAAGGGGAAATGACTGTTTTCGTGTGATACCGATTTTCTAACTTCCCCCCAGAAGGAGTTTAGGGGCTGGGAGAGAGTAATGAGTTAATAATGGGCAGAAACAGTTCTTAAGCACTTACTAGGAGCCAGGCACCTGGACAAGTGCTTTACTTGCATTTTCTCGCTGCATATACAACCCTGTGGTATAATATCATTAATATCCGTTTTACAGATAAAGAAACTGAGATTCAGAGGGTGAAATAGCTGGCAGAAAGAAGGTAATGAGTTTTGAACGCTGGTCTGTCTGAGCCCGGTAACCTGATACTGTTTGATCTTAAATTTTAAAATTCGTTTTTACAAAGTAATTAGTCAAAATATTAGAAACAAACACCAGACATCTTCTTTTTAAAATTTATTTTATTTTATTTGTACTTATTTATTTATCTTGAAACGGAGTTTCCCTCTTGTTGCCCAGTCTGGAGTGCAATAGCTCGATCTCAGCTCACTGCAACTTCTGCCTCCCGGGTTCGAGAGATTCTCCTGCCTCAGCCTCCTGAGTAGCTGGAATTACAGGCGCCCACCACCACGCCCGGATAATTTTTTGTATTTTTAGTAGAGAGAGCGTTTCACCATGTTGGCCCGGCTGGTCTCGAACTCCTGACCTCAGGTGATCCACCCGCCTTGGCCTCCCAGAGTGCTGGGATTATAGGCATGAGCCACCGCACCGGCCTTTTTCTTTCATTTTTAGAGAGGGTTTTTCCGTGTTGGCTAGGCTGGTCTCGAACTCCTGGGCTCAAGCTATACTCCCGCCTCGACCTCCCAAAGTGCTGGGATTGCAGGTGTGAGCAAAGGCGCCCCGCCAGACAGCTCTCCTCCTGGATCTTAGTCACTGGACTCTAGCCTTCATGCTGTTCCTGAACTCTGTCAGGTGCGCTCTCACCTCAGTCTTTGCATTGGCTGTTCCTCTGTCGGTTACATACTCTTCCCCCAGGTATCCTTATCTCTCCCTTCCTCCCTTTTTTCAGGGCTTTACACAGATGTCACTTTCTCTGTGAAATAATTCCCTCGCCCACCCTAAGGAAAGCAGCAAACATCCCTCTCACATACTACCAAACCCTGTCTGCTTTTTTCTTATTTCTCGTTGCTAATTGTAGTTATTGCCTGTTGGTGGTCTCCTCTGCTGGAATGTCAGCCCCATGACAACACGGATTTCTGTCTTTGTTCACTGCTGCATTCCCAGCGCCCTGGCACCGTTGACATGTAGATGCTCAGTAAACATTGGTGAAAGGGATGTTTGAATGAGTGGTAATTCCACCCCTTCAGAGATATCAGAGATACTCTTAAATGTTTGGTGCTTCTCCTCTGCCCCAGAACAGCCACATAGTAGGCATTTAATTAATTTCTATTAATGTCTGTGGCAATAATGAATGAATGATTGAATGGTGAGTTAATGAATGAATGATTGAATGAGTTAATTTTTCTTTATGTTTACCTACCCTTTTTCTTTTTATTTGTTCATTCTTTTTTTTTTCTCTCTCTCTCTCTTTTTTCTTTTTTTTTTTAGGTAGATGTTTTATTCTGTCACCTAGGCGGGGTTGCAGTCTGAAACTCCTGGGCTCAAGTGATCCTTCCACCCCAGCCTCTCAAGTAGCTGGGACTACAGGCATATGCCACCACACTGGCTAATTTATTTTCCCCCTCCTCTCCCGGTCCTTCCCCTCCCCTTCCCGTCCCTCCCCTCCCCTTCCCTTCCCTTCCCTTCTTTCAGAATCAGAATCTCACTTTGTCACCCAGGCTGGAGTGCAGTAGCATGATCTTGGCTCACTGCAACCTCCGCCTCTGGGGTTCAAGCAACTCCTGGGTGCCTGCCACCATGCCCGGCTAATTTTTGTATTTTTAGTAGAGATGGGGCTTTCCCATGTTGACCAGAATGGTCTCGAACTCCTGACCTCAAGTGATCTGTCCACCTTGGCCTCCCAAAGTGTTGGATTACAGGCATGAGCCACTGCATCCGGCTTGGCTAATTTCCTTAATTTTTAGTAGAGACAGGGTCTCGTTGTGTTGCCCAGGCTGGTCTTGAACTCCTGGCCTCAAACAGTCCTCTCACCTTGGCCTCCCAAAGTGTTGGGATTGCAGGTGTGAGCCACCATGCCTGACCCCTTTTCTCTTTTAACAGAATTGGACATATACATTTGTAAAGAATGTTGTGTCTTTTATTTAATTTATTTTATTTTATTTTTTTTTTTTTTGAGGCAGAGTTTTGCTCTCCTTGCCCAGGCTGGAGTACAATGGCATGATCTCAGCTCACCACAACCTCCGCCTCTCAGGTACAAGCGATTCTCCCTCCTCAGCCTCCCGAGTAGCTGAGATTACAGGCATGTGCCACCACGTCCAGCTAATTTTGTATTTTCAGTAGAGACGGGGGTTTCTCCATGTTGGTCAGCCTGGTCTCGAACTCCTGACCTCAGGTGATCTGCCCCCCTCGGCCTCCCAGAGTGCTGGAATTTCATGTGTGAGCCACCGCGCCCGGCCTAGAATGCTGTGTCTTTTAAAACACAAGATTGTAAATATCACCAGTGTCTTTCCATATTCTTCAAGATTAGTTTTAATGACTGCGTAAGATGCCATCCTATCAATGAACGTGAATTTGTTTAATCACTGTCCTTTTGAACATCTATGCTGTAGTACCTTGCCATTATAAATAACCATCCTCCCTGTCACGCAACATCCAAGCAGCTAAATATTTGTGCCCGTCTCTAATTATTTCCTTGTGCCTGTCTCTAATTATTGTTCCTACTGCAAATGAAACTTCTGGGTCAAGGAGAAGGTATATCTTTAAGAATTAAGAATAGTAACTGGCTGGGTGCGGTGGCTCCCGCCTGGAATCCCAGCATTTTGGGAGACCGAGGCAGGCAGATCACTTGAGGTCAGGATTTCGAGATCAGCCTGGCCAACCTGGTGAAACCCCCGTCTCTACTAAAAATACAAAAATTAGCTGGATGTGGTGGCACACGTCTGTAATCCCAGCTACTCAGGAGGCTGAGGCAGGAGAATCGCTTGAACTTGGGAGTCAGAGGGTACAGTGAGCCAAGGCGGCAGAGGTGGCATCACTGCACTCCAACCTGGGCGACAGAGTGAGTGAGACTCTCTCAAAAAAAAAAATGATAACAGTTCCCATGTTTCAAGCATTTCTGTGCATGAGGAGGCATGGTGCTAAGCCCTGTAATTGTAACAACTAAAGCTGTGAATATTCATCCCTTTTCCAGAGGAGGAAACTGAGGATTAGAGGAGTAACTTCACTTGCTCAAACTCAAGGACCAAGGGGGCAAACCCAGCTTTGACTCCCGGGCACTGTTCTCATTGACTGCCCTCTGCTGCCTCCTCATGGCCTGGGACACACATTGCCAAATTGTGCTATAGGGATCCAACTCACACTCCCAGCAGCCTTCAGAGAAAACGTGCCCTTTAAAGAATCCTTGTCGGCACTGGGTGCCGGGCGCAGTGGCTCACGCCTGTAATCCCAGCACTTTGGGAGGCCGAGGCGGCCGGATCACGAGGTCAAGAGATAGAGACCATCCTGGTCAACTTGGTGAAACCCCGTCTCTACTAAAAATACAAAAATTAGCTAGGCTTGGTGGCGGGCGTCTGTAATCCCAGCTACTCAGGAGCCTGAGGCAGGAGAATTGCTGGAACCCGGAGGTGGAGGTTGCAGTGAGCCAAGATTGCACCACTGCACTCCAGCCTGGCGACAGAGCAAGATCGCATCTCAAAAAAAAAAAAAAAGAAGAAGAAGAAGAATCATTGTCAGCATTAAACATTCTTGTTTTTGTACTCTTTTGAAATGCTTGTGTCTTGCAGAATCATTAAAAACAAACAAACAAACAACAACAACAAAAAAAAACAAGACCAGGAGCTGAGATGACAACATCTTGTTTTGGTCATAGTGACCAAAAAAAAAAAAAAAAAAAAAATATATATATATATATATATATATATATATATCAATATTGGTTTATCAATTTTAACAAACAACCATACTAATATAAGTTTTTGGTTTTTTTTTTTTTTTTTGAGACAGAGTCTCGCTCTGTCCAACCAGGCTGCAGTGCAGTGGCGCAATCTCGGCTCACTGCAACCTCTGCCTCCCAGATTCAAGCAATTCTTCTGCTTTAGCCTGCAGAGTAGCGGGGATTAAAGGCGCACACCACCATGCCTGGTTAATTTCTTTTTGTATTTTTAGTAGAGATGGGGTTTTACCATGTTGGCCAGGCTGCTCCCAAACTTGTAACTTCAGGTGATCTGCCCTCCTCAGCCTCCCAAAGTGCTGGGATTACAGGAGTGAGCCACCGCACCTGGCCTACATTCTATTTTATTTTATTTTATTTTATTTTTTATTTAGCTAGCTAGCTAGCAAGGACGGGGAGAGTGTCTCACTTTGTTGTCCAAGCTGGTCTTGAACTCCTGGCCTCAAGCGATCCTCCTGCCTTGGCCTCCCAAAGTGCTGAGATTTCAGCCCTCTTTTTAAAAATTAACAGATAAGCCGGGCGCGGTGGCTCAAGCCTGTAATCCCAGCACTTTGGGAGGCCGAGACGGGCGGATCACGAGGTCAGGAGATCGAGACCATCCTGGCTAACCCGGTGAAACCCCGTCTCTACTAAAAAATACAAAAAAAAAAAAACTAGCCGGGCGAGGCGGCGGGCGCCTGTAGTCCCAGCTACTCGGGAGGCGGAGGCAGAAGAATGGCGTGAACCCGGGAGGCGGGGCTTGCAGTGAGCTGAGATCCGGCCACTGCACTCCAGCCTGGGCGACAGAGTGAGACTCCGTCTCAAAAAAAAAAAAAAAAAAAAAAAAATTAACAGATAAAAGTGTATGTATTTAACGTGTACAACACGATGTTTGAAGTATATATACATTTTGGGATGACTAACTCTAGCTAATTAACATATGCATTACCTCACGTAACTATCATTTTTGTGTCTGCTTTATCCTTTTTTGCATGGTTTGAGTTTATATATTTTTAGCAATGAGTGTGTTGCTTTCTCACCTGAAATAAAATAAAACTATTACCATTTTTAAAATTTGCTGAAAAGAAGCACCGAAGATCCGGAGGGAGGAAGGGGCTAGGAGGAAAAACTCCTGTCCTAGGAGGGAACTCATGTAACAGAAACCCCTGCAAAAAACCTCGAAGAGCATCCTGTCTCTTTGGCTGTGTGTGTGGGATCCGGGAGAAACTGAGTTTCCTCCTCGACTTGTTGCCCGCTCCACAGGCTCTGTCCTCATCTCCCTCCATGTCCCCCTTGCTCAATCTTAGGGTGGCCAAATTTAGCCAATAAAAATATAAAATGCAGGCCGGGCATGGTGGCTCACGCCTGGAATCCCAGCACTTTGGGAGGCAGGAGGATCACCTGAGCCCAGGAGTTCAAGACCAGCCTGGGAAACATAGCGAGACCCCCCCCCCCACCCTTGCCCCCCACCCGCTGTCTCTACAAGAAAAAGAAAAAAGAAAATTAGCCGGGCATGGTGGCACTCACCTGTGGTCTCAGTTACTTGGGAGGCTGAGGGAGGATGATTGCTTGAGCCCTGGACGTTGAGGCTGCAGTGAGCTGTAATTGCACTACTGCACTCCAGCCTGGGCAACAGAGCAAGATCCTGTCTCAAAAAATAAAATAAAAATAGGCCAGGTGCAGTGGGTCACGCCTGAAATTCCAGCATTTTGGAAGACTGAGGCGGGTGTATTACCTGAGGTCAGGAGTTCAAGACCAGCCTGGCCAACATGGTGAATCCCCGTCTCTACTAAAAATACAAAAATTAGCCAGGTGTGGTGGTGGGCGTCTGTAATCCCAGCTACTCGGGAGCCTGAGGCAGGAGAATCGCTGGAACCCGGGAGGTAGAGGTTGCAGTCAGCCAAAATTTCGCCACTGCACTCCAGCCTGGACAACAAGAGCCAAACACTCCATCTCAAAAAATAGGAATAAATGAAGAACTCATTCAGGTGCTGGGAGGGTGGTGCGCCCCAACTCCATGGGGACAGAAGCTGCTATGCTCACCCTATGTATCTCTTCATTTAAATATCCTTAGTCGTAAGCCTTAAATGTAACTGTTTCCCTGAGTTCTGTGAGCTGCTCTAGCAAATAAATCGAACCCCAAGAGGGGGTTGTGGAGACCCTAACTTGAAGCTGGCCGGTCAGAAGTTCCCCGGAGACCCAGACATGTGACTCGGGGGAAGGAGGGAGCAGTCTGTGGGCCTGAGCCCTCAGCCTGTGGGATCTGAGGCCATCTTTGGGTAGATGGTGTCAGAATTGAGTTGGAGGACACCCAGCCGGTGTCTGCTGCTTGGTCTGTGGAGGTACCCGCCCCCTGCATTTGATCACGTTCTTTGTTGATGACTGTTGTTGTGGTGTTTTGTTTTGTTGTTTGAGACAGAGTCTTGCTTTGTTGCCCAGGCTGGAGTACAGTGGCATGATCTCGGCTCACTGCAACCTCCGCTTCCCGGGTTCAAGTGATTCTCCTGCCTCAGCCTCCCGAGTACGTGGGATTACAGGTGCCCGCCACCACGTCTGGCTAATTTTTGTATTTTTAGTAGAGAGGGGTTTCACCACGTTGGCCAGGCTGGTCTCCAACTCCTGGCCTCAAGTGATCTCCCTGCCTCGGCCTCCCAAAGTTCTGGGATTACAGGCATGAGCCACCGCGCGACTGGCCGTTGTGGTGTGAGAGCAGAGAAAAAACAGTTTCAAAGGTTTTCCCTTCATAGGGGGTGCATGTTTCTTTCATGGTTCTCAGTTGCCGTCAACAGAAACCACTTCTGGCTGATTTGAGCAACAAAGGAGTGTAATAAATAAATACTTATTGATGAATGAATCCAGAGCCCCACGGATCCCCCAGTTTTCCCATGGGCTCTCCCCGTGGCCCTGCTTCCCTTTTTGGGACCACCCGCTACCTCCCAACCCCAGCCTGCAGTGCAGGCATCTGTGCAGCCTTTGAAAGCCTTGTGACCGGGGACGTGGTGGCTTACACCTGTAATCCCAGCACTTTGGGAGGTCAAGGCTGGCTGATTGCTTGAGCCCAGGAGTTGGAAGCCAGCCTGGGCACCATAACAAGACCCCATCTCTACAAAAAATACAAAAATTAGCTGGGTATGGTGGCACGTCTAGTAGTTCCAGATACTCAGGAGGCTGAGGTGGGAGGATCGTTTGAGCCTGGGGAGGTCAAGGCTGCAGTGAGTCATGATTGTGCCACTGCACTCCAACCTGGACGACACAGTGAGACCCTGTCCCAGAAAAAAAAAAAAAAAAAAAAAAAAAAGACGCCGGGTGCGGTGGCTCAAGCCTGTAATCCCAGCACTTTGGGAGGCCGAGACGGGCGGATCACGAGGTCAGGAGATCGAGACCATCCTGGCTAACCCGGTGAAACCCCGTCTCTAATAAAAAATACAAAAAACTAGCCAGGTGAGGTGGCGGGCGCCTGTAGTCCCAGCTACTCGGGAGGCTGAGGCAGGAGAATGCCGTGAACCCGGGAGGCGGAGCTTGCAGTGAGCTGAGATCCGGCCACTGCACTCCAGCCTGGGCGACAGAGCGAGACTCCGTCTCAAAAAAATAATAATAATAAAAATTAAAAAATAAAAAAAATAAAAAGACCTTGCTCAGCTTCATCTCTCAGAAGCTTCAGGGTCTCCGGCCCTGCAACCTGCAATTTCCTGTGCACATCACACAGGGCAGGTGTTGCAATCAGTCCTGCATGCCTGTCTGCTGCACACCCAGCCCCGGGAAGCTCCTAAGGGCTGAGCCTTTATCTGAGTCACCTAAGTCACTGTCATTCCTACTGATAAGCATCCCTCAGTGCCAAGCCCTGTGCTAAGCATTTTACCTTTATTTCTCATGCCTTCCTTCTTCCGTGCAAACCACATTTATTGAGCACCTACTGTATACCAGGGACCAAGGTAACAGTGGGGGACAGAACTGGCAGAAAACAAACAAACAAAAAAAAAAACCTGTGGTCTAGGGAACTCACATTCTGTTGGGGGAGAAAAGGAACAAATAATTAAACATGTCTATATAGTGGGGTCACAAGATGTAAATGCCTTTTTTTTTTTTTTTTTTTTTTGAGATGGAGTCTTGCTCTGTCACCCAGGTTGGAGTGCAGTGGTGCTATCTTGGCTCACTGCAACCTCTGCCTCCCAGGTTCAAACGATTCTCCTGTCTCCTGAGTAGCTGGGATTACAGGTGTGCATGACCACACCTGGCTAATTTTGTATTTTTACTAGAGACGGGGTTTCACCATGTTGGCCAGACCGATGACCTCTGGTTGGTCTTGAACTCCTGACCTCAGGTGACCTGCCCACCTTGGCCTCCCAAAGTGCTGGGATTATAGGCGTGGAACCATCGCACCCAGCCCTCAGAGTCTTGAAGGAATATAAAGCAGGGAAGGGAGATGGGAGGTATGTGGAGGGTAAAGCTGTTTTATTTTATTATTAATTATTAATTTTTTAAGAATTAATTTATATTTATTTATTTATTTGAGACAGGATCTCACTTTGTCATCCAGGCTGGTGTGCAATGGTGCGATCTTGGCTCATTGCAGCCTCAACTTCCTGGATTCCAGCGATTTTCCCACGTCAGCCTCCTGAGTGGCTGGACCACAAGTGCACGCCACCACACCCAGCTAATTGTAGTTTTGCTAGAGATGGGATTTCGCCATGTTGGCCAGGCTGGTCTCAAACTCCTGAGTTCAAATGATCCTCCCACCTCGGCCTTCCCAAAGTGCTGGGGTTACGGGTATAAGCCACAGTGCCCAGTCTTAGGTTTTAATTTTTGTTCGGTCCATAGTAAGTGTGTGTATTTATGAGGTATGTGAGATATTTTGACACAGGCATGCAACGTGAAGTAATCACATCATGGAGAATGGGGTTTCCATTCCCTCAAGCATTTATCCTTTGTGTTACAACCCAATCACACTCTTTGAGTTATTTAAAACTGTGCAATTATTATTGAGAATAGTCACCTTGTTGGGTGATCAAATAGTAGGTCTTATTCATTCTATTTTTTTTTTAAACCCATTAACAAAACCAAGGCTGGGCACGGTGGCTCATGCCTGTATTCCCAGCACTTTGGAACGCCGAGGCAGGTGGATCACTTGAGGTCAGGAGTTCGAGATCAGCCTGGCCAACATGGTGAAACCCTGTCTCTGCTAAAAATATAAAAATTAGTCAGGTGTGGTGGTGGGTGCCTATAATCCCAGATACTCAGAAGGCTGAGGCAGGAGAATTGCTTGAACCCAGGAGGCAGAGGTTGCAGTGAGCCGGTATCTCGCCACTGCATTCCAGCCTGGGCGAAACAGCAAGACTCCATCTCAAAAACCAAAAAGAGAGACAAAAAAAAGCCCATCCCCTGCAGCCCCCCAGCACCCTTCCCAGCCTCTGGCCACCATCCTTCTACTCGCTGTGTCTGTGAGATCAATTGTTTCGACTTTTAGCTCCCACAAGCGAGTGAGAACATGCGAGGTTTGTCTTTCTGTGCCTGGCTTATTTCACTGAACTCGATGACCTTGGGTTAGGTGGAGCTATTTTAAACAAGAGGGTCAGAGAGGGTGGCACTGAGTAAGGACCTGAGGGAGGGGAGAAAGGGAGTCATACAGATCCCTGGGGGAACCGTGTCCCCGGCAGAGGGACCTGCCAGTGCAAAAGTGGGCGGTGAGTCCAATGCAGAGGCCAGTGTGGCTGCAGCAGAGTGGGCGAGGGGGGTGATTGAAGGGGATGAGGACAGAGGGGTGACAGGGTAAAATCGTCTGGTGCCTTGTGGACCTGAGACGGAACCATGGGAGATCTGTGAGCCGGGGCGGATGTGATCTGATGCAGGTGTTCACAGGTGCCTTTGGTTGTGTGTGGGGAACAGACTCCAGGGACAAGGAGGGAGCAGGGAATCCAAGGAGTCTGTAGGAAATGAGTGTAGACAGGACCAGGGTGGGAGCTTTGGGGTGGCAAAAGTGTAGAGAGTCTAGATTGACCCAGGCATGGTGGTTCACGCCTGTAATTCTAGCACTTTGAGAGACCAGGGCAGGCGGATCACCTGAGGTCAGGAGTCCGAGATCAGCCTGGCCAACACAGTAAAACCCCGTCTTTACTAAAAATACAAAAATTAGCCAGGAGTTGAGGCAGAAGAATGGCATGAACCCAGGAGGCGGAGCTTGCAGTGAGCCAAGATTGCACCACTGCACTCCAGCCTGGGTGACAGAGCAAGACTCCGTCTCAAAAAAAAAAAAAAAAAAAATTAGCCAGGAGTGATGGCACGCTCCTGTAATCCCAGCTACTTGGGAGGCTGAGTCAGGAGAAGTGCTTGAACCTGGAAGGCAGAGGTTGCAGTGAGCTCACACCACTGCACTCCAGCCTGAGCAACAGGAGTGAAACTCCTTGTCAAAAAAAAAAAGGAGTTTAGATCCATTTCGAAGGCAAGGCAAACAGGATTTTCTAGACACTTGGATGTGGAGCATGAGAAAAAGAGGAATCAAGATAGATCCCAAGGCTTTCAATCTCATTTAACCCCAAGGCAGCCTCACAGAATATTATCATTCTTGGGTTACAGATGAAGAAACAGATTCAGAGAGGGTTGCCGACTTGCCCATGGTCACACAGGAATTGGCAGAGCTGGGATTTGAACCAGTTTCTGTTTGACACCAGTGTCCAACCTCTGCCCTCTGTGGAGGTTGCCACCTCCCGGCATGTCCATAGCCTCACCCAGCCCGGGACAGGGCATGCCAGGCCCACACAGGGCACCAGTTCAGTCAGTGGCCACAGCACTCCATGACTGTCCAGCT
Source organism: Macaca nemestrina (assembly GCF_043159975.1). Lineage (NCBI taxonomy): Eukaryota > Metazoa > Chordata > Mammalia > Primates > Cercopithecidae > Macaca > Macaca nemestrina. The sequence goes on along the minus strand of NC_092144.1, from coordinate 48,308,657 downwards.
TGTGACCTCACGGTCTTGGCCCGGCCCGCCACGGGATTCTCTCACTGCTCATCACCTGTGTTGAGTAACTGTGTTTCCCTGGCTGCCTGCGAGCTCCCAGAGGGCATGACTGTAGCCGATTCATCACTGTCCCTGGCATTGCCTGGCCGGAGCCTGGCATGTAGTGGCCTTCATTAAGGCAATCAATATTTATTAAGCATCTATCTTGTGCTGGGCAATGCTGGGATGCAGCTCTGGGCCCCGTCCTTCTGAGGTTGAAGTCCAGTGGGGGAGTCAGAGAGACCTATCTCCAGACAGTGATGGCCTAGAATGGGCAGGACTGGAACTGCAGGGGAGCCCAGAGTCCCCAGCCCAGCCTGAGTAGGGGCCTGGGAGGATTTGGCAGAGGTGTCAAACTCAGGGTCACCACCCTCACAGACTTAGCCTTGTGGGTGTAGACAGCCAATGAACAAGTTAACCAATCAAGGAGAGAATTACAGATGGAAGTAAAATGGGGAAGGGGCAGGCAGCAACAGAGGATATTTTTGCTGGGGTCGACAGAGAAGGCCTCTGAGGAGGGGACACCGAGGTTGAGACCTGAGGTTGAGAAGGTGCCAGCCTGGGATGAGCTGGGGAGAGGGCACACAGGGGGCAGACAGCCAGCGCCCAGGCCCCGCAGTGAGAAAGAGCTGGCTGTGTTCCAGGAACGGCTAGGAGTCCTGCATGCCTTGGGCCAAGTGAGGGGTGGGTGGGAGGGAATAAAATCTGCGGAGGCAGAAACCACGCCCGTGATGGGGGAATAGATAGATCTCAGGTCATCCGGCAGGGCTGGGAGCCCGCAGGTCCCAGGGCAGCCGTCAGCCCTGGGGCCTTTACCTGTGATTCGTGGAGTCCGACCACTTCCTTCACCTGCTCAGAGCCTCCTCTGGCTCCACCCAAAGTCCTCACCATGGCCTGTAAGGCCCCGTAAAAGCCGTCCCCACCATTGCCCTATCCTCAAGCTCGGTCTCCCTCTCACTTCTCCCTGCTCCAGCCACAGTGGCCTCCTCGTGGACACTCCAACAGGGCACGCACGTTTCCTTGTTTTATTTTTCTCTTTTTAAAACTTTTTTATTTACATATATTTTTTGAGACAGGGTCTTGCTCTGTTGCCCAGGCTGGGGTGCAGTGGCGCAATCGTGGCTCACTGCAGCCTCAACCTCCTGGGCTCAAGCCATCCTCCCACCTCAGCCTTCTGGGCAGCTGGGACTCCAGGCACACACCACCACGCCCAGCTAATTTTCGTATTTTTGGTAGAGACAGGGTTTCGCTGTGTCAGCCAGGCTGGTCTCAAACTCCTGGGCTCAAGTGATCCGCCCGCCTCAGCCTCCCAAAGTGCTGGGACTACAGATGTGAGTTACTGTACCCGGCCAGCCAGGCACATTTCTGTCTCAGGGCCTTTGCACTGGCTATTCCTCTGCCTGGAACGCTCTTTCCCCAGATGTCTGCCCACTTGGCTCCCTCCCCACCTCCTTCGGATCAAATGTTGCCCTCTCAGTGAGATCCCCCTGAAAACTGCAACCACTCCTTCACTGTCCCTGCATTTTCTATGCACAAATCGCCATTTAACCAACTCATTTATCGCGGTTTTTGTCCAACTCTCTGGTTAGGGTGTCAGCTCTGTGAGGGCCGAGATCTCTGTCTTGTAAATGGCTGTCTCTCCAGCTCTGAGAACAGAGCCTGGCACATGGTAGATGCTGGATAAATTATGATTCAATAAATAAAAGACAGGAAAGAAAGGAAGGAAAGGGGGCACGAACTGGCAAGTCTGTGGGCTCTCGCGGTTCATCATCTGTCCTAGCTGGGAGGCAAGAGTGTTAACACGTCTCCTCTTCCCGGATAAGACGGTGCCAGGCTGGGAAACTGAGGCACGAAGGGACTCTCCGTAGCAGTCCTGGAGCAGTGAAGCGGGAGCCAGGCTTCAGACCAACTCTCAATGCCGCGCTCAGAAGAAAAAGTCCCCGACACCACCTGCTGGTGAGTAGTATCATGACAGTTGTGGCCACCTTGCTGACGGAAGGCTGGTGATGCCCTTGCCCAGTGGGCAGGACAGGAGGCAGCCCAGGGGTATCCCCGGAAGATGCGCAGAGTCCATGGAGCCACGGCTTAAGCCCCTTGATGCCTGAAGCCCTGTGGGCACCTCGCCCGATCAGAGCTATGCAGGAGGGTGGTGCCCTGCCAGCAGAGACCTGCTCTGTGTCACTCTGTGCCCGCACACCTGCCCTCCCTCCACAGCCAGCCAGGACTCCCACCTCTCCAGGAGGGAACAGCTGCCCCAGCTCCATAGGGCTGCATGCACCCTACATGGGGCCTCTGGAGGGCAGGGGAGTCAGGGCCCACCCAAATCCCCACCCAGGCCTGGGCAGTTTCTGGTCACAGCAGCCAAGGCAGCAAAACGTAGGCTTCTGGAGGAGAGCTGCCCCCATCCCTAGAGATACATCCTCCGGCCAAACAGGGGTCTCACCACCCAGACATCATCTACGATCTTCCCATCCTGTGAGGGACAAAAACAGGGACAGTAGTTACAGCTGAAAGCTTGAACTCTGGGGCCAGATGGCCTGGGTTCCAATCCCCTCTTTGCCCTCTGATGGGCTGTACAACCCCGAGCAAGTGGCTAGACCTCTCTGGGCCTCAGTTTTCCTCATCTGAAAAGTGGTGGGGAGAGTAACAGTACCCACATCATAGATGTTGTGGGAGTTAAATGAGATAGTATGTGTAAACAGAGCCCAGCATATGGAAAGGGCTATGTAAGTGGAGGCTATTCTTAGAGCACAAACTCTGGAGTGAGACAGACCTTACTTTATATTCCAGCACATCCACTCTTTCCCTCTCTCTCTCTTTTTTTTTTTTTTTTTTTGAGACAGAGTCTTGCGGTGTCACCCAGGCTAGAGTGCAGTGGCACGATCTTGATTCACTGCCAAACCTCTGCTTCCCAGGTTCAAGCCATTCTCCTGCCCCAGCCTCCCGACCAGCTGGGATTACAGGCACGCACCACTACGCCTGGCTAATTTTTGTATTTTTTACTAGAGACAAGGTTTCACCATGTTGGCCAGGCTGGTCTTGAACTCCTGACCTCAAGTGATCCACCTGCCTCAGCCTCCTAAAATGCTGGGATTACAGGCATCAGCCACTGCGCCTGGCCAGCACATCCATCCTCTACGTGGCCTTAAGCATGTGGCTGGAATCTCTGAGCATATGCGATGCACAAAGTAATAGATGCCCAGAGTCATGGCAAGAACCGAGTGAGATCATGCACACAAAGTCTGCGCCCGGTGCATGCGCCATTTGATAAATGGTAGCTATGGGATCCCAGCTCGGCTGTCCTCCAGCTGTGTGACCCTGGGAAAATTACTTTCCCTCTCTGAGCCTCAGTTCCCTCACGTATAAAATGAGAGGAAATCCACTCCTATGAGATTGTTTTGGTGTATAAAGTGCTACTGGAGCCGGATGCGGTGGCTCACACCTGTAATCCCAGCACTTTGGAAGGCCGAGGCGGGCGGATCACCTAAGGTCAGGAGTTCAAGACCAGCCTGGCTAACATGGCGAAACCCTGTCTCTACTAAAAATACAAAAAATTAGCCAGGTGTGGTGGCATGTGCCTGTAATCCCAGCTACTCGGGAGGCTGAGGCAGGAGAACTGCTTGAACCTGGGAGGTGGAAGTTGCAGCGAGCTTAGATTGCACCACTGCACTCTAGCCTGGGCAACAGAGTGAGACTCTGTCTCAAAAATAAATAAATTAATTAATTTAATTTAATGCTACTAAATACAGAGCATCTAGGCAGTGCCTGGTATGCAGTAGGTGCTCAATAAATCATAAATATTATCATTTTTTAAAAACTACAATGGCAAAAATAAAGAAAGGTGAGCCATTATTATTTGGGTCCACCTAACCTTCAGCCAGCCCTACCACATACCCATCTTATTATTTCCCCCCACCTGTGTGCCACCCTGCCATCTTTATCTTCCCCTGCCTCACAATGGGAAACACCTACAAAATTTACCAAGTTCTGCACTATTCTAAGCATTTTATATATAATAAGTCCTTCAACCCCCACGTAGTCCTGTGAGGTGGAAACTATGATCATCCCCTCTCACAGACGGGAAAACTGAGGCTCAAAGAAGTTAGATAAGTGGGCCCAGCATGGTGGCTCATGCCTGTAATCCCAGGACTTTGGGAGGCCGAGGTGGGCAGATCACTTGATGTCAGGAGTTCGAGACCATTCTGGCCAACATGGTGAAACCCCGTCTCTACTAAAAATATGAAAAATTAGCCAGGTGTGGTGTTGGGCACCTGTGATCCCAGCTATCTGGGAGGCTGAGGTAGGAGAATTTCCTGAACCTGGGAGGTGGAGGTTGCAGGGAGCAGAGATCGCGCCACTACACTCCAGCCTGGGCGACAGAGCGAGACTCCGTCTCAAAAAAAAAAAGTTAGATGAGTGGCTCAAGGTCATTCAGCTGGTAAGTAGCAGGAGCAGGTTTCTAGTTCTACAGTCCACATTTGTTTGTTTTTTTGTTTTGAGTTAGGGTCTCACTGTGTTGCCCAGGCTGGAGTACAGAGGCGAGATCATAGCTCACTGCAAACTCTAACTCCTAGGCTCAAGTGATCCTCTGCCTCAGCCTCCCAAGTAGTTGGGACTACAGAATTCTGCCACCACACTTGGCTAATTTTCGTTTTTGTTTTTTTTTTCCCAAGATAGAGTCTCATTCTGTCTCCCAAGCTGGAGTGCAGTGGCGCCATCTCGGCTCACCGCAACCTCCGCCTCCCAGATTTAAGTGATTCTCCTGCCTCAGCCTCCCATGTAGCTAGGATTACAGGCACCTGCCACCACGGGGAGCTAATTTTTGTATTTTTAGTAGAGACAGGGTTTCACCATGTTGGTCAGGCTGGTCTCTAACTCCTGACCTCAAGTGATCTGTCTGCCTCGGCCTCCCAAAGTGCCGGGATTTCAGGTGTGAACCAGCACACCTGGCCTAATTTTTGTATTTTTTGTAGAGACTAGGTCTCACCATGTTACCCAGGCTGGTCTTGAACTCCTGGACTCAAGCAATCCTCGTGCCTTAGCCCCACCAACTTGCAGGTATTGCAGGCATGAGCCACTGTGCCCGGCCGAGTCCATGTTTTTAACAACTCATTTGCCTGGCAGGGCCTGGCTGTGCAGTCAGATGAGTCGGGCCTGCCCCTCACTGACCTGGTCGTCCGACACCTGCTGGATGTGGATGTGGGTCCCGTTGAGGATGTGCAGCCGGGTGTACCCGTACTCCTTCACACGCACGGCACTCCAGGGCCTCGGGAAGACAGCAAAGGGCGTCAGCCGCTCCTCACAACCCTGGGAAGGGAGAACTGGTCAGACCCAGGGCAGGTGTAGGACCCGCAGGGAAGCAGAAATGACCTGCCAGCCCAGGACCCTGCTGCCCTCAAGGAAGACAGTTCAGACTTGGCCATAGAGACCAGGCCCGGTGGCTCACGCCTATAATCCCAGCACTTTGGGAGGCCAAGAACGACAGATCAATTGAGGTTGGGAGTCAGAGACCTGCCTGGCCAACATGGTGAAACCCTGTCTCTACTAAAAATACAAAAATTAGCCCGGTGTAGTGGCAGACGACTATAGTCCCATCTAGTTGGGAAGCTGAGGCAGGACAATTGCTTGAACCCGGGAGGCGGAGGTTGCAGTGAGCCAAGATCATGCCACTGCACTCCAGCCTGGGCAACAGAGTGAGACTGTCTCAAACAAAAACAAAAACAAAAAGACTTGGCCACAATAATGCTTTGCAATTGAACATTTTGTCCCGGGCAGGCTTCCCTACTGCAGGTCTCTGACTTCTAGAAAACTACACAGCTGTGTAAGACTCTGCCCACTATAGCATTACAGTGAAAGCTCTGAACCGGAAGCCATCCCAACACCCATCAGGGAGTCAGTTAAATACATTATAGCATAGCCATCGCAAAGCAGGGAAGCGGGGTGAGACAGAAAGATGGCCAAGATGTGTGTGAAGGGGAAAAAGCAATTCGAAGAACAGAGAAATCACTGGATCTGAAGCCTGGCTGCACAGTAGACCCTCCAAGAAAGCTTTTTAAAACACCAACGCCTGGGGAAACAGAATGCTCGTGCTTGCCGCAGAAAAGCCAGGCTTGAGGAGCAGAGAGGATGCCAGAGCGAGGAAAATCACTATTTTGCACCCAGCATTGTAATACCAGATTGAAGCAAGGATCATGAATGGATGATAAAACTAAGCAGGGAAAGTTTGAGGCATAACAGGACATTTGCATAGTCTCAAAGTATCTCTCCAGGAGATGCTTGTTAATTACATAGGAAAAAAGAGAGTCACTTTATGGTGGAGAGGGCTGGCAGACACCTCCCTAACCAAGTGATCAAAGTGAGTATCATCAGTAATGAGACCCATCCATACCACACTTTCAGCTGAGAAATCAGAGGCTCAAAGAGGTTAAAAAGGCTGGGCGCGGTGGCTCAAGCCTGTAATCCCAGCACTTTGGGAGGCCGAGACGGGCGGATCACGAGGTCAGGAGATCGAGACCATCCTGGCTAACACGGTGAAACCCCGTCTCTACTAAAAAATACAAAAAACTAGCCGGGCGCGGTGGCGGGCGCCTGTAGTCCCAACTACTCGGGAGGCTGAGGCAGGAGAATGGCGTGAACCCGGGAGTCGGAGCTTGCAGTGAGCTGAGATCCGGCCACTGCACTCCAGCCTGGGCGGCACAGCGAGACTCCGTCTCAAAAAAAAAAAAAAAAAAAAAAAAAAGAGGTTAAAAAGACATCGTGCAACCAGGTGTGGTGGCTCATGCCTGTAATCCCAGCACTTTGGGAGGCCGAGGCGGGCAGATCATGAGGTCAGGAGTTCAAGACCAGCCTGGCCAACATGGTGAAACCCTATCTCTACTAAAAATACAATAATTAGCCGGGTGTGGTGGCACAGGCCTGTAGTCCCAGCTACTCAGGAGGCTGAGGCGGGAGAATCACTTGAACCCAGGAGGCGGAGGTTGCAGTGAGCAGAGATCACGTCAATTGCACTCCAGCCTGGGCAACAAGAGTGAAACTCCATCTTAAAAAAAAAAAAAAAAAGTGGTTAAATGTTCATATTTAGGAAATCTTGGTGAAGTGGATATGGAAAGTCTTTGTATTGTTAGTGCAACTTTACTGTTGGTCTGAAATAATTTCAATTTTTTTTTTTAATTTTTTATTTTTGAGACAGAGTTGCACTCTTGTCACCCAGGCTGGAGTGCAATGGCGTGATCTTGGCTCACTGCAACCTCTGCCTTCTGGGTTCAAGCGATTCTCCTGCTTCAGCCTCCTGAGTAGCTGGGATTACAGGTGCCCGCCACCACGCCCAGCTAATTTTTTGGTTTTAGTAGAGACGGGGTTTCGCCATGTTGGGCAGGCTGGTCTCAAACTCCTGACCTCAGGTGATCCGCCCACCTCAGCTTCCCAAAGTGTTGGGATTACAGGCGTGAGCCACCGCGCCCGGCCTCAAATTTTTTAATTAAAGAAAAAAACCAATTTGTGCTGATAAAATCAGAATAGCAGTCACCCATGGGCAGAGCCTGACTGCCAAGGGCCGTGAGAAGCCATCTGGTGCTGACAGCATTCTATTTCGTGCTCCACGTGGCAGCTACTCTGGGAGATCAATGCCAGGGATTCTGGTATTTTGACCAGGGTCAGGACCAAGCATTGCAGTTTTAAAAGCTCCCCAGGTAATTCTGATGTGCACCAAGTTTGAGAACCACTGGGGCATGACCCACAATCTAAGTGGTTTTTGTTTTTGTTTTTTAAAGTAAGCAATACAGTAACATGTCTCTATCTAAACAATTACTCATTTGTATATGCAGAGAACATTATAAAATGCCTCAAGAGAGTCAACAGCTGAGAGTGGGGCAATGTGCGGTGTGAGTGGCTGCTGTTCACCTCCTGCTCTCTGTAACTGTTTGAATTTTTATTACAAGTGATTGTTACTTTTATATATATACATATATATAAAAAAATTAATAATAATTGGTTTTGTCATGTTGCCCAGGCTGGTCTCAAACTCCTAGACTCAAGCGATCCACCCATCTCAGCCTCCCAAAGTGCTGGGATTACAAGCGTGAGCCACCGCACCCTGCCTCACTTTGCTCTTAATCATTTATAAGCAGCAGCTTTGGAAGGCCAAGCGGGGGAATTGCTTAAGCCCAGGAATTCGAGATCAGCCTGGGCAACATAGTGAGACTGTCTCTATTAAAACCATTTTTGTTTTTGAGATGGGGTCTCGCTCTGTCCCCAGGCTAGAGTGCAGTAGCACAATCTCAGCTCACTGCAGCTTCAACTTCTCGGGCTCAAACAATCCTCCCACTTTGGCCTCCCAAGTAGCTGGGACTACAGGTGTGCACCGCCAAGCATGGCTAAATTTTGTATTTTTTTTTAATAGAGACGGGGTTTCACCATGTTGCCCAGACTGGTCTCGAACTCCTGACCTCAAGCAACCTGCCCGCCTCGGCCTCGCAAAGTGTTGGGATTACAGGCATGAGCCACTGTGTGTGGCCAAACTTTTTTAAATTAAATTAAAAAATTAAAAACTAAGCCTCGCTCCATGGAGAAGGGGTAGATTCCAAGCCTGAGCAGAAAAAACAAGGATGATCCTTGTTTTTTCTATTCCAAGGATGATCCTATTCCAAGGATGATCTTGGAATATTTTGAAGTGCCAGAGAATAAGGAGGGGACGAGTGGAAAGGAGACAGGAGCCCACTGATGGCCGCAGCCGGCACAACCTAAACATCCAGATAAATAACAGTCGTGTTGGATAATAACCCGCAGAGTAAAATAAATTACCCATGAGTTCACACAGACATAAATAAACAATTAACCAACTAAACAAATGTGGCAGAAGACACAAGTCAGCCTTGCAGGAGGATCTCAATTAATAAATCTTGGAAGAGTGAGGGCGACAGAAAATCCCCATTAGAACGGCACAGTAAGACTGGGCGCAGTGGCTCTTGCCTGTAATCCCAGCACTTTGGGAAGCCAAGGTGGGCCGATCACCTGAGGTCAGGAGTTCAAGACCAGCCTCGCCAACGTGGTGAAACCACATCTCTACTAAAAATACAAAACTTAACCGGGCATGGGGGTGGGCATTTATAATCCCAAGTACTCGAGAGGCTGAGGCAGGACAATGGCTTGATCCCGGGACGTGGAGGTTGCAGTGAGCCGAGATCGCGCCACTGCGCTCCAACCTGGGCAACAAGAGTGAAACTCCGTCTCAAAAAAGGAAGGAAAGAAGGAAGGAAGGGAGGGAGGGAGGGAGGGAGGGAGGGAGAGAGGGAGGAAGGGTTCTCATTAGAACAGTTTAGTAATAACTGTTGCAGGCAGGGTCCGCTAATGGGTTCTAAAATAAGAGGGTGAAAGTTTGAGGAGAAACGGGACATTTGGGCCAAGCACACCTGTAATCCTAGCACTTCGGGAGGCCGAGGCAGGCAGATCACTTGAGGTCAGGAGTTTGAGACCAGCCTGGCCAACATGGTGAAATCCCATCTCTACCAAAAGTACAAAAATTAGCCAGAAATCTCTTGAACCAGGAGGCGGAGGTTGCAGTGAGCTGAGATCATGCCACTGCACTCCGGCCTGGACAACAGAGCGAGACTCCGTCTCAAAAAAAAAAAAAAGATAGTTGTTTTGTTTTGTTTTGTTTTGTTTTGTTTGTTTAGAGACGGGATCTGGCTTTGTCACCTAGGCTACAGTACAGTACAGTGATCATAACTCACTGTAGTATCTTCCTGTCTGTGCTCTGTTCCTGGATCTATCCAATGGGCATGCTGCTAGGAGTTTCTGACCTTAGGGCTGAGGGTTAAGTGATATCCACTGTATAAAGCACCCAGCACTCAGGCTGGAACGAAGTCAGCCCTCCATGGATAGGAAGAGAGAGAGAAGGCAAAGGCACCCGTCCCCCTGCTCACGGCAGATCCTGTGATGATGTGGACAGGTCCTCGCGGGTTCGTGTAGGGCATCTCTCCGCTGCCGTTAAATACCTGGGGAAGGGAACAACGTTGGGTGGCGGGCAGTCACACGAGGCCATTCTGGGGACATCTGACTGCCCTGACCCCAGCTGCGTGGGCGCCCAGCCCTCCACGTGCCTCACCTGGTAGTTGTAAATTGGCCACAGTCGTTCATACGAGTGCTCATGAGCCCACAGCTGCAGATCCACTCCTGAGACAGAGCAAGCGGGGATCAGACCTCTGAATCGGGCAGAGGTGGGGTGTGGGGCATGGGTCCCAAGGGTTGCTCACCGTATTTGTAGAAAAGATCCTCCAAACCATACAGCTTGCCTTGGAGGCCTTTGCGGACCTGGGCAGGGTGAATGAGTGGGTGAGGGTGACGCAGACCGACGCGCACCTGGCTCTCGGCACCTCCCCACCGTCTCCCAGGGAGGGGCCTCACCTTGCTTTCATGTCGTGTGCAGTCGTCCAGATCAGCGTTGGAGCAGTACATGGGCCGGTGCCCCATGGTGATGATCCACGGCCGGGCTGCCCGGTTCTTATTGGCTTTCTAGGGAGAAGGGCCCAGGGTGAGGGGCTAGGAGTGGGGGGTGGAGGGGGAGGTGGGGCCGGCCAGGGGACTACAGGGGGCCTCCACCCAGGTTACCTGGAGGTCGCTCTCCAGCCAGCGAAACTGCCTCTGTACCAGGTGGCGGCCGTAATGGAGAAAGAAATAGACCTCGGTGGAGAAGGAGATGATGTGGGCGGGACCCAGATCCCAGCTGGAGGAGTCAAAGGGCAGGGGTCAGGGACCGGGGCTCCTCTGCATCTCCCATCTTTCAGGGGAGAGGGCCAGTCCCCCGGCACCTGCACATTACCTGTACCACAGGCCCTCATTATCCCCCGGCATGCTGAAGCGAGCCTTGTAGTTAGAGAAGTTGCTAGAATAAAGGAAGTACAAGGGATAGAGGTGAGGGACTGAATATCATAGCCCTACTCCTATACCCTGCCACTGTCGGGCCCTGAGTCTGGCTTCCAGCCCACCCCCATCTCCTCTTGCTACAATTGAAATGTTGCAGCATGAGAGACTCAAGGGAGACACTAAGAAGAACGAGACCGTTTCCATTGATCCAGCCCTTGCCCACCGCCACAGCCCTCGGTCCTCACTAGCGTTCTTCATGGTTCCCGGGGCATGTCATGTACGGCAGGCTGGCAGCCACGGGTTCAATGAGCCGCATAAACCTATCCCCGACGCGGGCATTGTCCTGATCCATGTTGTAGGCAAAGTCTCCTGGGGGAGGGGGTGGAAGGAGGGTGAGGACCCAGGCCCAGCTCTGCTTTCATTGGAATTGAGAGAGCCAGGTTAGTCCCAGCACTTTAGGGGGCCAAGGCAGGAGTATCACTTGAGCCTAGGAATTCAAAACCAGCCTCCCAAAGTGCTGGAATCACAGGTATGAGCCACTGTGCCTGGCCAAGATGGTTTTTGTTTGTTTGTTTTTGTTTTCTTTGTTTGTTTTTTTTTTTTTTTGTGAGACGGAGTCTCCCTCTGCTGCCCAGACTGGTGTGCAGTGGTGCCATCTTGGCTCACTGCAACCTCTGCCTCCCAGGTTCAAGTGATTCTCCTGCCTCAGCCTCCCAAGTAACTGAGATTACAGACACGTGCCACCACACCTGGCTAATTTTTGTAGTTTTAGTAGAGATGGAGTTTCACCATGTTGGCCAGGCTGGTCTCGAACTCCTGACCTCAAGTGATCCACCTACCTTGGCCTCTCAAAGTGCTGGAATTACAGGCATGAGCCACCGCGCCCGGCCCAACATTAGTATTATTATTATTCCTATTTCAGATGGGGAAACTGAGGACCCAGGTCACACAGCTGGCTAGTGAAGATATAGAAATAAAACCTAGGGAGCCTGATTCCAGCGCCTGCACTTTGAAACATGCAATCCCCAATCCCCATTACCCATCTCATTCTCTTCCCCCTCTTAAATAACAGCAGCAATAATAATAAAAACAGCACAAGGACACCGAAGTGCACCTGCACCCTGCCAGGCAACGCGAACTCACGTAGTCATCATAACAGTCCTGCGAACTCGGAACCAGCTTTCTCTCTAATCAAAATACACAGGGGAAAAACCCCTGCTCCTGGCAAGAGTGCCAGAGTTGGGATATTAACCAAGGCAGGCTGGTTGGCCACAGACACCATCTCCGTAGCCAGTCTCATCCCCTGTCCCTTCAGAGACACACTGGCCCCAGCCCTGTCCCCTCCACGGTCCTGGCACCGCCCCCCACCCGCGCTCCCCACAGCATCCCTCCGCGTGCGCGCTGACCACCATCCTTCCGCTCGCCCCTGCGGATGCCTCACCCACATGGAGAACGGCGTCGTACATGCCCTGCTGGGTGTCCCTGCGCAGCCGCGGTAAGGCCTTCGGGTTGTCAGCCCCCAGGTCCCCAAACACAGCCAGGCGGGGACTCCAGTGGGCCCCATTCTTGAGGGCCCTGAAGCGGAACCGACGGCTCCAGCCTTGCGCACTGCCACAGCGATAAACTGAAGGGAGAGGAAAATGTCGCAGTCAGCTGGGCCGCCCCAGGACGCTCCCTCCAACCCCATCCTTCCCTAACTGGTGGAGGGGAGGAGATGGGGGGACTGGTTGGGGCTGGCCCATGCCCCTTCGATCTGCCTTCCCCACGCCTTCCGTTTTCATCCTGGGGTCTCATACAATAGGCTTGCAGATAGGCAGAGGAGTTACCAGCCCGGCCTGAGCCACCGGCCAGTGGTAGCTTCTAGTCTGTATCCCACTCCTCTTCCCTTTCCCCCTCAAGGGCCCAACCTGGGGGCCCTCTCACCATACTGAACCCCTGGCAGCAGCTTGCGAAGCGTGACTCGGTGTATGTAGAGCTTCCGCCGGAGAATGCCCCCGTCCACAAAGGGGACGAAGGTGCCTTGGGCACGGAGGGGCAGAGGCCCCGACGGCTGCAACCCGAATTGCACTTCAGAGCGGGTTGGGACCCATGTGGTCCAGGTTACAGTCATGGAGCCTGGCTCACCTGGGGAGAAAGGGACAGAGGATAGACCAGGAGTGAGGCCTGGGCAGGGTGGTAGGGATGTGCAGAAAAAGTGAGGGGCTTGACCACTGATGACAGTTAGTAGTTAAGGAGACAGGTTCTGGAACTGCCCAAGTTCAATCCCAGCTCTGCCATTTATTCTTCTTTTTCTTTTTTTTTTTTTTTGAGTCGGGGTCTCACTCTGCTGCCCAGGCTGGAGTACAGTGGTGCCATCTCAGCTTACTGCAACCTGTGCCGCCTCCCAGGTTCAAGCGATTCTCCTGCCTCAGCCTCCCGAGTAGCTAGGATTACAAGCATGTGCCACCATGCCTGGCTAATTTTTGCATTTTTAGTAGAGATGTAGTTTTGCCATGTTGGCCAGACTGGTCTTGAACTCCTGACCTCAGGTGATCCACCCACCTTCGCCTCCCAAAGTTCTGGGATTACAGGCATGATCCAGCTCTGCCATTTCTAAGCTGAGCTTCCCTGGGTCACATCACTTCACCTCTCTGAGCCTCAGTTTTCCTGTCTGTAAAATGGAAAAATAATAGTTTCTGCGCTATATGGTTGTTATGAGGCTTAGATGAATAAATATAAGTAAAGCAAATGAAATAGTGCCTAGTACACTTAGGGTTATATGGGGGAACGAGTATTATTATTAATATCATTATTTACTGTGTGCAGGTCTTGTACCAACTATTGTACACACATGATGTCATTTAAAGGTTGCCAGCTTGGGTGTCTGGAGGCCACAGGTGATCTAAAGGGAGACAAGGGCCACCTGTAAGTGAGCAAGGAGTTACAGAGCATGTAGCCAACTGTAGACCCTGCCCTATCTCAAAGGGGCAGCCATCACTCAGATCTGGCGATAGCCACCAAGCAAGCAGGAAACGGGCCCAGTACTAGCAAAGCTATTGACTTTTCTTTTTTCTCGGAGATAGGGTCTCACTATGTTGCCCAGGCTGGAGGTGCAGTGGTGCCATCTTCGCTTACTGCAGCCTTGGCCTCCTGGGCTCAAGCTATCCTCCTGCCTCAGCCTCCCAAGAAGCTGGGACCACAGGCACATGCCACCATGCCCAGTTAATTTTTTTTTTTTTTTTTGAGGAGGAGTCTTGCTCTGTTGCCCAGGCTGGAGTGTGATGGCGCAATCTCGGCTCACTGCAACCTCCGTTAGATGGTTTGGCTTTGTGTCCCCGCCCAAATCTCATCTTGAATTGTACTCCCATAATTCCTATGTGGTGTGGGAGGGACCAGTGGGAGATTGTTTGAGTCAAGGGGGCAGTTTTCCCCATACTGCTCTCATGGTAGTGAATAAGTCTCACGAGATCTGATGAGTTTATCAGGGGTTTCCACTTTTACTTCTTCCTCATTTTCTCTTGCCACAGCCATGTAAGAAATGCTTTTCACCAGCTGGGTGTATTGGCTCATGCCTGTAAACCCAGCACTTTGGGAGGCCGAGGCGGGCGGATCACGAGGTCAGGAGATCGAGACCATTCTGGCCAACATGGTGAAACCCCATCTCTATTGAAAATACAAAAATTAGCTGGGCATGGTGGCGTGCACCTGTAGTCCCAGCTATTTGGGAGACTGAGGCAGGAGAATTGCTTGAACCAGGGAGACAGAGGTTGCTGTGAGCCAAGATCACGCCACTGCATTCCAGCTTAGCAACAAAGCAAGATTCTGTTTCAAAATAAAAAAAGAAAAAAGAAATGCCTTTCACCTCTGCCATGATTCTGAGGCCTCCCCAGCCATGTGGAACTGTAAGTCCAATTAAACCTCTTTTTCTTCCCAGTCTCAGGTATGTCTTTATCAACAGCATGAAAACTACTCCATGGCCGGGCGCAGTGGCTCAAGCCTGTAATCCCAGCACTTTGGGAGGCCGAGACGGGCGGATCACGAGGTCAGGAGATCGAGACCATCTTGGCTAGCACAGTGAAACCCCGTCTCTACTAAAAATACAGAAAACTAGCCGGGCGAGGTGGCGGGCGCCTGTAGTCCCAGCTACTCGGGAGGCTGAGGCAGGAGAATGGCATAAACCTGGGAGGCGGAGCTTGCAGTGAGCTGAGCTCCGGCCACTGCACTCCAGCCTGGGCGACAGAGCACGACTCCGTCTCAAAAAAAAAAAAAAAAAAAGAAAACTACTCCTGAAATCTAGGCGGAGGTTCCCAAACCCCAATTCTTGACTTCTGCGCACCTGCAGGCTCAAAACCACGTGGAAGCTGCCAAGGCTTGGGGCTTGCACCCTCTGAAGCCACGGCCCGAACTCTATGTTGGCCCCTGACAGCCACAGCTGGAGTGGCTAGGATGCAGGACACCAAGTCCCTAGACTGCACACAGCACAGGGACCCTGGGCCCTGCCCATGAAACCATTTTTTCCTCCTAGACCTCTGGGTCTGTGATGACAGGGGCTGCCACAAAGGTCTCTGACATGCTCTGGAGATATTTTCCCCACTGTCTTGGGGATTAACATTGAGCTCCTCATTACTTATGCAAATATCTGCAGCCAGTTTGAATTTCTCCTCAGAAAATGGGATTTTATTTTCTATCCCATCATCAGGCTGCAAATTTTCTGAACTTTCATGCTCTCCTTCCCTTTTAGAATTGAATGCCTTTAATAGCACATGTTGAATGCTTTGCTGCTTAGAAACTTCTTCCACCAGATACCCTAAATCATCTCTCTCAAGTTCAAAGTTCCAATAATCTCTAGGGCAGGGGCAAAATGCCACCAGTTTCTTTGCTAAAAGCTAACAAGAGTCACCTTTGCTCCAGTTCCCAACATGTTCCTCATCTCCACCTGAGAGCACCTCTGCCTGGATTTCATTGTCCATATCATCATCAGTATTTTTGTCAAAGTCATTCAACTTTGTCTCTAGGAAGTTCCAAATTTTCCCACATTTTCCTGTCTCCTTCTGAGCCCTCTAAACTGTTCCGACCTCTGTCTGTTACCCAGTTCCAAAGTTGCTTTCACATTTTCAGGTATCTTTTCAGCAACACCCCACTCTACTGGTACCAACTTACTATATTAGTCCATTTTCATGCTGCTGATAAAGACATACCCTTACATGGTGGTGGCAAGAGAAAATGAGGAAGAAGCAGAAGCGGAAACCCCTGATAAAACCATCAGTCTCAGGCCGGGCGCGGTGGCTCAAGCCTGTAACCTTAGCAGTTTGGGAGGCTGAGACGAGCGGATCACGAGGTCAGGAGATCGAGACCAACCTGGCTAACATGGTGAAACCCCATCTCTACTAAAAAAATACAAAAAACTAGCTGGCCATGGTGGCGGGCACCTGTAGTCCCAGCTACTCAGGAGGCTGAGGAGGAGAATGGCGTAAACCCGGGAGGCGGAGCTTGCAGTGAGCTGAGATCCAGCCACTGCACTCCAGCCTGGGCGACAGAGGGAGACTCCGTCTCAAAAAAAAAAAAAAAGCCATCAGTTTCATGAGACTTATTCACTACCACGAGAACAGTAAGGGGGAAACTGCCCCCATGATTCAACTGATCTCCCTTCAGGTCCCTCTCACAACATGTGGGAATTATGGGTGTACAATTCAAGATGAGATTTTGGTGGGACACAGAGCCAAACCGTATCATTCTGTCCCTGGCCCCTCCAAATTTCATACCCTCATATTTCAAAATCAATCATGCCTTCCCAACAGTCCCCCAAAAGCATTAACCCAAAAGTCCACAGTCCAAAGTCTCATGTGAGACAAGTCAAGACCCTTTCAACTATGAGCCTGTAAAATGAAAAGCAAGCTAGTTACTTCCTAGATACAATGGGGATACAGGTATTGGGTAAACACAGCCATTCCTAATGGGAGAAATTGGCCAAAACAAAGAGGTTAAAGGGCCCACGCGAGTCCAAAATCCAGCAGGGCAGTCAAATTTTAAAGCTCCAAAACGATTTCATTTGACTCCAGGCCTCACATGCAGGTCATGCTGGTGCAAGAGGTGGGTTCCCATTGCCTTGTGCAGCTCTGCCCCTGGGGCTTTGCAGGGTACAGCCTCCCTCCTGGCTGCTTTCACAGGCTGGCATTGAGTGTCTGCAGCTTTTCTAGGAGCGCAGTGTAAGCTGTCGGTGGATCTACCATTCTGGGGTCTGGAGGACGGTGGCCCTCTTTTCACAGCTCCACTAGGTGGCGCCCCAGTAGGGACTCTGTGTGGGGGTTCCAGCCCCACATTTGAAGTGATTCTCCTGCCTCGGCCTCCTGAGTAACTGGGATTACAGGTGCATGCCACCACGCCTGGCTAATTTTTGTATTTTTAGTAGAGACAGGGTTTCACCATGTTGGCCAGGCTGGTCTTGAACTCCTGACCTCATGATCCGCCCACCTCAGCCTCCCAAAGTGCTGAGATTACAGGCATGAGCCACCACGCCCAGCCTAGAACACATCTCTATACGGTGGTTTTTATATCCCAGGAGCATATATAGATAGATATGAAAATCCAGATTTTGAAGTGAAAGCTTCAAATTCTTAAATGTTAGCACCCAAGTCAAGGTTTTAAAAATACCGTGTGGTGTAGTGTAATGTTAAGAGTTCTTCCTCCAGTCTTACAAAAATGCATGTGCTCAGGGTTATTTATGGCAGTACTCTTTGTAATTGCAAAATACGGGAAACAACCTAAATGCCCATATTTAGGAGAGTGACTGAATAACATCCACACAATGGTGTAAAAAAGAATGAGGACAAGCTCCAAGAATTGCTATGAAATGTTTCCAGGACATATTGTTATACCAAAATAAGCAAAGTGCATAAGAGTATAGTTAGCTGCCCTTAATGTAAGGGGGTATAAGAAAATATGGAGGTGTCTCTGCTCATTTGGACAAAAGAAATACACCAGGTACTAAAGGATACACCAGGTACTAAAGAGATGAATTACTTACAGGGGATGGGTGGAAAATGAGGTAGAAAAAAAGAGGAGGCCAGACGTGTATTCCCAGCACGTTGGAAGGCCGAGGTGGCTAGATCACTTTGAGGCCAGGAGTTTGAGACCAGCCTGGCCAACACGGTGAAACTCCGTCTCTACTAAAAATGCAAAAATTAGCTGGGCGTGGTGGCTCACACTTGCAATCCCAGCACTTTGGGAGGTTCAGGCAGGTAAATCACTTAAGGTCAGGAGTTCGAGACCAGCCTGGCCAACATGGCAAAACCTGGTCTCTACTAAAAATATAAAAATTAGCCGGGCATGGTGGTGCATGCCTGTAATCCCAGCTACTCAGGAGGCTGAGGCAGAAGAATCACTTGAACCCAGGAGGCAGAGGTTGCAGTGAGCCGAGATTGTGCCACTCAGTGCACTCCTGGGTGACAGAGCAAGACCCGTCTCAAAAAAAAAAAAAAAAAAGAGAAAGAATGGGGGCTGGGGAAGGAGGGGAAGGAAAGAAGGAAGGAAGGAAGGAAGGAAGGAAGGAAGGAAGGAAGGAAGGAAGGAAGGAAGGAAAAGAGAAAGAAAGGAAGGGAGAGAGAGAAAGGAAGGAAGGAAAAAGAAGAGAGAAAGAAAAGAAAGAAAGAAGAAAGAAAGAGAAAAGAAGGAAGGAAAGAAAGAAAGAAAGAAAAAGAAAGAAAGAAAGAAAGAAAGAAAAAAAGAAAGAAAGAAAGAAAGAAAGAAAGAAAGAAAGAAAGAAAGAAAGAAAGAAAGAAAGAAAGAAAGAAAAAGAAAAAGAAAAGAAAGAAAAAAAGCGGGGGGGGCAGGCTCAGTGGCTCACACCTGTAATCCCAGCACTTTGGGAGGCCAAGGCAGGTGGATCACTTGAGGTCAGAAGTTCGAGACCAGCCTGGCCAATATGGCGAAACCCCATCTCTACTAAAAATACAAAAATTAGCCGGGTTTGGTGGCACACGCCTGTAGTCCCAGCTACTCAGGAGGCTGAGACAGGAGAATTGCTTGAACCCGGGAGGCGGAGGCTGCAGCGAGCTGAGATCATACCACTGCACTCCAGCCTGGCAAGACAGAGCAAGGCTCTGTCTCAAATAAATAAATAAATAAATAAATAAATAAATAAATGAAAGGGGGAATGGGAACAGAGGAACAGAGTAGTAGGGATGAAGAAACAGAGACACTTCTCTGAGTCAGGCTTTTCGTATAAGTTTGACTCCTGAAACTGTAGTCGTGTTTCACGTTTCCCTCACACACCCACAAAATAAACAAAACTATCAGGATATGGGGGGAACCCAATGTGGAATAGAGACACTAATAAGTGGACCTAACCAGATAAAAAAATGAATAACATAACCATGTGGAAAGGGGTAAGGAAGAAAAATAACTGCAAGAAACAGTGTCCTAAGTGGGTATTATTATAAGGCAAAAGACGAAAAGGACTGTGCATAAAGGCTGTCAACTTGGCATTGAGTGCTTCTCACAGGCATACCCGTAAATGATTCTGAAACTGATATATATATATATATATTTATACCAAGTTTCACACTTGTTGCCAAGGCTGGAGTGCAATAGCACGATTTTGGCTCACTGCAACCTCTGCCTCCTGAGTTGAAGTGATTCTCCTGCCTCAGCCCCCCAAGTATCTGGGATTACAGGCACGCACCACCATGCCCAGCTAATTTTTGTATTTTTAGTAGAGATGGGGTTTTACAGCGTTGGCCAGGCTGGTCTTGACTCCTGACCTCAGGTGATCCATCCACCTCGGCCTCTCAAAGTGCTGAGATTACAGGCGTGAGTCACCACACCCAGCTGTAACTGCTTTATGTATACACTAGGATTGAACAAATAAATATATTGTAGACAGTAAGAGTCAAGTTTCTGAGTGTTAGAGAAAGAAGTTACAAATAAGGAAAGATGAGGCTAAAATAAACCCATGATCCTGGGCTGAAATCAGGGATATCAGTAAGATCTCATGGTAATTTTTTTTTTTTGAGTTGGAGTCTCGCTCTGTTGCCCAGGCTGGAGGGCAGTGGTGCGATCTTGGTTCACTTGAACCCACCTCCCGGGTTCAAGTGATTCTCCTGCCCCAGCCTCCTGAGTGGCTGGAATTACAGATACATGCCACCATGCCTAGCTAATTTTTTGTATTTTTGGTAGAGATGGGGTTTCACTATGTTGGCCAGGCTGGTCTCAAACGCCTGACCTCAAGTGATCCACCTGCCTCGGCCTCCCAAAGTGCTGAGTCACCGTGGCCGGCCAGGTAATTAATTTTATACAGATTTGGTCGGGCGCAGTGGCTCACGCTTGTAATCCCAGCACTTTGGGAGGCCGAGAGGGGCGGATCACGAGGTCAAGAGATAGAGACCATCCTGGCAAACACGGTGAAACCCCGTCTCTACTAAAAATACAAAAAAAATTAGCCGGGCGTGGTGGCAGACGCCTGTAGTCCCAGCTTCTGGGGAGGCTGAGGCAGGAGAATGGCGTGAACCCAGGAGGCAGAGCTTGCCGTGAGCCGAGATTGCGCCACTGCACTTCAGCCTGGGCAACAGAGCAAGACTCCGTCTCAAAAAAAAAAAAAATTTTATACAGATTCAAACATAGATGTGTGAACATGAAGCTTTGTGTACATGCATGTATTGCCTCGCTGTGTTTGTTGAGAGGAACTAGAAGCTATGACATCTCAGTGGCAATGAGCACACCTAGTGCCCAGATATTAGTTTCTAAATACCCATTCTCCAATAAAAAGGAACTGGAGGGCTGGGTGCAGTGGTTCACGCCTGTAATCCCAGTACTTTGGGAGGCTGAGCAGGTCGATCACAAGGTCAGGAGTTCGAGACCAGCCAGACTGACATGGTGAAACTCCATCTCTACTAAAAATACAAAAATCGGCTGGGCTTGGTGGTGCACGCCTGTAGTCCCAGCTACTCGGGAGGCTGAGGCAGGAGAATCCATTGAACCCGGGAGGCAGAGGTTGCTGTGAGCCGAGATCACGCCACTGTACTCCAGCCTGGGTGACAAGAGTGAAATTCCATCTCAAAAAAAAAAAAAAGAAACTGGAACTCGTTGTGGGAAATAGGTGCTTCCAAGGATGGAACAGGAAATATACAAGAGGAGCCTGGAATTATTTGTGATGTCATCAAGTGAGGAAGTACTCAGAAATGATGGAGGCTTGTTGTAACAACACAGAACCCAATCTGAAGGAATTCTGAGAGACCAAATCTGGGACAATCATAACATCAGATTTTTCACCCATGGAATAAAATGGATATCCATGAATCCATGATATAAATAAATCATTGAATAAATTAATGAAGGGATCAGGAAGGGACAGCTTTTTCTTAAAATAAAATTTCAATTAGATGGAAGGAGCTACTATATTGAATAGGAACAATAGACCAAAAAAAAAAAAAAATAGAAGTGTGGAGGCTGGGTACAGTAGCTCACATCTATAATCCCTACACTTTGGGAGGCTGAGGCAGGTGGATTGCTTGAGCCCAGGAGTTCCAGACCAGCCTGGGCAACATGGTGAAACCCTGTCTCTACAAAAATGCAAAAATTGCCAGGCATGGTGGTGCATCCCTGTAGTCCCAGCTACTCAGGAGGCAGAGGTGAGAAGGTCACTGGAGCCCGGGAGGTAAGGGTTGCAATGAGCTGAGATTGTGCCACTGCACTCCAGCCTGGGTGACAGAGCAAGACTCTGTCTCTAAATAAATAAATAAATAAATAAATAAATAAATAAATTAGAAGTTATTAGCCGGGCGCAGTGGCTCACGCCTGTAATTCTAACACTTTGGGAGGATGAGGTAGGCAGATTGCCTGAGCTCAGGAGTTCGAGACCAGCCTGGGCAACACAGTGAAACCCCGTCTCTTCTAAAATGCAAAAACTTGTCCAGGCGTGGTGGCGTGCACCTGTAATCCCCACTACATGAGAGGTTGAGGCAAGAGAATTGCTTGAACCTGGGAGGTGGAGGTTACAGTGAGCCGAGATCGCGCCACTGCACTCTAGCCTGGGCAACAGAGCAAGACTCCGTCTCAAAAACAAAACAAAACAAAAGTTATAAAATTTAAAAGGAAAAAAAAAAGGGAATTAGAAAATTAGAAAATCACCATTAGGCAAACACCACATTGATAATTGTTGCCAATAAGATCCACTGATGGATGCTAAAATTAGTGAGCAAACATTGAGGAGAAATGGGATTTGCATTGTCTTGAGCCATCTCCCTCAAGATATTTATTAACTACAAAGAGAAGAATAATTACTTTATAGAGGAGAAACCCAGCAGGCACCTCCTTAATGAAACAATCTGGGTCAACATCAGTAAGTCACAACAATAAGTCATAGCCACATCTTGATCCTTCATATCATGCACCAAGAAGGGCACAACATCACGTCTATGATAGTCTTGCCAAAAATACATAACTTAATTCCAGTCGTGAGAAAGTATCAGACAAACCCCAAACGAGAGATACTGTATGAAATAGCTGATCAGTACTCAGTAATACCAAGATCATGAAAGACAAGGGAAGACTGAGAAACTAATGGATGGGAGGAGACTAGGGAGGCACAACCGCTAAATGCAGTGTGAGACCCCGGATCAGATTCTGGAAGGGGAAATGGACATTAGAAGAAAAACGGGTGAAATTCAAATGAGATCTGTAGTTTAGTTAACAGTATTGTACCAATCTTGATTTCTTGGTTTTAATCATTGTACCATGGTTACATAAAATGTTAACATCAGGGGAAACCGAGTGAGGGGAGACAGGAACTCTGTAATATTTTTGGAACGTTTCTGCTAAATCTAAAAGTGGTACAAAATTAAAGAGTTTTAAAATAGGCCGGGCACAGTGGCTCATGCCTGTAATCCCAGCACTTTGGGAGGCTGAGGTGGGTGAATCATTTGAGGCCAGGAGTTCAAGATCAGCCTGCCCAACATAGCGAAACCCCGTCTCTACTGAAAAATACAAAAATTAGGGGCTGGGTGCAGTGGTTTATGCCTGTAATCCCACCGCTTTGGGAGGCTAAGGTGGACGGATCACTTGAGGTCAGGAGTTCAAGACCAGCCTGGGCAACACGGTGAAACCCCTGTCTCTATTAAAATACAAAAATTAGCCGGGCTTAGTGGCATGCACTTGTAGTCCCATCTATTTGAGAGGCTGAGGCAGGACAATCGCTTGAACCTGGGAGGTGGAGGTTGTAGTGAGCCAAGATTGCACCACTGCACTCTAGCCTGGGCAGCAGAGTGAGACTCCAACTCAAAAACCAAAAAAATACAAAATACAAAAGTACAAAAATCAGCCAGGCATGGTGACACGCGCTGGTAGTCCCAGCTACTTGGGAGGCTGAGGCAGGAGAATCCCTTGAACGTGAGAGGCAGAGGTTGCAGTGAGCCAAGACCGCACCACTGCACTCCAGCCTGGGCGACAGAGTGAGACTCTGTCTCAAAACAAACAAACCCACAAAGATCGTGGGCTCCTGAACCAGCCTGCCAGCATTCAGATTCCCAGGCTATGTGAACTGGGGTCAGACTCTTCCCCTGCTATGGGTCTCAGTTTTACTCTCTTGTCAAACGGGAGTAGCAATGGTACCTACAGCTTAAGGTGGATACCAGGTTAAACGAGTTATCCATCTAGAGCACTTATAAGCATGTACTTGCCATTGTTATTGTGTAGGATGAAAAAGGACAGCCATGATCTCACTGGATTGCCACGGCAGCACTATGAGATGGGTTTTTACTGCCTTTCCCATTTTTACAGAGGCCTCCAGGCAAAGTGCTTTGTCCAAGGTCACTAGACCGGCAAATGCCAAGCCGGTTCATTCATGTGGTTTCTGATTCCACATTGCAACTAACCTTTAAGAAACTCTTTCTCTCCTGGGCATGGTAGTTCACCCCTGTCTTCCCAGCACTTTGGGATGCTGAGGTGGGAGAATCACTTGAGCCCAGGAGTTTGAGACTAGCCTGGACAACACGGTGAGACCTTATCTCTATAAAAAATAAAAAGAATTAGCCAGGCATGGTAGTGCATGTCTGCACTACTCCAGCTACTCAGGAGGCTGAGTCAGGAGGAGCACATGTGTCCAGAAGTTAGAGGTTGCAGTAAGCTATGATTGCGCCATTGCATTCCAGTGTGGGTGACAGAGTGAGATCCTATCTAAAAAAAAAAAGAAGAAACTATCTTCTTTGAAGACGTAAAAGACATGAAAAACAAGGAAAGATAAGGAATAACTGAGGAACTGTCACAGATAGAAAAGAGTAGGACTAAAGCCTGGCACGGTGGCTCACGCCTGTAATCCCAGCACTTTGGGAGGCTGAGGTGGGTGGATCACCTGAGGTCGGGAGTTCAAGGCCAACCAGGCCAACATGGTGAAACCCCATCTCTACTAAAAATATAAAAATTCCATCCTGGCTAACACGGTGAAACCCCGTCTCTACTAAAAAAATACAAAAAAAAAAAACTAGCCGGGCGCGGTGGCAGGCGCCTGTAGTCCCAACTGCTCGGGAGGGTGAGGCAGGAGAATGGCGTAAACCCGGGAGGCGGAGCTTGCAGTGAGCTGAGATCTGGCCACTGCACTCCAGCCTGGGCGGTAGAGCGAGACTCTGTCTCAAAAAAAAAAAAAAAAAAAAAAAAAAAAATATATATATATATATATATATATATATATATAAAAATTAGCCGAGCATGGTGGTGTGTGTGCCTGTAATCCCAGATACTTGGGAGGCTGAGGCAGGAGAATCACTTGAACCCAGGAGGCAGAGCTTGCAGTGAGCCAAGATCATGCCATTGCACTCCAGCCTGGCCAATACAGTGAGGCTCCATCTCAAAAAAAAAAAAAAAAATTAGCTGGGCATGGTGTCATGCCCCTGTGGTCCCAGCTATTTGAGAGACTGAGGTGGGAGGATCGCTTGAGTCTGAAAGTCGAGGCTGCAGTGAGCCATGTTTGTGCTACTGCACTCCAGTGCCAAACCCTGACAAAGCCAAACCCTGTGTCAAAAAACAAACAAACAACTGTTCTCCCTGTTTCAACCACGTGTCTGTGCAAGAACAGATTTTCTTCACAGGCAAAATCCAAAACAACAAATCACAACAGACTAAAATGAAAACAGATCTGAGGAGAATCCAGCTGTCAGTTACCAAACCAGATACTAAAGAGATTTTAGGCCAGGCGCAGTGGCTCATGCCTATAATCCCAGCACTTTGGGAGGCCGAGACCAGAGGATTGCTTGAGCTTAGGGGTTCAAGACCAGCCTGGGCAACATGGTGAAATTCCATCTCTATAAAAAATACAAAAGCTAGCCAGGTATGGTGGTGGGTGCCTGTAATCTCAGCTACTCGGGAGGCTGAGGTGGGAGAATCGCTTGAACCCTGCAGGGCGGAGGCTGCAGTGAGTGAAGATTGTGCCACTACACTCCAACCTGGGTGACAGAGTGGGACCCTGTCTCAAAAGAGTAAAAAATAAAAGATTTTTAAAAGATGCAAGCAATGTCACTCTCCTCACTCAATTTCTTCTCTTGCAAAATACAGTTTTTTCATTAAAAATATCATTTACATTAATACAGAAGATATTTGTTATTGTTAATTTTAAATGACAATAAAAAATTTTAAATGCCTCAGTTTTAATACCTCATTTAGAAAATATTGTTCCATCCTGGCTAACCCGGTGAAACCCCGTCTCTACTAAAAAATACAAAAAATTAGCCGGGCGAGGTGGCGGGCGCCTGTAGTCCCAGCTACTCGGGAGGCTGAGGCAGGAGAATGGCGTGAACCCAGGAGGCGGAGCTTGCAGTGAGCTGAGATCCGGCCACTGCACTCCAGCCTGGGCAACAGAGCGAGACTCCGTCTAAAAAAAAAAAAAAAAAAATAGAAAATATTGCTAGCTATAGTGCACATAAGCTAAAGTTCTTTGAAGTTCTCCGTAAGTTTTAGCAGTGTAAAACAGTTCTGAGATTAACAGTGTAAAACAAATAGTCCTGAGATTTAAAGTGTATGGAAATTGCTGCTACATACCAAGCTTGGTTCTGTCCCACCAACCCTTTTTTTTTTGAGACAGGGTCTTACTCTGTCACCCAGGTTGGAGTGTAGTGGCATGATCTTGGCTCACTGCAACCTTTGCCTCCTGGGCTCAAGTGACCCTCTTGCCTCAGCTCCCCAAGTAGCTGAGACTACAGGCGTGAGCCACCATGCACAGCTAATTTTTTTATTTTTTAAATTTTTTTGTAGAGATGGGGTTTCACCATGTTACCTAGGCTGGTCTTGAACCCCTGAGGTCAAGTGATCCACGCACCTCAGCATCCCAAAGTGCTGGGATTACAGGCATGCACCATCATGCCCAGCCTCCACCACATTTTTTTTTTTTAAAGACAGGATTCTCTCTGTTGCCCAGGCTGGAGTGTAGTGGCCAATCATGGCTCACTGCAGCCTTGAACTCCTGGGCTCAAGCGATCCTCCCACCTCAGTCTCCCAAGTAGCTGGGACTACAGGTGCTTGCCACCACACATGACTAAGATTTTTTTCTTTTTTCCTAAGAGGCAGAGGTCTCACTATGTTTCCTAGGCTGGTCCCAAACTCGTGACCTCAAGTGATTCTCCTGCCTCAGCCTCCCAAACTGCTAAGGCTACAGGTGTGAGCCCCCACACCCAGCCTCAGTTCTGCCTCTTTACAGGTAGCAACTCATTTACACCTCACCATGAGGTTGCACTAATATCACCCCATTATCCAGATGAGGAGGCTGAGGCCAGAGAGGTTAAGCCACTTGCCCAAGATCGGGCAGCAGGTACATAGCAAAGATGGGATTCTAACCCATTTGGGCTGGATGCCGAGGGTCCAGAGTCCAAGCTCTTGCCCTGACAGTGGAAGGATCCTAATCAGAGATTGGGAGGCAGCCATCCTGGTGGGAAAGAGGAGAGGAGGGATGGAGAAGGGGCTGGGTAATCCAGCTCTGTTATCACTCATCCACTGGTTCCTTCCAAAACTGGCTCTGAGGCCTACTGTGCACAAACGAACAAATGTGCCAGGTCCCAGAAGCGCAACAGAGATGCAATGAACAAGGACAGCAGCAGCCCCCTTAGGAGAGCAGGAGAGCACTCACTGCGGGCTGGGCACCGTGATCATTCCGCACACTTCCAGGTGTACCACGGCCTGTACTTCCCATTCCACAGAGGCAGATGACAGAGGCTCGGGAGAAATGAGCCACCTGCTTAGGGGCTCACGGTGGGGATTCCTGAACCCTCAAACAATGAAGCACCGCTGGGCCTCGCTGGGAGAGGCGTAGAAAGGGGTCAGGGACACTTACCTGGGTAAGACAGATGGACTTGCTCTGGGGCAGCGCTGGGGGCCCCTGGGGACCCCTGGACTCCCAAGGAGAATAGCAGGAGTAGAGAGCAACAGGACCAGTAGCCAGGAAGGGGGTGCATGGTGGTGGGGTGGTGACCGCAGACAGGGGAAAAGTGGAGGGACTGAGGAGGTCACCTCCCCACAGGTACAGCAGGAAGGGCTGGGAGGTTGGGGAATGGAGGATGATCTGGCAGTCCTCTGGGGGACAGAGGCAGGAGGGCAGGGAGGTCTCCTTCAAGACGGGTGGTTATCCAGACGCTGGAGAGAAACCAAAAATAAGAATGGCTAAGGAGCAGCAGCAGAGCTCTCTGAGCCTCACTCACAGTGTGCCAACCGCTTGACATAGATGAACTCACAGAAGCCTCATGACATTGCTATGAGGTGGTGTCTGTGAGCATCGTCATCCCCATATCACAGATGAGGAAACTGGGCAGCTGAGTGATTCAACTGCACAGCTAGGATGCGATAGAGCCAGGATTTGAACCCAGGAGGGCCTGATTCCGGAGCCTCGCTCCTAACCAGAGCTCACTCTCAGTGCTGGGGGCCTGGGAGTGGGGTGGAGGCTGTGTAGGAGGTTGCATTCGGCAGCCCCATCCCCAGCTCTCCATCCTGCTGTTAGAAACCCCAGTTCTCCTACCTACTCCCGAGATTCCAAGTATTCCTGCCTGCTCCCGGGATCTCGCCTCTCTACTCCATCCTTAGCCTTCCATTTTGCTCCTAGTGACCCCAATCCTCCCACCCCCAGATCCTTTAAGTCCATCCTGGCCAGAGCGGCCGCATCCTTTCTCCCCATCCCCAGCGTCCCTGCCCTTCCACCATCTGTTCCCACCCGCCTTCTCCCCAGCGCTTCCCCGCCTGCTCCAGCTCTGTCTCCAGCTGCCAGGCTGGAGCCGGGTCGGGACCATCCGGGAGCGGGAGTGCCCTCCCGGACCCCGGCTCACCCTCGGGGGCGCCAGCTTGCCCGCACGCGCCTCTCCAGCCACCAGCGCCGCCCCGGTATTTATGAGTTCGTGGGTGCCGAGGCCTCTCGCCGCCTACAGCCGTCCCAGCCCCGGAAGAGCCGGTCGCCTCGGGGTGACAGCCTCCCTAGACAGCCAGGGCCCCGGGTCCCACAGGTCCTGCCGGTCCTGGGCGCCCCACACCCACCCGCCCACCGCCCCCCCCAGGGCGTGGCGCGGGAAGGGGGACCCAGGAAGGCTGGGTGCGTTTCGGCCGCCACCTCCGCGCCGGCCACCAGGTGAGCGCCCGGCAGGTAAGCCTGCGCTCATCCTTCAGGCGCCCACTTTTCAGCTGGGGGGCCCCCAGGGCACGGACACCGGCCCCTACCCTGGCCCTGCCCCATCCCCAGGTACCCAGATGTGCAGGTACCGGGGGATCCCCAACCTTTCCAGCCTTGCTGCATCTTCCTCGCAATTCCTTCCGGCTTCCTTCCTCTCCATGCTGAGCCCACTGACTCCTCCTCAGAAGCCCGGGACAACCCGAAAACAAAACTAGAATCCCGGAATTGCAGAGGGTTTTCTGAGCTGTTCGACCTAGGTGAGTTACTCAACCTCGCTGGACCTCGGGTTTTTTCACCTGTGAAAAGGAGGTGATGATCGTATATACCCTGTGGGCTGTTGTGAGGAGTAAACGAGTTGCTGCATGAAATTTCATGCTGATAACAGGGCCCGGCCCAGAGTAAGGGTTGGATAAGAATCAGCTGTTCTTTTTATCGTATTAATGCATGAACTCCAGAAACTGACGTCTAGGGAACAAGTTAGGGTTCTCCCCTGTAAACTTTTGCAAACTGTTTGAATGTGAGGAGTGGCTGCCACAAAAGGACAAGCAGGAAAGATCTGGGGGGCCCGAATTTCCAGTCGTTTCCCCTCCCTGAACGCAGATACAATGACCCGCCACTACTGGGCTTTGTAAATTCAGAGCATATAGGCTTCTACTGATGGTGGACACCAATTTCAGAAATTGGCACTAGGAGTGTGGGAAAATCAAAATGAGCCCTTTGACTGTTTGAGTTTCTTTTTTTTTTTTTTTTTTTTTTTTTTTTTTTTTGAGACGGAGTCTCGCTCTGTCACCCAGGCTGGAGTGCAGTGGCGCGATCTCGGCTCACTGCAAGCTCCGCCTCCCGGGTTCACGCCATTCTCCTGCCTCAGCCTCCCGAGTAGCTGGGACTACAGGCGCCCACAACCGCGCCCGGCTAATTTTTTGTATTTTTAGTAGAGACGGGGTTTCACCGTGGTCTCGATCTCCTGACCTTGTGATCCGCCCGCCTCGGCCTCCCAAAGTGCTGGGATTACAGGCGTGAGCCACCGCGCCCGGCGAGTTTTTTTTTTTCTTCCCACTCCCAGAGTCTCCATTACAGCCTAAAATATAACGAAAGTAGCTCTCATAGCCAAACTTGAATACCTGCCACTCCTGTGGCCCCCAATTATAACCTCCCCTTATTCTTAATTCTTCCAGAATGGGAGGTTCCTAAGCTTTTTTATCCTAAAGATGCCTCTGGCAAGCTGGTCAAGCCCTTCTCAGAATCATATTGTTACATGTATAAAATAAATACACAGAAATACAAAGGAAACCAGTGTTATTGTGATATAAGGTGTAGCGGTGTGTGTGTGTGTGTGTGTGTGTGTGTGTGTGTGTGTGTGTGTGTGGTTTTTGTTTTGAGACAGAGTCTTGCTCAGTTGCCCAGGCTGGAGTGCAGTGACACGATCTCGGCTCACTATAACCTCTGCCTCCTGGGTTCAAGCGATTTTCCAGCCTCGGCCTTCCAAGTAGCTGGGACTACAGGCATGAAACACCGTGCCTGGCTGAAAACGACAAGTTTTAAAAACACACGAATATACATGCATATATTTCTATTAGCCATCAGAGTGATGACATTATCACAGGTCAGGTAGTCACTGGAGAATGAAAAGGACAAACATCTTAGTATAATTATGAAAATACTTTTGACCTCACTAACCCCCTGAGAAAGGTCTTGGGGACCCACAGGTGTCCCCAGACCCATTTTGAGAACTGCTAGATTAAAGCGTAGTAAAAGGAGAGGTAAAAAAAATTTCCCCTATCCTTCACATAGCTCCTGAATTTCCAACCACCAGCCCAGGTGAAAAAAACCCACTGGAATTGCCTCTGGTTGGACCCTGACTGGCAGATGAGGGCTTATAGCTCAGGTATAAGCTTGTGGTGGGGAACGGAGCATTGACTCTGGGGCTAGATGGCCTGCTTATAAATGGATCTTCAGCATTGACTAACTTAGACAAGTGATTTAACCGCAAGGTGCCTCAGTTTCCCCATCTGTGAAATGGGAACAATAGTAGCGCCTTATAGGGTTGTTGCAAGGATTAAATAATAAACCCCTTAGAACAGTGCCTAGCACAGAGCAAGTGCCCCCATACAATCTTCTAATTATCATTATCATAATTATCATTATAATAATTAGAAGATTATTATCAATAATCTTCTAATTATTACCAAGACATCTAGTCTGCCCAGTTAGTAAGACAGAGTTTTAATAAGCCTAGTTTTCTAAGTCACTTTACTCTGTGCCCCAGGCTGTAGTGCAGTGGCGCGATCTCGGCTCACAACAACCTCTGCCTCCCAAGCTCAAGTGATTCTTATGCCTCAGCCTCCTGCGTAGCTGGGATTATAGGTGTGTGCCATCACGCCCGGCTAATTTTTGTTTTTTCTTTTTTTAATTTTTTATTTTTATTTTTTTTTGGAGACAGAGTCTCACTCTGTCGCCCAGGCTGGAGTGCAGTGGCGCAATCTCAGCTCTCTGCAAGCTCCTCCTCCCAGGTTGTTGCCATTCTCCTGCCTCAGCCTCCTGCGTAGCTGGGACTACAGGCGCCCGCCACCACGCCTGGCTAATTTTTTGTATTTTTAGTAGAGACAGGGTTTCATCGTGTTAGGCAGGATGGTCTCGATCTCCTGACCTCGTGATCTGCCCAGAGATGGGTTTTCATCGTGTTAGGCAGGGTGGTCTCGATCTCCTGACCTCATGATCTGCCCGCCTCGGCCTCCCAAAGTGCTGGGATTACAGGCGTGAGCCACTGCACCCGGCCTTGTATTTTTAGTAGAGATGGAGTTTCGCTGTGTTGGCCAGGCTGGTCTTGAACTCCTGGACTCAAGTGATCTCCACATCTCGGCCTCCCAAAGTGCTGGGATTACAAGTGTTAGCCGCCGTGCCCCGTCAATTTAAACCTTTTAAATTGTGAAATGTGATATACATGCAGAAAAGTACATGAGACATAAATGTCCCACTGAATCAATAGGACAAAGTGAACACACCTGTGTAACCACCAATCGGGTGGAAGAAAAATAATCTTACCGGCTTCCCCCAAGCCCCCTCCTGCTTCCTCTCCAGCATAGCCTTCCTCCTTCCCGGGAAGGAATCCACTTAACTTTTACCTGACTTTAGTTTCCCCACCTGAGTATGCCTCCCTATACACAGTGGTTTCATTTTGCCTATTTTTGCACATGGCGTAACTAGAAATATACAGGATTAACTCTTTCACTCAACTTTATGATAGGGAAATTTATCTGAGTTGGGCGTATAATTGCAACCCATTTTCATTCTCATTGCCAAGTAGCCTCCATTGTGTGAATGCACCCCAATTTATGTATCAATGGTGGGGTTTTGTTTTTGTTTTTGTTTTTTGAGACGGCGTTTCATTCTTGTTGCCCAGGCTGGAGCGCAATGGGGTGATCTCGGCTTATTGCAACCTCTGCCTCCCAGGTTAAAGCGATTCTCCTGCCTCAGCCTCCTGAGTAGCTGAGATTACAGGCATGCGCCACCACACCCAGCTAATTTTGTATTTTTAGTAGAGACAGGGTTTCACCATGTTGACCAGGCTGGTTTCGAACTCTCGATCTCAGGTGATCCGCCTGCCTTGGCCTCCCAAAGTGCTGGGATTACAGGTGTGAGCCACCGCGCCCAGCCTTCAGTGATTTATTTATCAATTTGTTTATCAGTTGGTTTATCTATCAAAACCAATTGTCAATGGAAATTTGAGTTACTTCCTTTTTTTTTTTTTTTTTTTTTTGGCTTTTGCAAATAATGCTGCGATCAACATTCTAGTACATATTTTGTTAAACATATATATACATTTCTCTTGGATGTAAACCAGGAGTATAAGATGGCTGGATCATAAGGTGTCTATATATTTATGTTTGGTAGATATAGCCAAAGAGGTTTCCAAAGTGATCATAATAATTTCTTCTCCTCTCACCAGCCACGTTAGAACATTTCCATTGTTCCACATCGCTGCCAACACCTAAAACCAATAAAGCATTGTCAAGTGCTTTATTTTTAGTCATTCTTGTGGGTGTGTAGTGGTAACTCATTGTAGTTTTAATTTGCATTTCCCTGCTGAGTAATGAAATTGAACATCTCTTCATTTGCATATCGGTCTTTTGGATATCCTTTTTGTGATGTGCTTGTTCAAGTGTCTTGTCCGGTTTTCTATTGGGTTGTCCATTTTTATTGGTTTATTTACTTTTATTTTATTTTTTTAGAGATAGGGTCTTGCTCTGTCACCTAGGCTATAGTGCAGTGGCATCATCATAGCTCACTGCAGCCTCTACCTCCCTGGCTCAAGCAGTCCTCTCACCTCAGCCTCCCAGTAGCTGGGACCACAGGCATGCACCACCACCATGCCTGGCTAATTTTGTTTATTTCTATTTCTATTTTTATTTATTTATTTATTTGAGACAGAGTCTCACTCTGTTGCCCAGGCTGGAGTGCGATGGCATAATCTCGGCTCACTGCAACCTCTGCCTCCTGGGTTCAGGCGATTCTCCTGCCTCAGCCTCCCGAGTAGCTGGGATTACAGGCACCCGCCACCACACCTGGCTAATTTTTGTATTTTTAGTAGCGACGGGGTTTCACCATGTTGGCCAGGCTGGTCTCGAACCCCTGACCTCAGGTGATCCACCTGCCTCGACCTCCCAAAGTGCTGGGATTACAGGTGCGTGCACCACGCCCAGCTAATTTTGTTAATTTTTTTGTAGGGACCAGGTCTTGCCATATTCCCCAGGCTGATCTTGAACTCCTGGACTCAAGCGATCCTCCCGCTTTGACCTCCCAAACTGTTGGCATTACAGGTGTGAGCCACCGCACCTGGCCTCTTCTGTTACTTTCCAACAGCTTTCTCATTGGAGTTACCCTAGGTTGTCAATCTATCTGGAACTGATTTTTGTGTACGGTGTAAGTTAGGGTTTTAAATTTTATCAAAGTAATGCACATAGCTAATAAAATAAAAACAAATGAGTCTACTTCCTTAAGGAGACTTCTTTTTAAAAAACTATTTCTCCATTATGAAAATAGTAACATCATTGGAGACAGCTCACGCCTGTAATCCCAGCACTTTGGGAGGCCGCGGTGGGCAGATCACGAGGCCAGGAGTTTGAGACCAGCCTGGCCAACATGGTGAAACCCCATCTCTACTAAAAATACAAACATTAGCCAGGCATGGTGGTGAGCGCCTTTAATCCTAGCTACTCGGGAGGCTGAGGCAGGAGGATCACTTGAACCCGGGAGGCGGAGGTTGCGGTGAGCCGAGTTCACACCATTGCACTCCAGCGTGGATTTTAGCTGGGTGCGGTGGCACACACCTGCAGAGCCAGACTCTGTCTCAAAAAAAAAAAAAAACTACTAAAAATGAAAATATTCGCATCTCATTACTGAAAACTTAAAAAGAGCCACGGAGGTTTCATGGCTCAAGGAACTAACCACCTTGGGTTTCGTTCTTGTTTTTGGAGACAGGGTCTCACTTTGTCACCCAGGCTGGAGTGCATTGGTGCAATCATGCAATCACAGCTCCCTGTGACCTCAAACTCCTGGCCTCAAGCAATCCTCCCACCTCAGCCTCCCAAAATGCTGGGATTATAGGCGTGAATCACTGCACGTAACCACAAACCTGGGTTTGAATTCTGGTTCTGCCACCTTATGACTGGGTAACCTTGGGTGAATGTCTACTCTTGTGTTAGCCTCAGTGACCTAATATCTAAAACTGATATACAGCGCCTACTTTGCAAGTGCTTGGAAAGATACAGCAAGTAAAACATGTAACACGGGGTGGGGCTGATCAAGAAAGAGCTCCATAGATAATAGCCACAATTATTTACAAAAGATTTCATTCAATCACTCAGTGGCCATTGAGAATGCTTGGAGCATTTTTTCTTATACACAGGAATTGGGTTGAATCACAGTCATACCACAGTCTGACGTTATTTTTACTGGACTGTTCTAAACATTCTTTGATACTGGCTCATAATATTCAATTGTGTGGTTTACTTTACCCAATCTGAGAGACTGCATCCATGGAGAAAAGCCAGAGCTTTGGAGACAGACAGCTTGCGTTTAAACCCAGCTCCGACATGGAGCAGCTGTGAGCCATTTGCCTCTCTGTGCCTCAATTTCTCCATCTGCAAAATGGGGATAATAAACCATGCTGTATATTTGACGTATTTTAGAGAGTTGTGAGAATTAGATGAGTGAATGAATGGATGTAATGAACTAAGACCTGTGGTAAAAACAGCACTTGGTGTAAACCAAGTCCTTAAAAATCTTAATAGAAATATTTCAAGGTTTTAGCTGGGTGCGGTGGCACACACCTGCAGTCTTAGCTACTTGGGAGGCTGAGGCAGGAGGGTTATGTGAGCCTTGGAGTTCAAGACCAGCCTGGGCAACATAGTGAGACCCCCATCTCTAATTTATATATGTATAGTTGTATATTTTATATATATATATGCATAAAGAATAGTAAGATGTGGGCTTTTTGGGTTTGGTTTTGTTTTTGTTTTTGTTTTTTGTTTTTTGTTTTTTTTGAGACGGAGTCTCGCTCTGTCGCCCAGGCTGGAGTGTAGTGGCCGGATCTCAGCTCACTGCAAGCTCTGCCTCCCAGGTTTACGCCATTCTCCTGCCGTAGCCTCCTGAGCAGCTGGGACTACAGGCGCCCACCACCTCGCCTGGCTAGTTTTTTTTTTTTTTTTTTTTTTTTTGTATTTTTTTAGTAGAGACGGGGTTTCACTGTATTAGCCAGGATGGTCTCGATCTCCTGACCTCGTGATCCGCCCATCTCGGCCTCCCAAAGTGCTAGGATTACAGGCTTGAGCCACCGTGCCCGGCCTGTTTTTTGTTTTTTGAGTCAGGATCTTGCTCTGTTCCCCAGGCTGGAGTACAGTGGTGTGATCTCCACTCACTACAACCTCGACTTCTTGGGCTCAAGCAATCCTCCCACCTCAGCCTCCCGAGTAGCTGGGACTACAGGCTCACACCGCTATGCCTGGCTAATTTTTGTACTTTTTGTAGAGACAAAGACTTGCGATGTTGCCCAGGCTGGTCTCAAACTCCTAGGCTCAAGGAATCCTCCCACCTTGGCCTCCCAAAGTGCTGGGATTACAGGCGAGAACCACTGTGCCCGGCCAATAGTAAGATGTTAATGATAGAATCCAGTTGGATATATGGTGGATATATGTGTGTTCCTTGCAAAGGTCTTTCAATTTTCCCGTGCATTTGAAAATGTTCATAATAAAATTGGGGAAAACGCTTGGGGACATCCACACAGTTGCTTTTGTCGACAATCATGGTGAAGCCAGAGCAGCAACTGATTCCCAAGTGATTGACACACCCTGTATGTTCATTTAATGACCCTGACAATCTTTAATGCAGACTTTAGAAATTTTACAGATGAGGACCCATTTTACAGATGAGGAAACTGAGGCTCAGCAAGGCAAAGCACCTTGTTGTGTGACCTTCAGGTCACTGACTGGGTGGGGAGCAGACAGGGTGAACTGTAGAAGGACAACTCCTTTTCAGAAGGAAGGGCGGCATGCACCTGGGGACAGGGACCTGGGCTAACAGGTCTTGGGGTCTGCCCGGGAATGATCCCCGTTATTGCAGCTTCCCTGTATGGAGTGCTTGGCTGTGTGCCAAATGCTCTGCATGAATAATCCCATTGATACTGCATGCTCCTTATTAAGCCCATTTTATAGATGGAGAAACTGAGGCTAAAGACATTGAGTAATTTACCTAAAATCACACAGCTGTTGTGTGGCAGAGAGACGCCAGGACTAGAGCCCCGGTGTGTCTGATTTCAAAGCCTGGTGTGTGATTTTTTTTTTTTTTTTTTTTTTTTTTTGAGACAGAGCTTCGCTCTTGTTGGCCAGGCTGGAGTTCCATGGCACAATCTCGGCTCACTGCAACCTCCGCCTCCCAGGTTCAAGCGATTCTCCTGCCTCAGCCTATGGAGTAACTGGGATTACAGGTGTGCGCCACCATGGCTGGTCAACTTTTTGTGTTTTTAGTACAGATGAGGTTTCACCGTGTTGGCCAGGCTGGTCTCAAACTCCTGACCTCAGGTGATCCACCCGCCTCAGCCTCCCAAACTACTGGGATTACAGGCGTGAGCCACCACACCTGACCGTGTGAATACTTTTAGGAGCGACTCTTCCCTGCTTAGAATATTATCCAGTGTGAAATGCTGTCAGCTCCACCTTCCAAACTATCCAGGACCTGCCCACTTTTGCAGCTCCTACCCATCCTCTCCTTCCTGGGCTGTCTCAGCAGACCCTTCCCTGGTCTTCCTGATCCCATCCTGTCACCCTTCTCACCCCTGCAGTCTGTTCCTCACATGCAACCAGAGGGGTCCTGTGAACACCTCAGTTAGATCACGTCTCTCATCCACTCAAAGTCCTTCTGATCCTCTCACTCAGGGGAAAGCCAGAGACCTCCCCATGGCCCACGAGACCCCACGTGACCTGCCAGTCACTTCTCTTTCCTTATCCCTTACTACTTGCCCCTCACCCACACTGGTTCAGGCATGAGGCTTCTACGCTGTTTTTTGTTTTGTTTTGCTTTTTTTTTTTGGAAAAAAGCCCAGGCTGGAGTGCAGTGGCACAATCTGGGCTCACTGCAAGCTCCGCCTCCTGGGTTCACGCCATTCTCCTGCCTCAGCCTCCCGACTAGCTGGGACTACAGGGGCCTGCCACCATGCCCGGCTAATTTTTTGTATTTTTAGTAGAGACGGGGTTTCACTGTGTTCACCAGGATGGTCTTGATCTCCTGACCTCGTGATCCACCCGCCTCAGCCTCCCAAAGTGCTGGGATTACAGGCGTGAGCCACCGCGCCTGGCCTGTTTTGCTTTTTTGAGACAGAGTCTTGCTCTGTTGCCCAGGCTGGAGTGCAGTGGTGGGATCTCAGCTCACTGCAACCTCTGCTTCCTGGGTTCAAGCGATTCCCCTGCCTCAGCCTCCTGAGTAGCTGGGACTACAGGTGCCCGCCACCACGCCCGGCTAATTTTTGTATTTTTAGTAGAGGCAGGGTTTCACCATGTTGCCAAGACTGGTCTTGAACTGCTGACCTCAAGTGATCCGCCCACGCCGGCCTCCCCAAGTGCTGGGATTACAGGTGTGAGCCACTACGCTTGGCCTCTACATTGTTCTTTGAACTGTTAGTCATGTCCCCACTTCAGGGCCTTCTCATTGCCTGTTCCCTCGATCTAGAACATTCTTCCCCGGTCCCGGTACACATATAGCCCCTTCTCTCCTACCTTCAGGCCTTACCCAGATGACACTATCTCAGGGAGTCCTCCTCTTGACTAATACAAAATTATAATCCACCTCCACACTCTACTCCCCATCCGCCAAGCCAGGAGTCTGCAAAAGTTTTTTGGTAAAGGGCAAGATATTAAATATTTTAAGATTTGCAGGCCACATAGCCTCCATCACAGCTACTGGACTCTGTTATCACACAAAAGTACCTATAGACATTATGGAACCCAATGAGTGTGAGTGTGTTCCAGTAAAACTTTATGGAGGCCAGGCGCAGTGGCTCATGCCTGTAATCCTAGCACTTTGGTAGGCTGAGGCAGGAGGATTGCTTGAGGCCAAGAGTTCAAGACCAACATGGCCAACAGAGTAAGACCTCATCTCCAAAAACCAAACAAACTTATAGACACTGAAATTGGAAATTCATATAATTTCCTTTTCTTTTCTTTTTTGTTGAGATGGAGTTTCTTTCTTGTTGCCCAGGCTGGAATGCAATGGCGCTATCTCAGCTCACTGCAACCCTGCCTCCCGGGTTCAAGCAATTCTCCTACTTCAGCCTCCCGAGTAGCTGGGATTACAGGCGCCCACCATCACATCAGGCTAATTTTTGCATTTTTAGTAGAGACGGGGTTTCACCATGTTGGCCAAGCTGGTCTCGAACTCCTGAACTCAGGTGATCCACCCACCTCAGCCTCCCAAAGTGCTGGAATTACAGGCGTGATCCACCACGCCTGGCCAAAATTCATATAATTTTCATATACCAGAAAATATTATTTTTATTTTGTTTTTGTTTTTCAACCATTAAAAAATGTAAAAATCAACCAGGCATGGTTGCTTATGCCTGTAATCCCAGTGCTCTGGGAAACTGAGGCAGAAGGATCACTTGAGTCTAGAAGTTTGAGACCAGCCGGGGCAATACAGCAAGACCCCATCTCTTAAAAAAATACTAAAATTAGCAGGGCGTGGTGGTGCACATATATAGTCCCAGCTACTTAGGAGGCCGAGGTGCAAGGATTATCTGAGCCCGGGAGGTTGAGGCTGTAGTGAGCCATGATCACACCACTGCACTCCAGCTTGAGTGAGAGAGGTGAGATTCTGTCTCAAAAAAAAAATTTTTGTAAGGTTAAAACCAGGCCAGGCGTGGTGGCTCATGCCTGTAATCCCAGCACTTTGGGAGGCCAAGGCAGGTGGATCACTTGAGTTCAGGAGTTCGAGACCAGCCTGGCCAACATGGTAAAACCCTGTCTCTACTCAAAATACAAAAATTAGCTGGGCTTCGTGGTGTTTGCCTGTAATCCCAGCTATTCGGGAGGCTGAGGCAGAAGAATCGCTT
Organism: Macaca nemestrina; assembly: GCF_043159975.1. Classification (NCBI taxonomy): domain Eukaryota; kingdom Metazoa; phylum Chordata; class Mammalia; order Primates; family Cercopithecidae; genus Macaca; species Macaca nemestrina. The sequence continues at coordinate 48,269,556 of NC_092144.1, read as the reverse complement.
GAACCTGGGAGGCGGAGGCTGCAGTGAGCTGAGATCGCACCGCTGCACTCCAGCCTGGGTGACAGGGAAAGATTTGGTCTCAAAAAAAAAAAAAAAAAAAAAAGTAAAAATCATTCCTAGGGTATAGGCTGTATAAAAACAAATGACAGGCTGGATTTGGCCCCCGACTGTAGTTTGCTGACCCCTGCCCTAAGCTTATCCTGGCTAATACTTGTTTCATAGCATTCATCACCTTCTAACAGACTGTAATATTTACTTGTTTATTATGTTTATCGTCTAGCATCTCCCCTGGAGCTGTCAGCTCCAGCTTCCTAGCAGCTCCAGGAAGGCAAGGATGTTGGCTGTCTGGCACATAGCAGGTGTGCGGTAAGGATTTATTAAATGATCAAATACATGGATGAATCCTAATGACTGTTGCGATCATGAACCATTCTTGCTGCCTGGCTAAGTACTGGACCCTAGAATTTGAGATTGAAAAGAGGAGGCGAGCACAGAACCATTTTCCCCTTCCTTCCTCCCTCCCTCCCACCCTCCCTCCTTTCCTTCCTTCCTTCTTTTTTTCTTTTCTTTTTTTCCGAGTCTTACTCGGCTCACTGCAACCTCCGCCTCCCGGCAGAACCATTTCCTTTTTTTTTTTTTTTTTTTTTTTTTTTTTTTTGAGACGGAGTCTCGCTCTGTCACCCAGGCTGGAGTGCAGTGGCGCGATCTCGGCTCACTGCAAGCTCCGCCTCCCGGGTTCACGCCATTCTCCTGCCTCAGCCTCCCGAGTAGCTGGGACTACAGGCGCCCACAACCGCGCCCGGCTAATTTTTTGTATTTTTAGTAGAGACGGGGTTATCACCGTGGTCTCGATCTCCTGACCTTGTGATCCGCCCGCCTCGGCCTCCCAAAGTGCTGGGATTACAGGCGTGAGCCACCGCGCCCGGCCGAACCATTTCCTTTCATCCCCAACTTTGAACTCCATGATTTCATCCTGACTGCGTGTGATATCACACGTCAGGGGACCTGTGAGCCACCGGAGGTGAGCAGCACGCCCAAGGCACAGCTCACCTCCCGAGAAATGCCACCCTGCTTCAGATTCCAGCAGGAAGGAAGAGTGACTCAGCCTCTCAGATGTGGAGACTTCCTGTGACGGACCCAGGACAGCCCACCCCAGGCTTCACCTCGTAATCATGGCTGTAGCCAGTTTGCTGGAGGCTCCCTGTGAACCGTGTATGATTGCATGGATTCCTCACCGCTTCACATAGTCCCATTTTCTATTACAGAAGAGGAAACTGAGGTTCAGAGGAGTGAGCTCACTTACCTGACATCACACTGCCAGTACGAAAAACAGCTGAGCCAGGTGCGCGGCTCATGCCTGTAATCCCAGCACTTTAGGAGGCCGAGGCAGTTCGATCGCCTGAGGTCAGGAGTTCGAGACCAGCCTGGCCAACATGGTAAAACTCTGTCTCTACTAAAAATACAAAAATTACCTGGGCGTGGTGGTGGACGCCTGTGTTCCCAGCTACTCAGGAAGCTAAGGCAAGAGAATCTCTTGAGCCTAGGAGGTGGAAGTTGCAGTGAGCTGAGATTGCACCACTGCACTCCAGCCAGGCCAACACAGCAAGACTCTGTCTCAAAAAAAAAATAAAAATAAAATAAAGAGTTGAGATTCATTCCCTTATGCCCTCTTGGCCTTAACCACCAGGTCCCACTGTCTCCAGTTCATCCCTCTGCCATCTCGTCCTGGATTTCAGGCCTCAAGTCCTGTGTCATCTCCCAGCATGGTTTTGTTTTGTTTTTGTCTTTTTTTCTTTTCTTTTCTTTTCTTTTCTTTTTTTTTTTTTGAGATGGAGTTTTCCTCTTGTTGCCCAGGCTCGAGTGCAATGGCACGATCCCGGCTCACTGCAATCTCCGCCTCCTGGGTTCAAGCAATTCTCCTGCCTCAGCCTTCCGAGTAGCTGGGATTACAGGTGTGCACTATCACGCCCAGCTGATTTTGTATTTTCAGTCGAGTCGGGGTTTCTCCATGTTGGTCAGGCTGGTCTCGAAGTCCTGACCTCAGGTGATCCACCCGTCTTGGCCTCCCAAAGTGCTGGGATTACAGGCGTGAGCCACCGTGCCTGGCTATGTATTTTGTTTTTTTGTTGTTGTTATTTTTTCTTTTTTTGAGACAGCATCTCCCTCTGTCGCCTAGGCTGAAGTGCAGTGGCGCGATCTCAGCTCACTGCAACCTCCACCTCCCAGGTTCATGTGATTCTCCTGCCTCAGCCTTTCGAGTAGCTGGGACTACAAGGCGTCTGCCACCACTCCCGGCTAATTTTTTTATTTTTAGTAGAAACAGGGTTTCACAGGCCGGGCGCGGTGGCTCAAGTCTGTAATCCCAGCACTTTGGGAGGCTGAGGCGGGTGGATCACGAGGTCAGGAGATCGAGACCATCCTGGCTAACATGGTGAAACCCCGTCTCTACTAAAAATACGAAAAACTAGCCGGGCGTGGTGGTGGGCGCCTGTAGTCCCAGCTACTCGGAGGCTGAGGCAGGAGAATGGCTTGAACCCGGGAGGTGGAGCTTGCAGTGAGCCGAGATCGCACCACTGCATTCCAAGCCTGGGTGACACAGTGAGACTCCGTCTCAAAAAAAAAAAAAAAAAAAAAAAGAAACAGGGTTTCACCGTGTTAGCCTGGATGGTCTCAATCTCTTGACCTCGTAATCTGCCTGCCTCAGCCTCCCAAAGTGCTGGGATTACAGGCATGAGCCACCGCGTCCGGCATATTTTGTTTTTTTAAGACAGGTTCTCATTCTGTTGCCCAGGCTGTAGTGCAGTGGCATGATCATAGCTCACTGCAGCCTCGAATTCCTGGACTCAAGTGATCTTCCCACTTCAGCCTCCCTAGTAGCTGGGACTGCAGGTTCACGCCACCTCACCCAGCTGATTTTTAAATTTTTTTGTAGAGACAGAGTCTTGCTTTGCTGACCAGGCTGGTCTCAAACTCCTGGGCTGAAGTGACCCACCTGCCTTGGCCTCCCAACGTGCTGGGATTACAAGTGTGATCCACCATGTGTGGCTTCTAAGCACAGCTGTATCATGGGGTGGACATGACAGTTCCATTAAATCCAGAATTGAGGCCAGGGACAGACTAAACCCTCAAACAAACATGAGCTCTTGTAAATATTGGCCCAACTATTTATTTTTATTTTATTATTATTTTTTTGAGACAGTCTTGCTCTGTCACCCAGGCTGGAGTGCAGTGGTGTGATCTTGGCTCACTGCAACCTCTGCTTCCTGGGTTCAAGTGACTCTCCTGCCTCAGCCTTCCAAGTAGCTGGGACTACAGGCACATGACACCACACCTAGCTAATTCTATTTTTTTTTTTTTTTTTTTTTTAGAGACTGGGTTTTACCACATTGGCCAGGCTACTCTCAAACTCCTGACCTCAAATGATCTGCCCACCTCGGCCTCCCAAAGTGCTGGGATTACAGGCGTGAGCCACCATACCTGGCCCCAACTATTTATTGTACCATTGTTGGGTACACCATTTTCCACTGGAGTCACGTTGAGGAGTGTTGGAAGATTTTAAAGTCCTACAGGGGTGTGCTCGGGAGGCTGAGGTGAGAGGATCACGAGATCCCAGGAGGTTGCAGTGAGCTGTGATGGTGCCACTGCACTCCAGCCTGGGCAACAGAGCAAGACCCTGTCCCCCCAGAAACATTGCCTTAAAAAATATCTTATTAGTCTGGATGTAGTGGCTCACGCCTGTAATCCCAGCACTTTGGGAGGCCAAGGCGGGTGGATCGCTTGAACCCAGGAGTTTGAGACCAGCCTGGCCAACATGGCGAAACCTCGTCTCTACAAAAAATACAAAAATTAGCCCGGTGTGGTGGTGCGCACCCGTGGTCCCAGCTATTCGGGAAGCTGAGGTGGGAGGATCAGTTGAGCCTGGGAGGGAGGCAGAGGTTGCAGTGAGCCAAGATCTCACCACTGCACTCTGGCCTTGGTGGAGCCTGTCTGTAAACAAATAAATAAAAACCCACTAGAGAGCAAGGCTCATCTTTCTGTATCAGGAAAGGGCAGCCTGGCCGCTGTTGTATGAAGGATGAGCTGGGTCATATCAAGGTCAAATCTGGTGTGAGCTTCCCTGAGGGTCTACACAAACCCCTCCTCGTGAGTTCAGTGCGTGAAAACAGGAGTTGAGTCCTAGAGGGCACATGACCGACCACCAACCAGGGGATCTGTCAGGGCTGAAGCGTGGGTCACGCTGTGCATTGTGGGCAGAAGGGCGGTCAGCTCTGTGTATGCTACCTCCAGGAACACCCCAGCCCTCCACAGGCTCCCAGGCGTGGACCAAGCAGCACAGTTACTAGAAGGAAATGAGTATATCCCCGGGTCCACGGCAGGTCACGCAGGGAGAACAGGATCTCTGCCACAGTCAAGGCAAGTCACGTGTAGACAGGAATGTGGGCCGGGTGTGGTGGCTCCCAGCACTTTGGTAGGCTGAGGTGGGAGGATCTCTTGAGCCCAGGAGTTCAAGAGCAGCTTGGGTAATATAGTGAGACCCTGTCTCTAGTTAAAAAGAAAGAAAGAATGTGGTTCATGTTCAGCCAGCCATACTCTCCTCAACTTAAAAAACAAAACAAAGGCCGGGCACAGTGGCTTATGCTGCAATCTCAGCACTTTGGGAGGCCACGGGGCAAGGTGGTCAGATTGCTGGAGTTCAGGAGTTCAAGATCAGCCTGGGTGACGTGGTAAAACCCCATCTCTACAAAAAATACAAAAACTAGCTAGGTGTAGTGGTGTGCTCTTGTCATCCCAGCTATGTGAGAGGCTGAGGTGGGATGATCATTTGAGCCCAGGAGGTCAAGGCTGCAGTGAGCTGAGATCATCATACCACTGCCCTCCAGCCTGGGCAACAGAGTGAGACACTATCTCAAAAAAACAAAACACAAACAGTACAATAGCAGTTGACATGCTGGCGATGATTGCCCTCACCATGTCGGCCCTCATGAGTCACACGGTCCTATCTGGACTGGTTGCCCTCTAACCTTTTCTCTTTTATTTTTATATAATATAAATCAATAAATAATTTGTATATTATATAATTATAGAAATAATTTTATATAATAGACATAAATATTATATATTTATTTTTATACAATATTTTTACATCTATATTAGAGAAAGGGTTGCTCTCTGTCACCCAGGCTGGAGTGCAGTGGTATGATCATGGCTCACTGCAGCCTCGAGCTCCTGGGATGAAGTGATCCTCCTGCCTCGGCCTCCCCAGTAGCTGGGATCACAGGCACACACCACCATACCTGGCCTGCCCTCAGACTTTGATGCCCTGCTGCCATGCTGGGACCTCCTTTGGTGCCATCCCGAGGTGCCCCTTCACTTCTCTCCTGTGTCAGGTCCCGTGTGTCCTGGATCCCAGTGCTCCCCTTTGTCTTGGTGGTGCTCTCATTTCAGTGGAGCGCATCCTGGAGCTTTTTTTTTTTTCGTGAGACAGAATCTTGCTCTGTCGCCCAGGCTGGAGTGCAGTGGTGCAATCTCGGCTCACTGCAACCTCCGCCTCCCAGATTCAAGCGATTCTCCTGCCTCAGCTTCCCAAGTAGCTGGGATTACAGGCATGCACCACCATGCCCAGCTAATTTTTGTATTTTTAGTAGAGACAGTGTTTCACCATGTTGGTCAGGCTGGTCTCGAAATTCTGACCTCGTGATCCACCCCCCTTGGCCTCCCAAAGTGCTGGGATTACAGGCATGAGCCGTGTAATCCGTGCCTGGCCATCCTGGAGCTTCTTGAGCAAGGTCATGGGAGGTAAATGTTTGAGACTTTACACATCTGAAAATGTCTTCAACCTCCCCTCTGACTTGATTGACAGTTGACTGGTCACAGAATTCAGGGACCAAAATTCATTTCTTTCAGAATTTTAAAGGGATTGTTCTCTCATCTTCTTGTTTGCAATATTTTTCTTGGGAAGTCTGGGCTTTTTGTTGTTGTTGTTTGTTTGTTTTGTTTGTTTTTTGTTTTTGAGACAGAGATGATAGTGGCAAAGTAGAGAGTCAAGAGGCCAGTCAAGGGGTGGTGACAGAGAAGGTGGTACATGGAGGGGGAGGCATAAAAGAGGTTGATGTGGCCGGGCGCGGTGGCTCAAGCCTGTAATCCCAGCACTTTGGGAGGCCGAGATGGGCGGATCACAAGGTCAGGAGATCGAGACCATCCTGGCTAACATGGTGAAACCCCCTCTCTACTAAAAATACAAAAAACTAGCCGGGCGAGGTGGCGGGCGCCTGTAGTCCCAGCTACTCGGGAGGCTGAGGCAGGAGAATGGCGTAAACCCGGGAAGCGGAGCTTGCAGTGAGCTGAGATCCAGCCACTGCACTCCAGCCTGGGCGACAGAGCGAGACTCCGTCTCAAAAAAAAAAAAAAAAAAAAAAAAGAGGTTGATGTGAGGGGAGGAAAGGCATGGCAGGGTCCACCGGCTGTGGACCATGCCAGGCTGAGAAGTCTGGTCTTTAAAATTCTGTTTTATTTTTCTCTCTGTTTCTTTTTTTAAGAAACAGGGTCGGCCGGGCACGGTAGCTCATGCCTGTAATCCTAGCACTTTGGGAGGCCGAGGCGGGCAGATCACCTGAGGTCAGGAGTTCGAGACCAGCCTGGCCAATATGGTGAAACCCTGTCTCTACGACAAATACAAAAATTAGTCGGGCGTGATGGCAGACGCCTGTAATCCCAGCTACTCAGGAGGCTGAGGCAGGAGAATCACTTGGACCCGGGAGGCAGAGGTTGCAGTGAGCCGATATCATGCCACTGCACTCCAGCCTGGGGGAGGAGAGCGAGACTTCATCTCAAAAAGTAAAAAGAAAAAAAAAAAAGAAACAGGGTCTTTCTCTGTTGCCCAGGCTGGAATGCAATGATGCAACCATGGGTCACTACAGCCTCAAACTCCTGGCCTCAAGAGATTCTCCTGCCTCAGCCTCCCGAGTAGCTGGCATTATAGGTGTGCACCACCATCCCCAGCTAATTTTTGTATTTTTAATAGAGACGGGGTTTCACCATGTTGACCAGGCTGGTCTCAAACTCCTGACCTCAGGTGATCCACCTGCTTTGGCCTCCCAAAGTGCTGGGATTACAGGTGTGAGCCACCGTGCCCGGCCCTATTTTATTATTTTATTTTTAGAGACAGGATTTCATTCTGTCACCGAGGCTGGAGTACAATGGTGATCTCAGTTCACTGCAGCCTCATCCTCCCTGGGCTCAATCCATCCTCCCACCTCAGCCTCCAGAGTGGCTGGGACTACAGGTGTGTGTCACCACACCTAGCTAATTTTTTTTTGAGACAGGGTGTCACTCTGTTACCGAGGTTGGAGTGCAGTGGTACGAACATGGCTCACTGCAGCTTGACCTCCTGGGCTCAAGCAATCTTCCCGCCTCAGCCTCCCAAGTAGCCGGGACTCATTTTTAATTTTTTGTAGGGAGAGGGTCTCACCATGTTGACTAGGCTGGTCTGAAACTCCTGGGCTCGAGCGGTCCTCCTGCCTCAGCCTCACAACTGAGATTTCAGGCATGAGCCACTGCAGCCAGCACAGTGAATTAAATTTTAAATACAAGGTACTATTATTAAGGTTCTTTTTTTAAAAAAATTTCAAATATTTTAGAGACAGAGTCTCACTGTGTTGCCCAGCCTGGAGTTTAGTAATTTGATTATGGCTCACAGCAGGTTGAAACTCCTGGGCTGAAGTGATCCTCCTATCTCAGCCTCCCAAAGTCCTGGGATTGCAGGAGCACCACAGTGCTGGGCCAAGAATTCCATTTTCACCATGTTAATCTGGAGACATGTGTCGGTCATTCACACGGAGATATTTAATAGGCAGTTGGATAAGGGGTCTGTAGTTCAGGCTGGGGAGATAATTATTTAAGTATTTAAGGCCATGAGACTGAATCTGAACACCCCTGGGAAGAGATGAGGACCAAGGACTGAGCCCCGAGAGACAGAGAAGGAAGAAACGCTTAACCATGTCCAACGCTGCTGGTGGGCCAAAAATATGGAAAATAAGAATGGAGGCCAGGCACGGTGGTTCACGCCTGTAATCCCAACACTTTGAGAGGCTGAGGCGGGCAGATCACCTGAGGTCAGGAGTTCGAGACCAGCCTGGCCAGCATGGAGAAACCCCATCTCTGCTAAAAATACAAAATTAGCTGGGAGTGGTGGCGGGCGCCTGTAATCCCAGCTACTCAGGAGGCTGAGGCAAGAGAATCGCTTGAACCCAGGAGGCGGAAGTTGCAGTGAGGCGAGATTGTGCCATTGCACTCCGGCCTAGGTGACAAGAGTGAGACTCTGTCTCAAAAAAAAAAAAAAGAAAAGAAAAGAAAATAAGAATTGAGGCTGGGCGTGGTGGCTCACGCCTATAATCCCAGCACTTTGAGAGGCCGAGGTGGGCAGATCACTTCAGGTCAGGAGTTCAAGACCAGCTGGCCAACATGGTGAAACCCCGTCTCTACTAAAAACACAAAAATTAGCCAGGTGTGGTGGCACATGCCTGTAGTCCCAGCTACTCAGGAGGCTGAGGCAACAGAATCGCTTGAACCTGGGAGGCAAAGGTTGCAGTGAGCCGAGATCACACCACTGTACTCCAGCCTGGGTGACAGAGAGGGATTTCATCTCAAATAAATAAATAAATAAATAATTGAACTTTGGATTTGGCATCATGGAAGTCACTGATGACCTTGATAAGCTGTTGGATTTGTTTTTCATGACTGCACATTATGCTTTAGGTCCCACGGCTGATACAGTCTGGGTGCTATCACCACCAATCTCATGTTGAATTGCAATTTCCAATATTGGAGGTGGAGACTGGTGGGAGGTGATTGGGGGTGAATCCTTCATGAATGGCTTAGCACCATCCCCTTGGTAGTGAGTGAGTTCTCAAGAGATCTGGTCATTTAAAACTGTGTGACAGCTGGGTGTGGTGGCTCACACCTGTAATCCCAGCACTTTGAGAGGCCGAGGTGGGCAGATCACTTGAGGTCAGGAGTTCGAGACCAGCCTGGCCAACATGGTGAAACCCCACATCTATTAAAAGTACAAAAAAATTACCCGAGCATGGTGGTGGGTGCCTGCAATCCCAGCTACTTGGGAGGCTGAGGTATGGGAATTACTTGAACCTGGGAGGCGGAGGTTGCAGTGAGCCAAGATCTTGCCACCGCACTCCAGCTTGGGCGACAGAGCGAGACTCTGTCTCAAAAAAACAAACAAAAAAATATGTGTGTTATCGCCCCACTTCTCTCTCTCTCTTCGCCATGTGAAGAGGTAAAGTGTCTGCTCCTGCTTCACCTTCTGCCACGAGTCAGAGCTCCCTGGGGCCTCCCCAGAAGCTGAACAGATGCTGGTGTCATGCCTCCTGAACAGCCTGCGAAACCACGAGCCAATTAAAACCTCTTTTCTTTATCAGTTATCCAGTCTCAGGTATTTCTTTACAGCAACCACAAGAATGGCCTAAAACAATGGCTGTTGTTGTTTTTCTTTTTTTTTGAGGCAGAATTTCACTCTTGTTGCCCAGCTGGAGTGCAATGGCGTGATTTCGGCTCACTGCAACCTCCGCCTCCCGGGTTCAAGTGATTCTCCTGCCTCAGCCTCCCGAGAAGCTGGGATTACAGGCGTGCACCACTGCACCTGGCTAATTTTTGTATTTTTAGTAAAGGCGGGGTTTCACCATGTTGGCCAGGCTGGTCTCAAACTTCTGAACTCGTGATCTGCCCCCCTCGACCTCCCAAAGTTTTGGGATTACAGGCGTGAGCCACCGCGCCTGGCCTGAGGGTTATTTCAATTGTTGCCGATCTTTTGCTATTTCATACAGTATGGCAATGAAGAACCTTGTAACACACTAGTATTTTTGTACTCAATACAGGTGTATTTCTTCTAGGTGTGAATTTCTAGGTCAGAAAGTGGGTGCGTTTCTAATTCTGACAGATGTTAGAAATTGTTTACCATAGATACTGCTCCAGTATATCCTCCCACTAGCAACCTGTGCCCTTTCCCCCCAGGTCCTGCGAGTACAAGATACTGCCGATCTCTTTGTGCTTTTCCAGTTTGATTTACTAAACACTGGTATCTCAGTGTTGGTTGAATCTGCATTTAACTTCAAGTCAGGTCTTACATCTTCTCATATACTTAAGAGCCATTTTTTCTTTTTTTTTTTTTTTTTGACAGTCTCACTCTGTCACCCAGGCTGGAGTGCAATGGTGCAATCTTGGCTCACTGCAACCTCTGCCTCCTGACTTCAAGCAATTCTCCAGTCTCAGCCACCTGAGTAGCCAGGATTACAGGCGACCACCACCATGCCTGACTAATTTTTGTATTTTAAGTGGAGATGGGGTTTCATCATGTTGGCCAGGTCTGGTCTCGAACTCCTGACCTCAAGTGATCCACTCACTTCAGCCTCCCAAAGTGCTGGGGTTACAGGCATGAGCCATGGTGCCCGGCCTTAAGAACCATTTTTATTTCCTTTTCTATGAACTATTTGTTTACATTCTCTGTGCATTTTTCTCCCCTGATGAGATTGTTCCTTTTCTTATTCATTTGTGGGAAATCTATTAAAATTAACCTTTTGCATGTGATGCAATTTGGAAGTATTTTTCCAGGTTTGTTCATGTTAATTCTGGATTGATCAAATATAGACATCATTATGAACGATGAGCATTCAGCTCTCACCCCAGCACTCTTTTTATTCCCCATCCCTGTGATTTCTGTTATTAGAACTCACTCTACCACATTTAATCCTCTTTCAAACACAAGCTTCTGACTGTTAATCTTCTCAGATAAAATCATGATGATCTAATCATATCTCAGACATTGCTGCAAAAGAAGTAAGAGATCTGTTTGAAAGTCTGGCGAGTACCATTTTAGTTTTTCCAATGTTTTTGACTACAATTCAAAATAAGACATGTACTTACATCACAACCTAGCACACATGCACATATGTATATCTATTACATAATTAAAAGTTTATATAACTTGGCCAGTTGCAGTGGCTCACACCTGTAATCCCAGGACTTTGGGAGGCCAAGGCAGGTGGATCACTTGAGGTCAGGGGTTCAACACCTGCCTGGCCAACATGGTGAAACCCCGTTTCTACTAAAAGTACAAAAAAATGTAGCTGGGTGTGGTGGCACACACCTGTAATCCCAGTTACTCGGGAGGGTGAGGTAGGAGAATCTCTTGAACCCAGGAGGCAGAGCTTGCAGTGAGCTGAGATCGTGCCACTGCACTCCAGCCTGGGTGACAGAGTGAGACTCCATCTCAAAAAAAAAAAAAAGGTTTTACATAACTTGTGCAAGACTCACAACGTGGGCAGTGCCAGCCTCTAATCTCTTCTGTTTTTGCTTTTGTTTTTAAATGCTAGTCTAAATCCACTTAATTGATTTCAAAGCCTTAGCAGATCTCTATCTGCTTTCTAGAACAAGCCTATGTTTTTTGTTTTCTGTTTTTTGAGACAGGGTCTTGCTCTGTTGCCCAGGCTGGAGTGCAGTGGCGAAATCTTGGCTCACTGCAACCTCCGCCTTCTGAGTTCAAGTGCTTCTTGTGTCTTAGCTTCCCAGGTAGCTGGGATTACAGGCACCCGCCACCACACCCAGTTAATTTTGGATCTTTAGTAGAGGTGGGGTTTCTCCATGTTGGCCAGGTTGGTCTTGAACTCCTGACCTCAGGTGATCCATCCACCTTGGCCTCCCAAAGTGCTGGGATTACAGACCTGAGCCACCACGCTTGGCCAAGTCTATGTTTTTAAAGTTTCTGTGCAGATATTTTAAAATTTGTTTTATTCCACTCGAGTGAGGTATAATTTACATTATAATTACAGTAAAACGCGCCCACTTTAAGTGTGCAGTTGGATGAGTTTTGACAATTGTACACCACCTCAATCAAGGCAGAGAACATTTCTATCCAGAACATTCCTTTGTGCCCTTTTGCAGTCAATCCTCTTACCGCCCACCCCCCACCTCCAGGGGTAACTGCTGTTTTGATTTTTAGCATAGATTAGTGTTATAATAAATATTTTATATGCTCCTTTTACCACCCCGAAATAAAGTTTATGGATAATATAACCCACCCACGTATAAAAAAATGTTTTTAATCAAGGTAATGTCCTTACTATAATAAAGAAAGAATAAGTGGAAAATAATTTATAGTAAAAAGTTCAAAAGGCTCAGACTTAAGCTATAAAACATAATAAAGGGTTAGGGGTGTGCCAGGGGCAGAAGCTTTGCAAATGCCTTCTGGAGAGCCACAAATGAAGACACAGGTGCGTTGGCTTTGTGACTCAGGCACCAAATGGTGAACAATGAACACACATCCCTGGTGACATCACAACTACCCAGTAGTTGCATTCCTGAAAAATTTTAAACTGTTTACAGGCCCGGTGCGGTGGCTCACGCCTGTAATCACAACAGTTTGGGAGGCCGAGTTGGGAGGATGGCTTGAGCCCAGGAGTTTGAGGTTACAGTGAGCCATGATCGCACCACTGCACTCCAGCCTGGTGATGGAGCGAGACCCTGTCTCTAACAACAACGACAACAAACCTGGTTATGAGTATAATGGAATTCCAGGCAGGGCATAGGTAATTTTGTTTTTTTGTTTTGAGACAGGGTCTTGCCCTGTCACCCAGGCTGGAGTGCAGTGACATGATCATGGCTCACTGTAATCTCAAACTCCTGGGCTCAGGCAGTCCTCCCACCTTGGCCTCCCAAAGCGCTGGGATTACAGTCATGACTCACTGCATCCACCCCAGGGCACGCACCTTCCTTCCTTCCTTCCTTCCTTCCTTCCTTCCTTCCTTCCTTCCTTCCTTCCTTCCTTTCTTCTTTCCTTCCTTCCTTCCTTCCTTTCTTCCTTCCTTCCTTCCTTCCTTTCTTCTTTCTTTCTTTCCTTCCTTCTTTCTTTTCTTTTCTTTTTTTGAGACAGAGTCTCACTCTGTTGCCCAGGCTGGAGTACAGTGGCTCGATCTCAGCTCACTGCAACCTCAACCTCCGCAGTTCAAGAGATTCTCCTACCTCCGCCTCCCAAATAGCTGAGACTACAGGTCCCCGTTACCTCGTTTGGCTAATTTTTTTTTTTTTTTTTTTTTTTTTTTAGTAGAGACAGGGTTTCACCATGTTGGCCAGGCTGGGCTTGAACTCCTGACCTCAAGCAATCCACCTGCCTCAGCCTCCCAAAGTTCTGGGATTACAGACGTGAGCCACTGCGCCACCTGGCCTGGTCACATTTCTTTTTGTGTTTGTTTGTTTTTGAGATGGAGTCACTCTGTCACCCAGGCTAGAGTGCAGTGACGCGATCTCGGCTCACTGCAACCTCTGCCTCCTGGGTTCAAGCGATTCTCCTGCCTCAGCCTCCCGAGTAGCTGGGATTAGAGGTGCCTGCCACCACAGCTGGCTAATTTTTTGTATTTTTAGTTGAGACCCGATTTTGCTGTCTTGGCCAGGTTGGTCTTGAACTCCTGACCTCAAAAGATCTGCCCGCCTCGGCCTCCCAAAATGCTGGGATTACAAGCATAAGCCACCATGCTGGGCCTCTCAGATATTTCTTTTTTATTTTTATTATTTTTTGTTTGTTTGAAAAGGAGTCTCGCTGGCCGGGCGCGGTGGCTCAAGCCTGTAATCCCAGCACTTTGGGGGGCCGAGACGGGCGGATCACGAGGTCAGGAGATCGAGACCATCCTGGCTAACACAGTGAAACCCCGTCTCTACTAAAAATACAAAAAAAACTAGCCGGGCGTGGTGGCGGGTGCCTGTAGTCCCAGCTACTCGGGAGGCTGAGGCCGGAGAATGGCGTAAACCCGGGAGGCGGAGCTTGCAGTGAGCTGAGATCTGGCCACTGCACTCCAGCCTGGGCGGCAGAGCGAGACTCCGTCTCAAAAAAAAAAAAAAAAAAAAAAAAAGGAGTCTCGCTTTGTCGCCTAGGCTGGAGTGCAGTGGTGCAATCTTGGCTCACTACAATCTCCGCCTCCTGGGTTCACGCCATTCTCCTGCCTCAGCCTCCTGAGTAGGCACCCGCCACCATGCCCGGCTAATTTTTTGTATTTTTAGTAGAGATGGGGTTTCACTGTGTTAACCAGGATGGTCTCGATCTCCTGACCTCGTGATCTGCCCACCTCGGCCTCCCAAAGTGCTGGGATTACAAGCATAAGCCACCATGCTGGGCTTCTCTGGTATTTCTTTTTTATTTTTATTATTTTTTGTTTGTTTGTTTGAAAAGGAGTCTCAATCTGTCACCCAGGCTGAAGTGCAGTGGCGCAATCTTGGTTCACTGCAAATTCCACCTCCCAGGTTCACGCCATTCTCCTGCCTCAGCCTCCCGAGTAGCTGGGACTACAGGCGCCCGCCACCTCGCCCGGCTAGTTTTTTGTATTTTTAGTAGAGATGGGGTTTCACCGGGTTAGCCAGGATGGTCTCGATCTCCTGACCTCGTGATCTGCCCGCCTCAGCCTCCCAAAGTGCTGGGATTGCAGACGTGAGCCGCTGCGCCCGGCCCTCTCAGATATTTCTTTATAGCAATGCAGGAACAGACAAATACAGGTAGCTTGTCTGATATTACAGCTTGTAACTGGTCTGGGTCTCTCCCAGTCCGCAGCTTCACCCAAGACTCCGAACTCCGCCCATCCTCATTCTCAGCATTAAAACACACAGGTGTTTTAAAACACACAGAGATTTCCTAAAAGCCTCAGTTTATTTTAAATCACTGCAAGTGTAGCCTTTTTTATATTTTTTTAGACGGAGTTTTGCTCTTGTTGCCCAGGCTGGAGTGCAATAGCGCGATCTTGGCTCACCGCAACCTCTGCCTCCCAGGTTCAAGCGATTGTCCTGCCTTGGCCTCCCAAGTAGCTGGGATTACAGGCATGCGCTGCCATGCCCAGCTAATTTTGTATTTTTAGTGACGGGGTTTCTCCATGTTGGTCAGGCTGGTCTTGAACTCCTGACCTCAGGTGATCCGCCCTCTTCAGCCTCCCAAAGTGCTGGGATTACAGGTGTGAGCCAACGCACCCGGCCAAGTGTAGCCTTTTTAAAGACTCCCAGTGGAGAGACATCGCTGCTTGGTGACAACCCTCAGCTCTCATGTTGGCCGGCTGAGTGCCCTGCTCTGTACATTTGAAAAGAAAACCCAAGAAGGAACAGTGAGTCTCGCCCCCAGGCCAGACAAACGGGGGACCATCGCTGGGGGCAAAAATAGTGCAGGGTTTCTCTAAAACCAAGTTACCCAAACTTCAGTGGCTCACATACCACTTGAGATTTTTTTGTCCTATTCAAGGACTACTTGAACTCTCATTTACTTAATTTCTTTAAATAATGTTTAGACTTAATTCATTTTGAAGGCAACATTGTATCACCACTATAAAGATAAAACCAAAATCACTTAATCCTTTTTCAAAGAAAATAGAGACTGGGCGCAGTGGCTCACGACGCTAATCCCAGCATTTTGGGAGGTCGAGGGGAGTGGATCACCTGAGGTCTGGAGTTCAAGGCCAGCCTGGCCAACATGGTGAAACCCCGTCTCTACTAAAAATACAAAAACTTAGCTAGCATGGTGGCAGGTGCCTGTAATTCCAGTTACTCAGGAGGCTGAGGCAGGAGAATCTCTTGAACCTGGAGGCGGAGGTTGCAGTGAGCTGAGATCAAGCTATCGCACTTCAGACTGGGCAACAAGAGTGAAACTCCGTCTCCAAAAAAAAGGAAATACATACAGAGCTGGGTTGGGTGTAGTGGCTGATGCCTGTAATTCCAGCATGTTGGAAGGCCAAGGCAGGAGGATTACTTGAAGTCAGGAGTTCAAGACCAGCCTGGGCAACATAGCAAAACCCCATTACTATGAAAAAAAAAATTTTTGAATTAGCTAGGCACTGTGGTGTGCGCTTGTAGTCCCAGCTACTTGGGAAGCTGAGGTGGGAGGATCACTTGAACCCAGGAGGCCGAGGCTGCAGTGAGCCAAGACTGCACCACTGCACTCAAGCTTGGGTGACTGTGTTTCCCTATCTCTTAAAAAGAAAAAAAGAAAGCAAACACAGAGCTATTCACATAACGAATGTTTTGTGTACTACCTAAATGTGTAAAATCCCACCAGCATATTCCACTCTTTGGGAAATGCTGTTCTAAGTAGAAATTAGTGACAATTTCCAGAGAGATCTCAGCACGTTTGAACAAGCAACATCTTGGAGTCACCTGTCAATCAGACCATTGGGCTCAACTTCCCAGAGATCTGTAGCATGGGGTAGGGAAAGAGGCCTTGTTGGAGAGAATACTGGCTTAAGGGGCTCAGAAGTGGGAGAGAGGCCTGAAAAAGCACTAGTAAAAACAGCCTATGTTCAGAAGTCTCAGAAACCCCCCAGTGCTTTCGGGAGAACATTTCACACACACAGACACACATATACAAACTCCATATATGAATGCTTTGGGCTGCAAGTAATAGCAAACCCACAGAGATGTGTAGTCTGTCCAGATGCTCACTGATGTCACTGACATCCTGGGTTCCTGTTTCTCTGCTCTGCGATCTCTATCTAGTTTTATCTTCATCCTGAAGATAAGGTTGTTAGTGAAAGGCTGCCAACACCACTGCGACATGCTTGCTTATTTGAGTTCAGCAGAGGCAAGGGAGAGAGAAAGACAGAATGAGAGAGAGAGAAGCTGTCTTCCTGGGGGACTCCCTCGAGAGTGCAGAGGGAGCTGTGGGGTGTTTGAGGGGAACGAACAGTAATGATACTGATCAACAGTTACATGCGACTTTCTGTGCTGCAAGCACTGCTCTTAGCCTTCCCGTGCGCCCTATTCCACCAACTCTAAGGTGCTCTGTGCATAAGAGCCATCTCAGAAAGAAAAAAAAGCAGCCAGGTGCAGTGGCTCATGCCTGTAATCCCAACACTTTGGGAGGCCCAGGCAGGCAGATCACCTGAGGCCAGGAGTTTGAGACCACCCTGGCCAACATGGTGAAACCGTGTCTCTACTAAAAATACAAAAATTAGCTGGGCGTGGTGGTGGGCACCTGTAATCTCAGCTACTCAGGAGGCTGAGGCGGGAGGATTACTTGAACCTGGAAAGCGGAGGTTGCAGTGAGCCGAGATCGTGCCACTGCACTCCAGCCTGGGTGACAGAGGACAACTCCATCTAAAAAAAAAAAAAAAAAGCCTGGCGTGGTGGCTCACACCTGTAATCCCAATACTTCGGGAGGCAGAAGAGGGCAGATCACCTGAAGAGTTTGAGACCAGCCTGACCAACATGGAGAAACCCCATCTCTAATAAAAATATAAAATTAGCCAGGCATGGTGGTGCATACCTGCAATCCCAGCTACTCAGGAGGCTGAGGCAGGAGAATTGCTTGAACCTGGGAGGCGGAGGCTGCAGTGAGCCGAGATCGCGCCACTGCACTCCAGCCTGGGCAACAAGAGCGAGACTCCATCTCAAAAAAAAAAAAAAAAGCAGAAAAGACCACTGTTGATTAAACCGCAACAGATCGTCTATTTTAACACCCATCCCAATTCCATGGATCAGTGAAATACCCCATAGTAGCTCATTCGATCCTCTCCACAACCCTATGAGGTAGGTAGCATTATCATCCCCATTTTATACAGGGGGAAACGCAGGTCAGAAAGACTGAGCGGCATGCCCAGAGTCCCCCAGTGAGCCAGAGGTGGAGCCTGGATTTGAACCCGGGCAGTCTGGCAGCAGAGCCCTGGCTCTCATCTGCTCTCCACACTGCCTCTCTGCTTCCAGTCTGAGTTTGGAGAAGTAGGCCCAGGAATCACACAGACAGCTCAAAGTATCTGCCTATTGGCATATGAAAAGGTGCTCAACATCACTGATCATCAGAGAGATGCATATCAAAACTACAGTGAGATACATCATCTCACCCCAGTTAAAGAGCCTTATATCCAAAAGGCAGGCAATGACAAATGCTGGCAACGATGTGAAGAAAAGAGAACCCTCGGCCGGGTGCGGTGGCTCAAGCCTGTAATCCCAGCACTTTGGGAGGCCGAGACGGGTGGATCACGAGGTCAGGAGATCGAGACCGTCCTGGTGAACACAGTGAAACCCCGTCTCTACTAAAACTACAAAAAACTAGCCGGGCGAGGTGGCGGGCGCCTGTAGTCCCAGCTACTCGGGAGGCTGAGGCAGGAGAATGGCGTGAACCCGGGAGGCGGAGCTTGCAGTGAGCTGAGATCCGGCCACTGCACTCCAGCCTGGGCGGCAGAGCGAGACTCCGTCTCAAAAAAAAAAAAAAAAAAAGAGAACCCTCGTACCCTGTTGGTGGGAATGTAAATCCGTACAAACACTATGGAGAACAGTTTGGAGGTTCCTCAAAAAACTCAAAATTGAGGCCAGGCGCAGTGGCTCATGCCTGTAATCCCAACACTTTGGGAGGTCCAAGCAGGTGGATCCCGTGAGGTCAGGAGTTCAAGACTAGCCTGGCCAACATGGTGAAACCCCATCTCTACTAAAAATACAAAAATTAGCCAGGCGTCATGGTGCATGCCTGTAATCCCAGCTACTCCAGAGGCTGAGGCAGGAGAATCACTTGAACCTGGGAGGCAGAGGTTGCGGTGAGTGAGATCACACCACTGCACTCCAGCCTGAGGGACAGAGCTAGATTCTGTCTCAAAACAAAAACAATGACAACAACAACAAAATCCACCCTAAAATTGTGCTACCATATGATCCAGCAATCCCACTGCTGGGTATATATCCCAAAGAATGGAAATCAGTGTATCTGTTAAGGAAATATCTGCACTCCCATATGTATTGCAGTACTGCTCACAATAGCCAAGATTTGGAAGCAACCTTGTCCATCAGCAGAGGAATGGATAAAGAAAATGTACATATGCACAGTGGAGTACTATTCAGCCATAAAAAAGAATGAGATCCAGTCATTTGTAACAACGTGAATGGAACTGGAGACCATTATGTTAAGTGAAATAAACCAGGTTCAGAAAGACAAACATCACATGTTCTCACTTATTTGTGGGAGCTAAAAATCAAAACAATTGAACTCATGGACATAGAGAGGCTGGGAAGGGTAGGTGGGGGTTGCGGGGGAGGTGAGGATGGTTAATGGGTACAAAAAAAATAGAAATAATGAGTAAGACCTACTATTTGATCACACAACAGGGCGCCTATAGTCAATAATAACTCTCTATTTTAAAATAACTAAAGCAGTATAATTGGATTGTTTGTAACACAAAGGATAAATGCTTGAGGGGATGGATGCCCCATTCTCCAGGATGTGGTTATTATATATTCTGTGCCTGTATCAAAACATTTCATGTACCCCATAAATAAGGACAACTACTATGTACCTACAAAAATTAATAATTAAACAAATATGTATCAGCCTATTGGTCAAGGCTTAGCTGGGTGGCCACAGTGCGCTTCCCAATACCCCCAAATGAACTTACTGTCTAAAATGGAGGCTCCTTGGCCAGGCGCGGTGGTTCACGCCTGTAATCTCAACACTTTGGGAGGCCGAGATGGGCAGATGACCTGAGGTCAGGAGTTCGAGACCAGCCTGGCCAACATCGTGAAACCCCGTCTCTACTAAAAATAAAAAAAAAAAAAAAAAATTAGCCAGGCTTGTTGGCACACGCCTGTAATCCCAGCTACTTGGGAGGGAGGCTGAGGCAGGAGAATCGCTTGAACCCGGGAGGCAGAGGTTGCAGTGAGCCGAGATTGTGCCACTGCACTCCAGCCTGGGCAACAGATAGACTCTGTCAAAAAAAAGAACAAGGTGGGCGCGGTGGCTCAAGCCTGTAATCCCAGCACTTTGGGAGGCCGAGACGGGTGGATCACAAGGTCAGGAGGTCGAGACCATCCTGGCTAACATGGTGAAACCCCATCTCTACTAAAAAATACAAAAAAAACTGGCCGGGCGAGGTGGCGGGCGTCTGTAGTCCCAGCTACTCGGGAGGCTGAGGCAGGAGAATGGCGTGAACCCGGGAGGCGGAGCTTGCAATGAGCTGAGATCCGGCCACTGCACTTCAGCCTGGGCGACAGAGCGAGACTCCGTCTCAAAAAAAAAATAAAAAAATAAAAAAAAGAACAAGGAAGTGGGCAGCCTGGATTGACAACGGCCACTGTCCTTGCTCAACAGGGAGACCAGTGCAGAATGGACCTGACCCTGTAAATGACAGGTGACCACAGGTAACAATATAAGTCACCATTTTGTCTCCACATATTGTGAACCACCAGTGCTCCCTTAACCGTGGCAACAGGGTTGATGATGCTCTTAAGCCCTCCAATTAGAAAACCGGCTGCAGATGCCCTTCCCTAGGGCTCTGTTCCCCTAGAATCACTATCAGTCAGGAACTGATTATCAGTAGGCTGAATCACGGCCCCCAAATATATTCAGGACGGCGATGGTCTCTTTTTTTTTTTTTCTTTTTTTTTGAGATGAAGTCTCGCTCTGTCGCCCAGGCTGGAGTGCAGTGGCCGGATCTCAGCTCACTGCAAGCTCCGCCTCCTGAGTTTACGCCATTCTCCTGCCTCAGCCTCCCGAGTAGCTGGGACTACAGGCGCCCGCCACCTCGCCCGGCTAGTTTTTTGTACTTTTTAGTAGAGATGGGGTTTCACCGTGTTAGCCAGGATGGTCTCGATCTCCTGACCTCGTGATCCGCCCGTCTCGGCCTCCCAAAGTGCTGGGATTACAGGCTTGAGCCACCGCCCCTGGCCGCCAGTGATGGTCTCAATGTTTGTATCCCCTCTGAAATTCACATACCGAGGCCGGGAGCAGTGGCTCACGCCTGTAATCCCAGCACTTTGGGAGAGCAAGGCGGGAGGATTGCCCGAGCTCAGGAATTCAAGGTCAGCCTGGCTAACATAGTAAGATCCCTATCTCTACAAAAAATTGGCCAGGCATGGTGGGATGCACCTGAAGTCCCAGATACTTGGGAGGCTGTGGTGGGAAGATCACTTGAGCCTGGGCGGTCGAGGTCGCAGTGAGCTGTGACTCCAGCCTGGGCAACAGAGAGAGACCCTGTCTCAAGAACAAACCCCAAAATTCATATATGGAAATCCCAACCCCCAGGGTGATGGTATTAGGAGGTGCAACCTCTGGGAGATGATTGGGTCAAGAGGGCAAAGTCCACATGAATAGGATTAGTGCCCTTATAAAACACGCCACAGGGAGCGCCCTTGCCTCTTCCACCATGTGAGAACCCAGGGACAAGACCCCCTCTATGAGGAAGCGGGGCGCTTATCAGACACCGAATCTGCCAGCACCTTGATCTTGAACGTCCCAGCCTTTACAACTGTGAGAAATATATTTCTGTTGAGTTTAAACCTCCCAGTTTATGGTATTTTGTTACAGCAGCCTGAACAGACTAAGACGGGAACCCAATCCCTGGAACCTATAAATGTTATGTTATACAAAAGAAGCGTCTTTGCAGATGTGAGAAAGTTAATGATTTTTTTTTTTTTTTTTTTTTTTTTTTTTTTTTTTGGAGATGGAGTCTTGCTCTGTCACCCAGGATAGAATGCAGTGGCGCAATCTCAGCTCACAGCAACCTCCGCCTCCTAGGTTCCAGCAATTCTCCTGCCTCAGCCTCCTAAGTAGCTGGGATTACAGGCGCATGCCACCATGCCTGGCTAATTTTTGTATTTTTAGTAGAAACAGGGATTTGCTGTGTTGGCCAGGCTGGTCTCGAACTCCTGATCTCAGGTGATCTGCCCACCTTGGCCTACCAAAGTGCTGGGATTACAGGTGTGAGCCACTGCACCCGGCCAAGTTAATGATTTTGAGATGAGATTATCCTGAACTACTTGTTAAGCCATATATGCCATCACAAGTGTCCTTATAAATGAGAGGCAGAAGGAGGTTGCACACAGAAGAGGAGAAGGCAAAATCACTCCAGCGGCAGAGATTGGAGTGATGCAGCCACAAGCCAAGGAATGCTGGCAGCCTCCAGAAGCCAGGAGAGGCAATGAATGGCTCCCCCTTGCCTCCAGAAGGCAGGCAGTCCTGCCACTCCTTTGACTCCAACCCAATGAAACTGATTTTAGACTCTGGCCTCCAGAGCAGCAAGAGAATAAATGCCTGTGTTTGAAGCCATGAAGTTTGTGATAATTCGTTACAGCAGCAATGGGAAACTAATACAGGACTCCAGCAGAGAGGCTGAGCTGACCAGCCCTCCTGGAGCCTGCATACAGTTAACAAGTCACAGTGACAGGGAAGGTGGCCATGACCAGTCGCTGGATGAGTGGGACGGTGAGAGGGAGCTGTGAAGTCTATGGAAGGTTTCTGAGAAAATCAGAGTAGGCAAAGGGGGTAAAAGGGGCAGGGTGGTGGCCAGGTGTGGTGGCTCACACCTGCAATCCCAGGACTTTGGGAGACTGAGGTGGGAGGATCACTTGAGGCCAGGAGTTTGAGACCAGACTGACAACATAGTGAGACCCCATCTCCATAAAAAATTACAATTATAGGTGCTGTGTGTGCACCTATAGTCTCAGCTCCTTGGGAGGTTGAAGTAGGAGGAATTGCTTGAGCCTAGGAGTTCAAGGTTGCAGTGAGCCACGATCACGCCACTGCACTCCAGCCTGGGCAACACGACTAGACCCTGTCTCAAAAAATAAAAATAAAAATAAAACACTAGGAGTTCAAGAAAAGACAGGGTGGTTAAAGGCAGTGGTCAGGGGAAGCCTGACTGGGAAGGCAATATTTGAGCAAACTTTGGAAGGAGGGTAGGGAGTGACCCACAGGGAGGGACAGCCAAGCAAAGGCCCTGTGGTGGGAACAGAATAATAAGCAGCAGCTGGGCTGGGTGAGCAAGGAGCCCATGGGAGGCCACAGAGTCAGAGCAGGGCGGGGCAGATCATGTGAGACCTGGTGGGCCCTGGGGGAGGACTTTGCCCTTTACTCGGGGCAGGA
Source organism: Macaca nemestrina (assembly GCF_043159975.1). Lineage (NCBI taxonomy): Eukaryota > Metazoa > Chordata > Mammalia > Primates > Cercopithecidae > Macaca > Macaca nemestrina. The sequence goes on along the minus strand of NC_092144.1, from coordinate 48,246,683 downwards.
TGCCACCCCAGGCGGATTCTGGGCAGAGGAGTGACACAGGTGTTCACAGGCCCCCTATGGCTGTGGAACAGATTGCAAGGGTGGGGTGAGGAGGAGCAGGGAGTCTGTGGATGGGAGTGATGGTCCAGATGGAGACAAGGGTGGACGGATCCAGGGTGGTGGCCATGGTTGGGGGAGAAGGAGCAGGTGCTACACTGGTTTTGTGCAGCTGGAGCTGCCTGGGTTTGCTGAAAGGTTGGGTGTGGGCGTGAGAGATGGACTCGGCCTGGGCACCGCAGGATGGAGCTGCCTGGTACTGCCCAGGGCACAGGCCACAATGAGGCTGCCTGTGCCAGCCCTGTGGGGGCCGTGCTGCCTTCTGGTTCCAGATTGTGAGCCAGGATGCAGCATGGTGTCCTGGGTGTGGACCGGCTGAAGATGACTGTTTGCCACTGTCCCCAGGTGGATGGCAATTTCCCAGCCTCTCCCACAGGCCTTTGTATGGGGACCAAGCAGGGCCGGCGGCACCTGGGCTGGGTGGGGCTGTGGCCAGCTGGGTTACAGCAAGGCACAGAGGCAGGAATGGATGGGAATGACTCCTGTGGCCCCTTGGGGGCAGGCAGGAAGCCCCCAGTGCCCTGACTCCTAGAAGGAGGAGGGAAGTGGGCAGAGGGAGGCTCGGAAAAGCCTGGCCTGGGGCAGGAAGGGGTTAAGGTGGTTCTGTGAGCCTAAAGTGGGCTTGGGCTCAGAGCACACTAAAATCTGCCTCCTCCTCTGTCTAACACCTCGGCAAGGTCTTTCTAAGCCTCCCTTTGTTCCCCCTAAACAGGATCAAAATGCCCATTGTTGTTGAGACTAAATGAAGTCATTTATGAAAATGTTTAGCATCATCAATGCTTTACAACCTCGTGTGGAATTGGGGCAGGCAACACCTGGGGGTTATGAGGGAAATGGTTTCACATCCTTGCTCTGTGCTTCTGGGCTTTCCTGAGCCTCATTTTCCCCAAAATTAAGCCCCGATTTTCCTTTTCCTTCCCCTAATCCTGCCCCATTCCCCTTCCCAGTAAATGGCAACATGGCTGGAAATCTTGGAGAACTCCCGAGTCTGGAAATGCTGGACTTCGCTGTTTCTCTCACACCCACCAGGAACATCCTTGGACCAGGCAAGTGGGGGTCCTGCACTGTGTGGTACTTTCCTCTAAGTCCCTCTCCAGTAGCTGGCGCCAGCCAAGCGACAGTGCTCTCAGGGCAGGGCACGCCCAGTTCAGACCAGGACCTGTGCAGGCCCGTCCCGTTTCTCCCCTTTAGGGTGCTCTGCAGAGATCTAGTGCCACCTCCACCACCGCCCCTGTGGGCATAGGCTGGAAGCCGCCAGGAACTCTAGGACTCTTGCTCTGTGGCTGGACCCCAGTTCCAGGACTGCTGCCTTGCAAGCACATGGCGCCCCCTGGTGGCCACCAGACTGGTGCCGCCACGAAGATTCTGGACGTCCCTGGGCACAGGACACATTCAGGGCATTGGGTCATCAATGGTCCATGACCATCTCTTAGAGTGGAGCCAGGTAGATGGGTCCATGTATCAACTTTCTTTTTTCTTTTTTTGAGACAGAGTGTTACTCTATCACTCAGGCTGGAGTGCAGTGATGCGATCTCGGCTCACTGCAACCTCTGCCTCCCAGGTTCAAGCGATTTTCCTGCCTCAGCCTCCCAAGTAGTTGGGATTACAGCTGCGTGCCACCACGCCCAGCTAATTTTTGTATTTTTAGTAGAGATGGGTTTTTGCCGTATTGGCCAGGCTGATCCCGAACTCCTGGCTTCCAGCAATCCACCTGCCTCGACCTCCCAAAGTGCTGGGATTACAGGCATGAGCCACCATGCCCAGCTAAAATACAGATTATATACACATAGGATGTCTTCTGGTACTTCATATTTAAATAGCCTATTATCTCAGAATTGTACTTTCCCCAGTGTTTAGACTGAGGCTAGTTACTTCGTAAACTTTGGATTTACAATAAGGCAATGCCCCTATTTTATTTTATTTTATATTTTATTTTTTTTTATTTTTTATTATTATTTCTTTTGAGACAGAGTCTCACTTTGTTGCCCAGGTTGGGGTGCAGTGGCATGATCTCCACCAACTGCAACCTCCGCCTCCCGGGCTCAAGCAGTCCTCCTGCCTCATTCTCCCCAGTAGCTGGGATCACAGACGGGTGCCACCGTGCGCAGCTAATTTTTGTATTTTTCTGTAAAGACAGGATTTTTGCCATGTTGCCCAGGCCAGTCTTGAACTCCTGAGCTCAAGCGATCTGCTTGCCTTGGCCTCCCAAAGTGCTGGGATTACAGGCGTGAGCCACCGTCCCTGGCAGGCAATGTCCTTTTAGAAAGGAGCTATTTTATTTCCTTGCTATCTGCGAAGATTCCTTTGTTTCTCCCGCAGAAACTGGTATTCATGGCCTGTAACTCCTGCTGCCGGGAAGAGAGACATCAGGCTCTTGAAGAACTGGCCAGTTTCTTCTCCATAATGGGCAAATTGTGCCTCTTCCCTCCCCTGGGCCAGATGCTGTTCGGTCAGTCACAGCTGGGCTCCAGGAGGGACAGACACGTGGTCACTGTATCCGCTTTGCTTATTTATCCCGGCCCGCGGGATAGTCAGTGTAGGCCCTGGAGGAGGGAGTGGGAACTTGGGGAACAAGAGACACGAGAAACGGAGACAAGACAGTGCTCTGATCAAGTCTCGTTTAATGGCGGTAATGCAATGCCTTATATACATTTGGAGGGGAAGGGGTTGGGCTAAGGCGGAAATGACCTAAAAAAGGAAGGCGTGGCCAGATAGGTTTCGGTTTCTCCGGTCGGACGTCATGCTGCGCCTGCGCTGTCAGGTAGTCTTTTCGCGGGCGCGGGAAAAATGAATGAAGAAGAAGCGGGAAGAGCGCCATCTTTTAATGGCGGTATTAATACAGGGAAGAAGGTAAATCTAGGGAGAAGGTGTGGGGTGGAAATGAATATAGCTCAGGCGTTTAATCCTTAATTATTATTCGCTATGGCCGGGGCGTGCAGCTCCGGACACTTATTCTCACAGGTTGAAGGGGTATTGAAGGCTAAGACAAGGTCCGTGTTGAAGGACTCTAGTGGCCAGGCACGATGGCTCACGCCTGTAATTCCAACACTTTGGGAGGCTGAGGCAGGAGGATCGCTTGAGCCTAAGAGTTCGAGATCAGCCTGGGTGACATACTGAGACCTCAGCTCTAAAAATAAAATTGTAAAAAGTTTTTAAAATCTTGGCTGAGTGCAGTGTCTCCCGCCTGTAATCACAGCACTTTGGGAGGCCGAGGCAGGCGGATCACTTGAGGTTGGGAGTTTGAGGCCAGCCTGGGCAACATGGGGAAACGCCATCCCTACTGAAAATACAGAAAAATTAGCCAGGCGTGGTGGCGTGCACCTGTAGTCTCAGATACTCAGGAGGCTGAGGTGAAAGAATCACTTGAACCTGGGAGACTGAGGTTTAGGTGAACTGAGATCGCTCCGCCTGGGCGACAGAGTGAGACTCTGTCTAAAAAAAAAAAAAAAAAAAAAAAAAAAACTTTATGAATGCAGGGATGATGGCCTAAGGACAGACTTGGGTGGAAGGTGTGTGGTTCTACATTTCTATCAGGAAATTCCAAATATGGTCATTTAACATGACCAGAAATTTCTTGCTCACATTACTCTGGTTAAAACTTTTTGGGGCCACGTATGGTGGCTCACATCTGTAATCCCAGCAGTTTGGGAGGCCGAGGTGGGCAGACCACGAGGTCAAGAGTTCAAGACCAACCTGGCCAACATGGTGAAATCCCATCTCTACTAAGAATTCAAAAATTAGCTGGGCGTGGTGGTATGTGCCTGTAATCCCAGCTACTCAGGAGGCTGAGTCAGGAGAATCACTTGAACCTGGGAGGCGGAGGTTGCAGTGAGCCGAGATCACGCCACTGCACTCTAGCCTGGGCGACAGAGCAAGACTCTGTCTCAGAAAACAAACAAACAAAAAACTTGCGTTACGCTGGGTGCAGTGGCTCATGCCTGTAATCTCAGTACTTTGGGAGGCAGAGGTTGGAGGATTGCTTGAGGCCAGAAGTTCAAGGCCAGCCTGGGCAACATAACAAGACCTCGCCTCTGCTTAAAACATCTTTTTAAAATTTTTAAAAGATGCTGAGGCAGGAGAATCGCTTGAACCCGGGAGGCGGAGGTTGCAGTGAGCCAAGATCGTGCCTCTGCACCCTAGTCTGGGTGACAGAGTAAAATTCCATCTCAAAAAAAAAAAAATTTTAAGAGACTTGCATTTGATCCTTTTGTAGTTCGTAAACTCGATGATTGGGTTTTCACACTCTTATGTGAGATGCGTGAAATGGTTTGGCTGTGTCCTCACCCAAATCTCATCTTGAATTGTAGCTCCCGTGATTCCCATGTGTTGTGGGAGGGATCCAGTGGGAGATGACGGAATCATCCAGATGGTTTCTCCCATACTGTTCTCATGGTATTGCATAAGTTTCATGAGATCTGATGGTTTTGTAAGAGTTTTTCCCCTTTCACTTGGTTCTTATTCTCTCTCTTCTCTGCTGCCGTGTAAGACGTGCCCTTTGCCTTCCGCCATGATTGTGAGGCCTCCCCAACCACGTGGAACTGTGAGACCATTAAACCTCTTTTTCTTTATAAATTACCCAGTCTCAGGTATGTTTTTATCAGCAGCGTGAAAACGGAGTAATACAATGTGCCTCCCTTTTAAACCCTGTTATGACATTGGCACATTACTGTCTGACAAGAAGAATAAAGATTGGCATTGGCGTTTGTGTTCGTCATCCACCCAGCCCAGGAAATCCTCTGACAAAGTCGCCAGAAGCCGGTACTCATGGATGTCACAACAGATGAAGCAGCCTCCTGAGGCAGTGTCATGAGGAACGATGTGACCAGTGTTAAACAGATAGCCGTACAGATCAGCAGAGGTGGCCAGGGGCAGTGGCTCATTCCTGTCATCCCAGCACTTTGGGAGGCTGAGGTGGACAGATCACCTGAGGTCAGGAGTTCGAGACCATCCTGGCCAACATGGTGAAACCCCATCTCTACTAAAAATACAAAAATTAGCTGGGCGTGGTGGCACTTGCCTGTAGTCCCAGCTACTCGGGAGGCTGAGGCAGGAGAATCACTTGAACCCAGGAGGCAGAGTTTGCAGTGAGCCAAGATTGGACCACATCACTCCAACCTGGGGACAGAGCAAGACTCCATCTAAAAAAAGAAAAATAGGCATAGATAAATAAAAAATAAATAAAAATAAAATAAATAAAAAATTAAAAAATCAGCATAGGCAAGGATGTTGAGTGTAACAGCAATGCTGCCTCTTTTGCATGCTGAGGGATATTAAGTTAGCCCAAAATGACACAGGATGACAAAAAAGGAATATGAGGAGATGGTACCTGGACACTCTGGAGGATTTCATGGCCATGGGTTCAACAAAAAGTAAGTATCTAAGTATCCCTTCTCTATGCATTATTCTATGTCATTGATAAATCACTATACCTCACTTGGGTCCATGAATTTGGTAACAAATTTTTCTTTTTTTTTTTAATTTTCCCTTTTTTTAGGGTGCTGGTAATCCCAGCACTTTGGGAGGCCAAGGCGGGCAGATCCCAGCAGTTCCAGACTATCCTGGGCAACATGGCTAAACCCTGTCTAGTCAAAAAAGAAAAAGAAATTAAATTGTTTTTTCCTTTTTTAAAAAAAATAGAGATGGGCTCTCTTCGTGTTGCCCAGGCTGGTCTCAAGCTCGTGACCTGAAATGATCCTCCCACCTCATCCTCCCAAAGTGCTGGGATTACAGGCGTGAGTCACCACACCTGGCCACATCTTTCAATCAAATTGTTGCTATAGACAGGGACTTCACAAAAAACATCACCTGATATCCTGAACATGTTCTGTGTGGCCCAGTATCTCATGCCCAATTCTTCAGCAAATGCTCTGGGCACCTTCAAATCTATCCAGAATTAGCCACTTCTCCTGGCGCCTGTGCCCTGGTCCTGGACTGGTCCATCCTTCTGTCTCACCTGTCTCTGAGCAGAGTCCTTCTTTCTCTGTTCCTTACTTCCTCCGGCCCCCACACACAAGAAAAACAAACCTGGTTTCTCCTGCTGCATTCTCACAACACAGAATACTTCAGGGACTCTGGATGTATAGGGGGGTTTTCTCTTCCACACCAAGTAATTCGACAGCAGACACCAGTTGGGTGTCTTCTCATTCAGTTCAGTTCTGACACTCGCTGGGTGTGGTGGCTCATACCTGTAATCCCAGCACTTAGGAAGGCCGAGGAGGGCGGCTCACTTGAGGTCAGGAGTTCGAGACCAGCCTGGGCAACATAGCAAGACCCTGGCTCTACAAAATAATTAGTTAATTAAAAAAATTTCAGGCCGGGTGCTGTGGCTCACTCCTGTAATCCTAGCACTTTGGGAGGCCAAGGCGGGAGGATCAGTTGAGCTCAGGAGTTCAAGACCAGCCTGGGCAAAATAGTGAGAACCTATCTTTGTTGGATTTTGAAGTGAAGGTGAGGGTTAAAGAAAGACACACGCACAGAAGGAGGGTGGCTCGACAGCAAATACAGGCTCTATGTCCAGCATAAAACCAACAGAAGTGGGGGACCAGCCTAATGCCAGAGCCCATCGCTATTTACAGGCTGGGGCAATTTATAGGTATGGGTGGGAGGGGTCTGGGCAGTCTGGCTTGCTGCCCGGCAGGATATTGTATTGATAATATCTTCCAGTAGGATGTCATCATGGTGTTCCTTGGACTTTTGTCCAGCAAGATATGATAAGGATGCTTTTTTTTTTTTTTTTTTTTTTTGAGACGGAGTCTTGCTCTGTCACCCAGGCTGGAGTACAGAGGCATGATCTCAGCTCACTGAAACCTCTGCCTCCCGGGTTCAAGCAATTCTCCTGCCTCAGCCTCCCAAGTAGCTGGGACTACAGGCATGCATCACCATGTCCAGCTAATTTTTGTATTTTTAGTAGAGACGGAGTTTCACTATGTTGGCCAGGCTGGTCTTGAACTCCTGACCTCAAGTGATCACCCTGCCTTGACCTCCCAAAGTGCTGGGATTATAGGCATGAGCCACCAAGCCCAGCCGACTGTACATACATCTTATTGTAAATCACAATATCACAATGCCTGAATCAGATCACATCCCTCCTTCAAACCCTCCCATGGCTGCATCTCACTCACAGGACAAGTAAGTTCCTACCACAGCCCACAAAGCCCCCACAGTCTGCCCCATCACCTCTCAAAGTGCATTTCCTACCACTCTCCCCTTGGCTCTAGCCCCACGGCCTTCTTGCCCCTTGCTCCTGCCTCATGGCCTTTGCACTTGCTGTTCTCTCTTCTAAGAGCACTCTTTCCCCAGATAGTGATCTTGATGCTGGACAGGAAAGCATCAGAATTGGGGCTTAGCCTGGGAGGGATCTTGTCTTCACTCAGGAAGGAATTCAAGGATGAGCCCGTGGTGTTTGACAGCAATCTTTTAGAGAACAGTGCTGCTCCTTGCAGAACAGAGCTGGCTCATAGGCAGTGCACCCAGACTAGACAACTTATAGGCTGTTGGCAACTATTTATACTCACTTCTATCCACTTTCAGTGACATGCAAATTAGGGGGCGGGTTAATGCAAATTGAGAGGGTGGGTCATTTAGAACTGTGTGAAATGGGAGATAACTTCCAGGTAGCAAAGGGGCGGTAACTTCCAGGTCGTTGCCATGGCATTTGTAAACTGTCATGCTCTGGTGGGAGTGTCTTAAGCTAATAGACAATGAGAGCAGCTAGGGATTCCTGCCTAGGGGTTGGCTGGTTTCTGCCAGTTTCTTTACTTCATCCCGTCTGGACCAGATCCTGTTTTGGTCAGCAGGGTTGTGACCAGAAAACAAGTCCTGCTGGTCTCCTATCTCAATCTGGCTTAATACTTTATCCCCTCCAGATCTCAGCTCAAAGGTCAGCTTCTCAGAGAGACCTTCCCTGGGTGCCCTGCCTGAAACTTACAGCTCCCTCCCGCTCTTCCTACCGCCTCCCTGGCTTAGTTTGTTTTCTGCCTCCACAGCACTTACCACCCTCGTAGGTTCTATTTATTTACATCCTTCCTTACTGCCTGTTTTACGCTATAGAACGTCAGTTCCTGGAGGGCAGACATTTTACCCCTCTCTTTTTTTTTTTTTTTTTTGAGGCGGAGTCTCACTCTGTCGCCCAGGCTGGAGTGCAGTGGCGCGATCTCGGCTCACTGCAAGCTCCGCCTCCCGGGTTCCCGCCATTCTCCTGCCTCAGCCTCCCGAGTAGCTGGGACTACAGGCGCCGCCACCACGCCCGGCTAATTTTTTTGTATTTTTAGTGGAGACGGGGTTTCATTGTGTTAGCCAGGATGGTCTCGATCTCCTGACCTCGTGATCCGCCCGTCTCGGCCTCCCAAAGTGCTAGGATTACAGGCTTGAGCCACCGCGCCCGGCCTTACCCCTCTCTTTCACTGCTGTGTCCCCAGTGCCTAACCCAAAGCCTGGCAAACAGCTGGTGCTCAGCAAATGCTTGCGAAATGTGAGTGAGGATGGCACTTCCTCACGGGGCCATGGTTTCATGTTAACTAGCTTCTGTGTGGGGCTGCCACATGAGGATGGTTACGAGCCATGTCAGGAAATCATTGCGTGGCTATGGGAATAAAGGTGCCAGCCCATGTTTAATTCAGGAAGAAATTTGTTTGTTTATTTATTTATTTATTTATTTATTTTGAGATGGAGTCTCACTCTTGTCACCCAGGCTGGAGCGTAGTGGCATGATCTCGGCTTACTGCCACCTCTGCCTCCTGGGTTCAAGCGATTCTCCTGCCTCAGCCTCCCAAGTAGCTGGGATTACAGGCACTTGCCACCACACCTGGCTAAGTTTTGTATTTTAGTAGAGATGGGATCTCACCATGTTGGCCAGGCTGGTCTCAAACTCCTGACCTCAGGTGATCCACCTGCCTCAGCCTCCCAAAGTGCTGGGATTGCAGGAGTGAGCCACTGCACCCAAATTTCTACTTGATTTCTTTTTTTCTTTCTTTTTTTTTTTAATGGGGGTCTTGCTATGTTACTGAGGCTGGTCTCGAACTCACAGGCTCAAGTGATCCCCTTGCCTCAGCCTCCCAAGTAGCTGGAATTACAGGCACACACCACCACATCATGCTGCCAGCTGGAAATATCTGATGGGCAGAACTAATGATTCCAAAAGTCCTTATTCCCTTCTGCCTCATCTGTTCTTGCTTCAAAGGTCAGTTCAGCCTTGCTGGGAAGACTCTCTTCTCCCATAAATGATACACATTGGAAAAAAAAAAAAAATGATACACATTGGATTATTTTCTCCTTTTTCTACAGATTGTTGTTCCAAAATTATTACACTGTATAGCATTATTTTATGTGCTTTTTGTTTTGTGTTTTGAGACACAGTCTTGCTCTTTCACCCAGGCACGAGTGCAGTAGCATGATCTTGGCTCATTGCGGCCTCAACCTTCTGGGCTCAAGTAATCCTCTCGCCTCTAGCTGAGACTACAGGCACGTGCCACCACACCCGGCTGATTTTTATATTTTTTTTTTGTAGAGAGGGGGTCTTGCTATTTTGCTCAGGCTGGTCTCAAACTCCTGGCCTCAAGCAATCTTCCCTCCTCAGCCTCCCAAAATGCTGGCATTACAGATGTGAGCCACTGTGCCTGGCCAAGGTTGTGGTTTTTGCAGAGTCTTTCGTGATAGTTTTGTGATCAGGCACACAAGTGTGAGAACCCTATCTTCATGGCCTTCCCCAGCTCTGTTTTTCAGGGTTTTCTTAATCTTAGTGACTCCACAGTGACTCTGACAACTTTCACATTTCTCCTTTTTGATTAAGATCTTTCTCCAAAAGCATCACTGATTGATCATCCTGTATTTGGGTTTTGATGTATCTTGGTGCTGTGATGTACCTGTCCCAGTTGCAATTCATGTTGTGGGGAAGTGACTGGTGTCCAGAAGTATCAAAACTGTAGCAATCCCTCCTCCTTTTTTTTTTTGGGACAGAATCTCACTCACTCTGTCACCCAGGCTGGAGTGAAGTGGCGTGATCTCGGCTCACTGCAACCTCCATCACCCAGGTTCAAGTGATTCTCCTGCCTCAGCCTCCCAAGTAGCTGGGATTACAGGCACACACCACCACACCTGGCTAATTTTTGTAATTTTAGTAGAGATGGGGTTTCACCATGTTGGCCAGGCTGGTCTCGAACTCCTGACCTCAAGTCACCCACTTCGGCATCCCAAAGTGCTGGGATTATAGACATGAGCCACTGTGCCCAGCCTCAAAACACTTTTAATCTAAAGCCTGAGAAGGAACTGGAAAAAACAATGTATTTGAACAACAAGGGAAGTGTGACGGGAGTGGCTCTCAGACTAAGTCTTCATGGCATCTATTATTAAGTTCAGTTTTATCTGTTCTGTAGTCTTTTATTAACATCTCAAAATGCTGGGCCAACGTTATTTTGTTAGGAGTTGTACTGAATGCAAAAATTTAACAACATACAAAGTTGTTTTGTTTCGTTTTGTGTTTTGTTTTTTAGAGACAGGATCTTGCTTTGTTGCCCAAGCTGGACTGCAGTGGTACAATCCTAGCTCACTGCAGCATCCACCTCCTCGGCCCAGGTGATCCTCCTGCTCGTCTGCCAAGTAGCAAGCGTGGGAAATGTGACTGGGGGCTACATGCATCAGCTAACGGAACAAAAAGTTTTACAATGCTTTTTTTCATACAGTGTCTGGAATTTACAGATAACACAAGTAGTTTAGGTCAGGAGTTGATGTTATTATTATTACTTTTTTTAACTCCTAGGGCCAGGTGGTGGTGCCAAGGTTGTCTGGCTGTTTATCTTACTTTTGTTTCTTTCTAACTTTTTGCTCTCTCTCTTTCCTCATGTCTTGTGAACGAAGCAAGGTAGGGGGAGGAGGGCAGCAGGAGTAGCAGTGGTCTCCTTCCTTACTGCCAAATGAAAAGGATAGCATTAAGGGGGTAAAAATCTTATTATGAGTTAGTCTTGTTCCAAATGTCTTGGGAAAAGCCGTCTGCAGTGTGAAAACATCAACTTCTCCTGATTTTCAGTTTGTACGTCTTTGGTCATGATGTCAGACAGTTTGGTGAGCTTTTGTGTGGCCTATACATTGGGCACAAGGTTTGTTCCTTAAAATTGGTCTCATTTCAGTTTATAGAGCTTTGGAAACAGAGCAGCTTTTACTTTATTTATTTATTTGTTTGTTTGTTTGTTTGTTTGTTTATTGAGACAGAGTCTTACTCTGTTGCCCAGGCTGGAGTGCAGCAGAGCAATCTCAGCTCACTGCCACCTCCACCTCCCAGGTTCAAGCAATTCTCATGTCCCAGCCTCCCGAGTATCTGGGTCTACAGGTACATGCCACCAAGTGCGGGTAATTTTTGTAATTTTATTAGAATGGGGTTTCACCGTGTTGGCCGGGCTGGTCTCGAACTCCCAACATCAGGTGATCTACCCACCTCAGCCTCCCAAAATGCTGTGATTATAGGCATGGGCCACCTTACCCATCCAGCTGTTGCTTTTAGTTGGAGAGCTGTAGCAATACATTGGAGGAAGTCAGGAGAATTCAGGAACTCGTCCAGTCTATAGGTAGATAACAAGAACTTAAAAACAATGCACAGGGCTGCAATCTATTAATAGGTATATTATAGTTTTTCTTTAGAAACGTAAATTTTTCTCTCCACATTTATCATATAGGAATCTCAGATTTAAAAACCTCTTGAGGCTCAGAAGCCAAACCAAGGCAGACTTTAGATTTTACCAATAGGTTCTTAAGGTTCTTAAGGTCCTTGGGCCTGCCAGAAATGGGCCATTTTTACTCATTCACTGTAAGACTGAGAACTCTTGAAGCCAGGCATTTTATGTATATTTTAAAATACAATATTTCAGGCCAGGCATGGTGGCTCACACTTGTAACCCCAGCACTATGGGAGGCCGAGGTGGGTGGATCATCTGAGGTCAGGAGCTCGAGACCAGCCTGGCCAACATGGTGACACCCTGTCTCTACTAAAAATACACACACAAAAAAATTAGCTGGGCATGGGGTGCACACCTGTTATCCTAGCTACTCAGAAGGCTGAGGCAGGAGAATCACTTGAACCTGGGAGGCAGAGGTTGCAGTGAGCCGAGATCACACCACTGCACTCCAGCCTGGGTGACAGAGTGAAACTCGGTCTCAATAAATAAATTAATTAGTTAATTAAAATAAAATATGACACTTCAGTCAGAGCCTTGTGATATAGCCAGTGTTTTCTGTTGTATCTTGCTTATAAAGAAAGGGCAGACTTTTTCTGAACTTACATAAATAAAAATAAGAATACTCACAAATAGTTTCCAGATTTTGGAGGAATCAAGTGAGGGGAAAAAGCAAATGCTTTACCTTTGTTTTTTTGGTTTTGTTTGTTTGTTTGTTTGCTTTTTGAGGAGTCTGGCTCTATTACCTGTCACCCAGTCTGGAGTGTAATAGCAAAGTCTCAGCTCACTGCAACCTCCATCTCCTGGGTTCGAGCAATTCTCCTGCCTCAGACTCCCAAGTAGCTGGGATTACAGGTCTGTGCCACTATGCCTGGCTAATTTGTGTATTTTTAGTAGAGACAGGGTTTCACCATTTGGCTAGGCTGATCTCAAATTCCCAATCTCAAGTGATCTGCCTGCCTTGGCCTCCCAAAGTGCTGGGATTACAGCCATGAGCCACCACGCCTGGCCAAGATCTGATGGTTTTATAAGGGGCTTTTCCCCCTTTGCTCAGCACTTCTCTCTCCTGCTGCCCTGTGAAGAAGGGCATGTTGCTTCCCCTTCTGCCATGATCGTAAGTTACTTGAGGCCTCCCTAGCCACGCTGAAGAACTGTGAGTCAATTAAAACTCTTTCCTTTATAAATTATCCAGTCTTGGGTATTTCTTCATAGCAACTTGAGAATGGACTAATACAGTAACCTTAAATTTTAGTGAAAACCTGGGAAGTAAGAAATCTTGAATTGTCTGTCACATATCAGTATTTTATAAATGAAAGTCATTTAATAACTTTACAAACATGTTTTCCCATAATTTTTATATGTATTAATAGACTCCAAAATATTTAGTTTTTATAATTATAAGAAGCCAGCTGGAGCTGGGCATGGTGGCTCATGCCTGTAATGCCAGCACTTTGGGAGGCTGAGGTGGGTGGGTCACTTGAGGTCAGGAGTTCGAGACCACTCTGGCCAACATGGTGAAACCCCATCTCTACTAAAAATACAAAAATTAGCCCAGCATGGTGGTGGGTGCCTATAATCCCAGCTACTTGGGAGGCTGAGGCAGGAAAATCTCTTGAGCCCAAGAGGTGGAGGTTGTAGTAAGCTGAGATCATTCCATTGAACTCCAGCCTGGGAGACAGAGCAAGACTCCATCACAAGAAAAAGAAGAAGAAAAAAAAAAGAAGCTAGCTGGGCACAGTGGCTCATGCCTATATTCTAGCACTTTAGGAGGCCAAAGCAGGCAGAACACTTGAGCCCAGGAGTTCAAGACCATCCTGGGCAACATGGCAAAACTTTGTCTCTATAAAAAATAAAAAATTTAGCTAGGCATGGTGGTGCACACCTATAGTTCCAGGTACTTGGGAGGCTCAGCTGGAGGATCACCTGAGCCCAGGGAGATTGAGGCTGCAGTTAGCTGTGATCATGCCACTACACTTCAGACTGGGTGACAGAGTAAGACCCTGTCTCAAAAAATAAATAAATAAAAATTTAAAAATATAAGAAGCCAAGAACAAACATATATATTTCAGCAATTTGTTTCTGTTTATCTTATTTAAAAATGACCCAGAAATTTAATGAATATCTATTATTTAATTTACCATAACATAATTTAGAGATTTCAAGTTATATAAAAAGTTCATTTTTAAGCATATATCCCATTTACACTTACCCAAATTTTTTTAACATTTACCTAGATTCCTTAGGAAAATTTAGATATTAGACAAACCTAGCAATCACTTTGTTATTTCTCATTTCACAAAATTTGTAGCCTGTAAATATATGATTATTTTGCCAATATCTCAGAAGACACAGGTATTTTTATTAAACCAACCTTACTTTAAAAAATTACACCAGGATAATTCTATTTTAGACTAGGTTTATAGCTTTATAAACTTTGTGCCAAATCCTGTCATATTATAATATCTAGCAGTGACAAATATAAAACTGACCATTAAACCCAGGAAAAAAAGTTTATACTGACAATTTTGAAGATGTTTATGTTTTTAATTTTACCAATAATTTAAAAACCAGCTTATTTATTAAAGATTTACTTAACTTACATGAAATAAAAGGCATTTGGGTTATTATATATTTTATATTTTGTATTTTATATGAGCACTCTTTTTTTTTTTTTTTTTTGAGATGGAGTCTCACTCTGTCTCCCAGGGTGGAGTGCAGTGTCATCCCAGCACTGTGGGAGGCCGAGGTGGGCGGATCACTTAAGGTCAGGAGTTCGAGACCAGCCTGGCCAACATGGTGAAACCCCATCTCTACTTAAAAAATACAAAAATTGGCCGGGCGTGGTGGCTCAAGCCTGTAATCCCAGCACTTTGGGAGGCCGAGACGGGTGGATCACAAGGTCAGGAGATCGAGACCATCCTGGCTAACATGGTGAAACCCCGTCTCTACTAAAAAAATACAAAAAAAAAAAACTAGCCGGGCGAGGTGGCGGGCGCCTGTAGTCCCAGCTACTCGGGAGGCTGAGGCAGGAGAATGGCGTGAACCCCAGAGGCGGAGCTTGCAGTGAGCCGAGATCCCGCCACTGCACTCCAGCCTGGGCGACAGAGCAAGACTCCGTCTCAAAAAAAAAAAAAAAAAACACAAAAATTAATTGGACATGGTGGCTCATGCCTGTAATCCCAACTACTCAGGAGGCCGAGGCAGGAGAATTGTTTGAACCCAGGAGGCAGAGGTTCCAGTGAGCCAAGATCAAACCACTGCACTCCAGCCTGGGCAACAGAGCGAGACTCCATCTCAAAAAAAAAAAAATGTGCACAAGAATAGGCCATAATATGTGCCAGCTGGAAACCGCCCCCCCAACAGAAAACCTGACATGCCTTAATGTTTGAGAATCCCTTTCCACTTCGTATTAATCTTCCAAGAGCAAAGAAAATCCTGTAAATCCTGTCAGGGAACGTCAGGAGTTTAGACAGGTATTTTAGATAATGGTGACCACCCTGGTGGCTGTTAATTAGCCATCACACACCCACCATTTAGAAGGTTTATTTTTCACATGCCTATAATCCCAGCTACTTAGGAGGCTGAGGCAGGAGAATCGCTTGAACCTGGGAGGTGGAGGTTGCGGTGAGCCGAGATTGCGCCATTGCACTCCAGCCTGGGCAACAAGAATAAAACTCTGTCTCAAAAAAAAAAAAAAAAAAGAATTTTTATTTTTGCTCTTGAAAGATTTTTTGGAAACAAGCGAGTGAAGGGTCAAACCAAATCAAAAGAAACCAAGATAAAAGTGTTCACAGAAATGTTAACTGAGGTGTGCAGATCAAACAAAATATGAAACTAGGTGCACAAACCAGAAGAGGCGTGCCTCACAGATAGAACGCAAACTCTGCAGAAACCAAGAGTACGCAATTCACAAAGACACTGCTCTCTATACCGGGAAGGGCTTACCAGAAAAGACAAAAAAGTATTTTATCATTTCAGGAAGGATGTATGGTCCTTTACTAAGGTGGTCTTGTCCAAGCCGGGCACGGTGGCTCACGCCTGTAATCTCAACACTTTGGGAAGCTGAGGCAGGTGGATTACTTGAGGTCAGGAGTTCGACACCAGCCTGGCCAACATGGTGAGACTCCATCTCTACTAAAAATACAAAAATTAGCTAGGCATGGTGGCTCACCTGTAATCCCAGTGACTTGGGAGGTGAAGGCAGGAGAATCACTTGAACCCAGGAGGTAGAGGTTGCAGTGAGCCAAAATCGTGCCACTGCACTGCAGCCTGGGTGACAGAGGGAGACTCCATCTCAAAAAAAAAAAAAAAGGCGGGGGGTCTTATGTAAACCAGATCTCAAATAATACCAAAAAGACTCTAACAAAATAAATCAAAAAGCCTCTTAACAAAAAGAAGGGAGGCTCAGCCTGAGATGGGACTCACCATGGTAGAAAAGAAGAGCCATCCATGTAAGGAGAGAGCTCAGAGAGCCCAAGTGAGCTGCACAGCAATTCCAAGAACCACCAATTCCTTCAGATAGTAATCTCATGCAGGTCCCATTTCTGACACCATATATATCAACTTAATCAACAAACAGAAGAGGTTCTATAAAAGAAGAGATGTTTGCCTCAGGCCCGTTGGCTCACACCTGTAATCTCAGCACTTTGGGAGGCTGAGGTGGGCAGATCACCTGAGGTCAGGAGTTCGAGACTAGCTTGACCAACATAGTGAAATCCCATCTCTACTAAAAATACAAAAAAAGTAGCTGGGCGTGGTGGTGGACGCCTGTAATCCTAGCTACTCAGGAGGCCAAGGCAGGAGAATCACTTGAACTGGGGAGGCAAAGGTTGCAGCGAGCTGAGACTGCGCCACTGCACTCCAGCCTGGGCAACAGAGCCAGATTCTGTATCAAAAAAAAAAAAAAAAAAAAGAGAGAGAGAGAGAGAGGAGAGATGTTTGTTTGGGAATACAGGATTGCAATGAGAATCTGCATGCCATAGTGAACTATGTGCAGATTCAGGCAGGTAAAGGAAGACAAAGGCTCTTACAAGAAAAAATGAGGAGGAGTTTTGAAATAATTATCCTTGGCTACAAAGATCAAGATCAAGGGTGATGCCAATTCGAGGTCAGACAGGCAGTTCTTCCACAGAAGGCTTTGTAGAACCATTTTTTGTGTAAAGTTGTAATGCCCTTAGGGCAAGTTTATGGTTTCTGTAGAGTCTTTTGTAATTGTTTTTGTTATCAGGTGTATAAACGTGAGAACTCTGTCTTCATGGCGTTCCCTGGCTCTATTTGTCAAGGTTTTCTTTTTCTTTCTTTCTTTCTTTTTTTTTTGAGACGGAGTCTTGCTCTGTCGCCCAGGCTGGAGTGCAGTATGACGCCATCTCGGCTCACTGCAACCTCCATCTCCTGGGTTCAAGTAATTCTCCTGTCTCAGCCTCCTGAGTAGCTGGGACTTCAGGCACACACCACCATGCCCGGCTAATTTTTGTATTTTTAGTAGAGACGGGGTTTCGCCGTGTTGGCCAGGCTGGTCTCGAGCTCCTGATCTCAAATGATCCGCCTCCCCCTCAGCCTCCCAAAGTGCTGGGAATAAGGCATGAGCCACTGCGTCCGGCCCACCCAGGAAAAAATTCAAGGGCAATCCAGAGGTAGGAGAAACAGCTTTATTGAAGTGGCAGTGTCACAGCTTGGTGGCCGCTACTGCAGAGCAGGGCTATTCATAGGCAGGCAGTAGCAGCCCAGGGCAGTTCCGCAGTCATATTTATACACACCTTTAATTTTGCATGTAGATTAAGGGGCGGTTCATGCAGAAATTTCTAGGGAAGGGGGAGTCATCATTGGGTCATTGCTACAGAAAGGGGCAGTAACGCTACGGTGTTGCCATGGCAATGGTAAACTGACATGGCATACTGGTGGACCTGTCTCATAGAAAGCTGCTTCCAGCTGAGCGCGCTGGCTCACACCTGTAATCCCAGCACTTTGGGAGGCCAAGGTGGGTGGATCACCTGAGGTCTGGAGTTTGAGACCAGCCTGGCCAACATGGTGAAACCCCGTCTCTACTAAAAATACAAAATTAGCCAGGTGTGGTGGCGGGTGCCTGCAATCCTAGCTACTTGGGAGGTTGAGGCAGGAGAATCACTTGAACATGGGAGGCAGAGGTTGGAGTGAGTTGAGCTTGCACCATTGCACTCCAGCCTGGGCGACAGAGCAAGACTCCGTCTCAAAATAATAATAATAATAATAATAATAATAATAATAATAAATAAAGCTGGTTGGGTGCAGTGGCTTACACCTGTAATCCCAGCACTTTGGGAGGCTGAGGCAGGTGGATTGCGAGGTCAGGAGATGGAGACCATCCTGGCTAATAGGGTGAAACCTCGTCTCTACTGAAAACACAAAAAATTAGCCAAGCATGGTGGCACACTACTGTAGTCCCGGCTACTTGGGAGGCTGGGGCAGAAGAATCGCTTGAACCTGGGAGGCAGAGGTTGCAGTAAGCCAAGATCGCACCACTGCACTCCAGCCTGGCAACAGAGTGAGACTCCATCTCAAATAAATAAACAAATAAATAAAGTAATAAAGCTGCTTCCCACCCTCCCACCCTCCCGCTGTCCCCCACCGCCCTGTTTTACCAAGTCCTCAGTCTGATCTGGTGTCCGAGCCCCACCTCTGGAGTCAAGTCCCGCCTCCTACCTCACTCTAATCTTGTTACAATGGCCTCTAGGGAGAGCTGTAGTCAAGAAAGTCACATTGGTGGAACCTCTAACACCCTTGGAATTATTTGTGCAGCCCACTTCTCTGTACCCGGAGGTCCATGACATTTCTACTTCTGCAAACCGGACCAGCAGGACTTTCCCCAGCTTCCCACCCACACCCCAAGCAGAGAGAGAAGCTTGCAGCCCCTACTCACCTCTTGCTTTGCATCAGTGTTGCTCAGCCTCATCAGAGCCAATGCCCCTGATTTATAGCAAATAACTTCTCATGCCGCCTTTATTACCTTGAAATGAAATACTTAGGTAATAAAACCTAGCTCCAAAATGCCCTAACTATAATGTAAAGGGGAAATAAAATGAGAGAAATTTAAGTTAGCTGGGCGTGGTGGCATGTGCCTGTAATCCCAGCTACTTGGGAGGCTGAAGCAAGAGAACCACTTGAACCCAGGAGGCGGAGGTTGTAGTGAGCCAAGATCGCGCCACTGCACTCCAGCCTGGGCAACAGAACGAGACTCCATCTCAAAAAAAAAAAAAAAAAAAAAGAATACGTGTATCAACATGCAAGGGATGCTTGGCTTGATTCCTGTAAGATTCAGCTACTCAGTGCTTTGTCCTGGAAGCATCAGCTTTGGCATCTTCTGGGAATTTGTCACAAATGTGGACCTGATGATTTGGAATCCCCAAGGGGTTTGGTATAGCTCTAGAACATTTCCCCCTCTGTGTGGAGTCTCTGAAGCAACAGCTCCATAAAACCCACAGCTGGCCCTCCTAAATTAAGAGATTTTCTGGTTTGCTGAACTGAAGAACAACTCTGCTTTATCCATTACAAAGAAGGTAATTTTGAAAGTACCAATCTGTTTTTTTGTTCTCTGTTTCTGCTCTCCTCAGCCCTTTTCTTTCTATAAAGTATAGAGACAAGGCCAGTGTGATGGCTCACACCTGTAATCCCAGCACTTTGGGAGACCAAGGCAGGAGGATTGCTTGAGGCTAAGAGTTTGAGATGAGACTGGACATTGTAGCAAGACCCCATCTCTGCAAAAAATTTTTTTAATTACCCAGACATGGTGGGACTATAGCTGTGCCTATAATCCCAGCTATTCGACAGGATCACTTGAGGCTGGGAGGTCAAGGCTGCAGTGACCTGACTCAAGCCTGCAATCCCAGCACTTTGAGAGGCTGAGGTGGGAGGATGGCTTCAGCCTGGGAGGTCAAGTCTGCAGTGAGCCAGGATCACACCACTGTACTCCAAACTGGGTGACAGAGTGAAACCTCATCTCAAAAGAACTTTTTAAAATTTTTAACAAGTGAAGGGACAGGTGAAACTTTCCATCCACCATCTCTGAAGGCTTGATCATTTGAGTCTCTGAAATAAACTTGACAGTAGACAAATTAACCAGAGAAAAGGCACACAAATCCATTATGTGCACACACAGAGAAACCCCACAAAGTATGAGATTCAAAGACAGGCCAGATGGTTGAAGCTTAAATAGCATTTTGAGATACAGAAATAGATAGGGGCTAGGAGGCTTCTGGACCATGGCGGTGATAAGCTAAGGTAGGGTGAGGGGCAGAACTGCACTGAGAACAAAGGTCATCTTATTTGCAGATAAAGTCTCTCAGGTAGCAGTCCTTAGAGGGATCGGTGAAAGTCTGTCTGGGTGTGGTGTCTTTGGGGTGGAGTCCAAAAGTCTTGCCCTTGGGAGGAGAATTGGGGACTGGAAAAAGACACTGACTTTTCAGTATCTGCCCTTTTGACCTACTTGGATTTTTTTTTTTTTTTTTTTTTTTGAAATGGAATCTTGCTCTGTTGCCCAGGCTAGAGTGCAGTGGCGCAATTTCAGCTTACTCCAACCTCTGCCTCCCAGGTTCTAGCAATTCTCCTGCCTCAGCCTCCTGAGTAGCTGGGACTATAGGTGCATGCCACCACACCCAGCTAATTTTTTATTTTAAGTAGAGATGAGGGTTTCACCATGTTGGCTAGGCTGGTCTCGAACTCCTGACCTCAAGTGATCTGCACGCCTCGGCCTCCTGAAGCGCTGAGATTACAGGCATGAGCCACAGTGCCTGGCCAATGTACTTGAACTTTTTAAACATTTTAACTGTTTAAAAAAAATCAGGCCAGGTGCAGTGGTTCATGCCTGTAATCCCAGCACTTTGGGAGGCCAAGGTGGGAGGATCACTTGAGGTCAGGAGTTCGAGATCAAGCCATTGCACTCCAGCCTGGGTGACAAAGTGAAAAAAGTTTAAAAAAAAAAAATCAAATACTTGGGTCATCATATCTCATTATCAACAAGATTCCCATGCTTACACATTACATTAAAACTAATATATTAGTTTTAGTGGGCACAGTGGCTCATGCCTATAGTCCCAGCACTTTGGGAGGTAGAGGCGAGAGGACCACTTGAGCTCAGGAGTTCAAGACCAGCCTGGCAACAGGAAGACCTTGCCTCTCCTTTAGTCCCAGCTACTCAGGAGGCTAAGGCAGGAGGATTGCTGGACTCCAGGAGTTTGAGGCTAAAGTGAGCTATGACAGAGTGAGACCTGGTCTCAAAAAATATATATAAAAGATTTTTTTTTTAGACAAATTTTCACTCTTGTCGCCCAGGCTGGAGTGCAATGGCGCGACCTCAGCTCACTGCAACCTCTTCTTCCTGGGTTCAAGCCATTCTTCTGCCTCAGCCTCCTGAGTAGCTGGGACTACAGGCACACACCACCACACCCAACTAATTTTTGTATTATTATTATTTTTAGTAGAGATGGGGTTTCACCATATTGGCCAGGCTGGTCTCGAAATCCTGACCTCGTGATCTGCCCACCTCAGCCTCCCAAAGTCCTGGGATTACAGGCGGGAGCCATCGCGCCCAGGTTTTTGTATTTTTAGTAGAGACGGGGTTTTACCATGTTGATGAGGCTGGTCTCAAACTCTTGACCTCAGGTGATCCACCTGCCTCGGCCTCTCAAAGTGTTGGGATTACAGGCATGAGCCACCGTGCCCAGTTGAAACGAAATTTTTAAAATGAAAATATATGTATTGAGAAGAAATTAAACCAGCACAATAGTTCATCCATCTCTCCTAATTCAGGGTCTGCCTCTCCTATCCACTCAACCCAACCTCATTATGCCCCATTTTCCCTTGTCTGCTCTAATTTTTCATAGCACTAATCACTGTTTAACACACACACATACTTATTATGTTTACTGTTCATCATGGCAGATGCACATTACAGGCTCGTTTAAAGTGTATGCACTAATACAACTGTTTCATTCTTTTTTTTTTTTTTTTGAGACAGGGTCTCGATGTGTAGCCCAGGCTGAAGTGCAGTGGCAGAGTGCCAGCTCACTGCAGCCTCAACCTCCCGGGCTCAAGCCATCCTCTCACCTCAGTCTCCCAAGTAGCTGAGACTACAGGTGCACACCACTATTTGCAGCTACTTTTTAAATTTTTTTGTAAAGACGGGGTCTCACTGTGCCGCCAGGGCTGGTCTCAAACTCCTAGGCTCAAGAGATCCTCCTGCCTCGGCCTCCCAAAGTGCTGGGATTACAGGCGTGAGCCCCCATGCCGGGCCCCATTTATTTCTTTTCTGCATTTGTGGAGAGGATTCTAAGAGGGTCAAAACGAGGTTTTATTCTATTTATTTATTTATTTATTTAAGACAGCATCTCACTCTGTCACCTAGACTGGAGTGCAGTGGCGAGGTCTCGGCTCACTGCAACTTCTGCCTCCCTTGTTGAAATGATTCTCATGCCTCAGCTTCCCAAATAGCTGGGATCACAGGCATGTGCCACCACACCCGGCTAATTTTTGTACTTTTAGTAGAGACGGGGTTTCACCATTTTGGCCAGGCTGGTCTCGAACTCCTGACCTCAAGTGATGTGCCTGCCTCAGCCTCCCAAAGTGCTGGGATTACAGGCATGAGCCATCCTGCCTGGCCTGGAGGTTTTATATTTAATTATTTCCCTGATACTATGTAATTTGCTCATTATGCCAACAGTTTATCATGTCTGTCCCTCTAGAAGGTAAGTTCTTTGTAGGGAAGAATCCATGTCTGGTTTTGTTTGTTGAGGTCTTAAATTATGTATACGGCTCACAGTATGTCGAAGCCAAATAAAATATAGAGATATAGAGACAAATCTCTAAATTTAAAATGTTTTATCGCGGTGGCTTATGCCTGTGACCCCAGCACTTTGGGAGGCCGAGACGGGCAGACGACCTGAGGTCGGCAGTTTGAGACCATCCTGGCCAACATGGTGAAACCCTATTTCTACTAAAAATACAAAAATTAGCTGGGCATGGTGGCGCGCACCTGTAATCCCAGCTACTCGGTAGGTTGAGGCAGGAGAATCACTTAAACCCAGAAGGAGGGGGTTGTAGTGAGACGAGATTGCCCCACTGCCCTCCAGCCTGGGCGACAGAGCGAGACTCTATCTCAAAAACATAATAAAACGTTTTATTTGGAAAGCAAGAATTGAAATTCGAGGCATCCACACAGACCAGGTGGTCTTCAGTACTTTCAAAGAACAAAGAGGTTAGAGGTTTTCATAAGAAACAGAAATGTTAGGTATTGTTTTGCAAGAAAGATCATTGACACTGGCAACGTTGTGGGGAGCTGGCAAGTTCTGATTGGTAAGTGACAGCAGAGGGAAAAACCAGTCTTAAGAGTCGCAGCAGGCTGTTTCAGTACCAGTTAGACTGCTTCCAGGTTACAACAGGCAATTTTAACAGCCAGGCTTGCAGAGAATCACATTCTTGGGGCAATGGTATCTGCCCTAAGTGTTTTTTTCCCCCTGGTCTCTCAACTTTGTTTTAGTTGGATATGACAAGAAGGATCCAATTCATATGATCAACTCTCACAATAGTTTTTTTCCTGTTTGTTTTTTGAGACAGAGTCTCACTCACTCTCTTGCACAGGCTGGAGTGCAGTGGTGCAATCTCTGCTCACTGCAACCTCCGACTCCTGCGTTCAAGTGATTCTCCTACCTGAGCCTCCAAATGAGCTGGGATTACAGGTGCGAGCCACCACGCCCAGTTAATTTTTGTATTTTTAGTAGAGATGGGGTTTCACCATGTTGGCCAGGCTGGTCTCGAATTTCTGACCTCAAGAGATCTGCCCGCCTTGGCCTCCCAAAGTGCTGGGATTACAGGCATGAGTCACCGCACCCAGCCACAATTGTATTTTTATTGGACAGAGCTGATCTAGAGGTTAAAATGAGGTGTTCCGGAGCTAAGCTGGCTGGATTCAAGTCCCTACTAGCTGGTGATCATAGGCAAGTCACCTGGCCTCTGCTGGTCTCAGTTTTTTCACCTGTGAAGTAAGGGGCGTAACAGCACCTACTTCATGGGGTTGCCAAATTGGCTGTCAGCAAAACCGTCCATAAAAGTTGGCTGGTGTTACTACTGGTTGCAGCATTCATTTTTAGCAGCTGGAGCCTGTTTTCTCCTGTGAAGATAACCATGCCCGACCTTATAGGTGATGGAAATTTTTTAACACGTTAACGGATATGAGGCCTCCCACTCAGAAGCCTGACCAAAATAACAACGGTTGCTCGGAGCCAGACGTCTCATTGCCACTAACGAATTAGGGACATTTCAAGGGGCCGGCTGGAGGGGAAGGCAGTGAGCGGCAGACCCTGGATCCCCACCTGGCCCCCTCGCAGGAAGCAGGTTGGGTCTGGAGAAGGGAAGGGAGTAGGTGGGAGGGGCTGGGGAGTAAGAAAGAGGATGCAGGGGTGGGTGACGCTGGCTAGTAAGAGGGGAGGGGCGTGGGGAGCTTGCAACACAGCTAGGGTATCCCGGGTAGGAGCGCCGCCAGGCCCTGGGGTAGGATTTGGGGTGGGGTGTCGGTGGGGCCGCCGAGGGGGGCTGATTGCACGCAATTCGGGGCATACACACAGACCGCGGGGTCTCCGAGATATCGGGGCTATCAAGGACGGGCTGGGGGAGGGGGATTCGGGGACGGAGCTCTGGGATGGTGAAGGTAGGGGTGCGGCTGGCTGAGTCAGGGCAGGCAGAGGCTGCGCGCCGCGGAGGCTGCTGGTCCCTGACGCCTTGACCCTTCCTCTCCCGCAGCCACAGCCGGGCCTGGCGGGGGGACCATGGGCGCCTGGGCCTCTAGGGGCCGGGCCGCCCGGGTCCCCGCGCCGGAGCCGGAGTCGGAACCCGAAGAGGCGCTGGACCTGAGCCAACTGCCCCCGGAGCTGCTGCTGGTGGTGCTGAGCCACGTCCCCCCGCGCACGCTTCTCGGGCGCTGCCGCCAAGTGTGCCGGGGCTGGCGAGCCCTGGTGGACGGCCAGGCCCTGTGGCTGCTGATCCTGGCCCGCGATCACAGCGCCACCGGCCGCGCGCTACTGCACCTCGCCCGCAGCTGCCAGTCTCCCGCCCGTAACGCCAGGCCTTGCCCCCTTGGCCGCTTCTGCGCGCGCAGACCCATCGGACGCAACCTTATTCGCAACCCCTGCGGCCAAGGTGGGATCTCGAAAGAGGAAGTCCAGGATGCTGGGCCACGGTGGGAGCGGTGGAGGGGCCGGAGGGGCGGGGCCGCAGTGGAACCGGTGGGAAGGGCCGGAAGGGCAGGGCCGCAGTCGGACCGGTGGGAGGAGTCGGAGGGGCTGGGCAGCATCGGGAGCCGGTCGGAGGTGTCGGAGGGGTGGGGCAGCATCGGCACGCCGGGTGCGGGGCTGGCTGGGCAGAGCTTCACTGGTTGCCTGTGGGAGGGGTAGGAATGGGGCAGTTCTGGGAGCCAGAGAGAGGGGCTGGAGGGGCAGGGCTTTGCTGCAAATGGGTGAGAAGGGTCAGAGGAGCGGGGCTTTGAGTGAGCTGGTGGGAGGGGCAGGGGGCGGGGCCTCGGTGGGGGGCCAGGAGTCTCACTAGGAACCAACAGGCGGGCGACTGGAACTTGGGCACAAGCCTTTTTTATTTCACAGAAGGCCTCCGAAAGTGGATGGTGCAGCACGGTGGGGACGGCTGGGTGGTGGAGGAAAACAGGACAACCGTGCCTGGGGCCCCTTCTCAGACGTGCTTCGTGACCTCATTCAGGTGAATGCCCCTGCTATCCTAAGGTCTGGCGCCTTGTTGAGAAAGGCCTGCCTGTTCTCATTACCCTGTCTCCTGCATTTCCCAGCTGGTGTCGCAAGAAGCAGGTCTTGGACCTAGAGGAGGAGGGTCTGTGGCCAGAACTGCTGGATAGTGGCAGGATTGAGATTTGTGTCTCTGACTGGTGAGTGTGACGATTAAAATAGCCCCTTGCTAAGCACTGACCACATGTGACATGACCTTTTTATGGGTGACTTAATTTAGGCCTCCTAACCCCTCCTTACAGATAAAAAATCTGAAGTTCCGGCCGGCCATGGTAGCTCACACCTATAATCCCAGCACTTTGTGGGGTCGAGGCAGACAGATCACTTGAGGTCAGGAGTTTGAGACCAGCCCACCCAGCATGGCAAAACCTCGTCTCTACTAAAAATACAAAAAAATTAACCAGACCTGGTAGTATGCACCTGTAGTCCCACATACTTAGGAGGCTGAGGGAGGAGAATCGCTTGAACCCAGGAGGTGGAGGTTGTACCACTGCCCTCCAGCTTGGACAACAGAGTGAGACTCAGTCCTGGAAAAAAAGAATAAAAAGAAAAGAAACTGAAGTTCAGAGAGGTGAAGTGACAAACATACTCACAGTTCTAGTGATTAGCAGAGTACACGCCCTGAACCTCTCTGCTCATGCCCAAAGGGATGTGGATTGGAAAACGGAAGATGAGAGGCCTCGGGCCCAGCTCAGTCTTGTCGGTAAATGAATGAGATGCTCCTTGCCTTAGGAGGAGAAAACATAGCATAGTTGGCCAAGAGCTTAGGTTCTGGAGCCAGACCTCCCAGATTCAAACCCTAGCCTGTGGCTTTGTAGCCTTGGGCAAGTCACAGCATGCCTCTGTTTTCCCTGTTTACAAGATAGGGCTTTTGCAGTGACAATTATTACATGGCAAGCACATAGCAAGTACTTTATATGAGCACCTTTTTTGAACCTTGATCCTGTGGGAAGGTGTATTTCAAGCCCTCAGATCATTCAGAGCTTCGCAGGAAACTGAGAGGTTGAGAACGGGGAGAGGTTCGGCTCACTGCAACCTCCGCCTGCCAGGTTCAAGTGATTCTCCTGCCTCAGCCTACAGAGTAGCTGGGACTACAGGCACATGCCACCAACTGAGAGATTGGGACAGGCTGGGCATGGTGGCTCACCCCTGTAATCCCAGCACTCTGGGAGGCCGAGGTGGGCGGATCTCTTGAGGTCAGGAGTTCGAGACCAGCCTGGCCAACATGGCAAAACCCGTCTCTACTAAAAATACAAAAAATTAGGCAGGAGTGGTGGTATGCGTCTGTAATCCCAGCTACTTGGGAGGCTGAGGCAAGAGAATCACTTGAACCCGGGAAGTGGAGGTTGCAGTGAGCTGAGATGGTGCCACTGCACTCCAGCCTGGACAACAGAGTGAGATGCCACCTAAAAAAAAAAAAGAAAAGAAAAAAAAAGGAGGAGATGGCTTGCCTGGGTCACACAGCCTGGGCTTAGCAGAACCTGGTATAAGGCCCAGACTCATCTGACTCCGGAGCTTGTCCTCTGTGTCGATGGTCTTGAAACTGGGGTGCATGAAGACTTTCCAGGGGGTATATGACCCAGATGGTTTTATGGGAGTCAAATTTCAGGTCCACTACAGCCAGAAACCCCCTATTATACAATTAATCTGCTATAGATTACATCTGTGTGGGAAGCATCATATGGTTCTCCTTCCCCAATCTCTTTCTCAGTGTCCCCCTTCTCTAGTTTTATAGGAAAAAAGCCCCTCACTAAGGTGTCATCCCCAGATGTAAGGACTACTAGGGAGCCAGGCAAAGTGGCCATTGGAAATTTGGGGCCTTAGCAAATCAATTTTTTTTTTTTTTTTTTTTTTTTTTTGAGACGGTGTCTTGCTCTGTAGCCTGGGCTGGAGTGCAGTGGCCAGATCTCAGCTCACTGCAAGCTCCGCCTCCCGGGTTTAGGCCATTCTCCTGCCTCAGCCTCCGGAGTAGCTGGGACTACAGGCGCCCGCCACCTCGCCCGGCTAGTTTTTTTTTTTTTTGTATTTTTAGTAGAGACGGGGTTTCACGGTGTTAGCCAGGATGGTCTCGATCTCCTGACCTCGTGATCCGCCCGTCTCAGCCTCCCAAAGTGCTGGGATTACAGGCTTGAGCCACCGCGCCCGGCCTACTTTTTTTTTTTTGAGACAGTCTTACTCAGTGGCCCAGGCTGGAGTGCAGTGGTGCGATCTCAGCTCACTGCAACCTCTGCCTGCCAGGTTCAAGGGATTCTCCTGCCTCAGCCTCCCAAGTAGCTGGGATTATAGGTGTGCACCACCACACCTGGCTAATTTTTGTATTTTTAGTAGAGATAGGGTTTCACCATGTTGTCCAGGCTGGTCTCGAGCTGCTGATCTCAGGTGATCTGCCTGCCTCAGCCTCTTAAAGTGCCAGGATCACAGGCCTGAGCCACCTTGTCTGGCCAGCAAATTCACTCTTAATCAAGGCACCATAACCCTACTCCCCAACTCCATCTCATTAAGAGATACATCTCCAATAAGATTTTAATTTTTATTTTGTATTTTTTTTGGAGAGAGAGTCTTGCTCTTTCACCCAGGCTGGAGTGCAGTGGCATGATCTCAGCTCACTGCAATCTTCACCACCCGGCCTCAAGCAATCCTCCCACCTCAGCCTCCTGAGTAACTGGGACTACAGGTGCACACTGGCTAATTTTACGTGCCTGGCTAATTTTTGAATTTTTTGTTTTTTTGAGACAAAATTTCAGTGGTCGCCCACGCTGGAATGCAATGGCACCATCTCAGCTTACTGCAACCTCCACCTTCTGGGTTCAAGTGATTCTCCTGCCTCAGCCTCCAAAGTAGCTGGGACTACAAGGATGCACCACCACACCTAGCTAATGTTTGTATTTTTAGTAGAGACGGGGTTTCACCATGTTGGCGAGGCTGGCCTCGAACTCCTGACCTCAGGTGATCTGCCCGCCTCTGCCTC
This sequence comes from Macaca nemestrina, assembly GCF_043159975.1. Lineage (NCBI taxonomy): Eukaryota > Metazoa > Chordata > Mammalia > Primates > Cercopithecidae > Macaca > Macaca nemestrina. The sequence continues at coordinate 48,218,187 of NC_092144.1, read as the reverse complement.
CCAAAGTCCTGGGATTACAGGTGTGAGCCACCGCGCCTAGCCATATTTTTTGTAGAGACAGGGCTTTGCCATGTCACCCAGGCTGGCCTTGAACTCCTGGATTCAAGCAATCCTCCCACCTCTGCCTCCCGAAGTGCTGGGATTACCAGTGTGAGCACCCACACCTGGCCAGATTTTATTTTTTATTACTATTCATCAAACTATGTGATGTATTTGTGTTGTTTTGATCAGTGGGGTACTATTTGATTGTGATAATCAGTGGCTCCCAAAGTTTGCTGCACATCATAAAGGTAACTTTTAAAACATACAGTGCCCAGGGACCAGTCATACCAATTAAATCTGAGTGTCTGAGGGTGAGAGCCAGGCACCAATATTTTTTTGGGTTTTTTTTTTGAGTTTTGAGACAGGTTCTCCCTCTGTCGCCCAGGCTGGAGTGCAATGGCACGATCTCAGCTCACTGCAACCTCCACCTCCTGGGTTCAAGAGATTCTCCTGCCTCAGCCTCCCAAGTAGCTGGGATTACAGGCAGCCACCATGCCTAGCTAATTTTTGTATTTTTAGTAATTTTTGTATTTTGTATTTTAGTAGAATATTTAGTAAATTTTGTATTTTGACCACGTTGGCCAGGCTGGTCTCGAACTCCTGACCTCAAGTGATCCACCCGCATTGGCCTCCCAAAGTGCTGGGATTACAGGCATGAGCCACCATTCCCAGACAGGCATCAATATTTGTGAGAAGTTTAGAGCTCATTACAAAGTTTGGGGATGGAATCCCTTAGACCATCCTCACTTCTGACACAATATGTCACAACAATACAAATATGTAGTTTGATGAGTAATAATTAAAAACAAAATCTGATTGGGCATGGTGGTTCATGCCTGTAATCCCAGCACTTGGGGAGGCAGAGGCAGGAGGATCGCCTGAGTCTAGGAGTTCAAGACCAGACTAGGTGACATGGCAAAACCCCATCTCTACAACTCTACCAATTGCAAGTTTGGAGGACTTCCAAACCACCTTCACAATTCAATAATTCATTGGAAGAACTCACAAAAAGCTACTACACACTTCTGGTTTATTACAGGGAAAAGATACAGATTAAAGTCAGCCAAGGAAAGGAGGGCATAGAGCAGCATCCAGGGAAAAGATCAAACACAGAGCTTCTGTTATCCTTCTCCCATGGTGTCAGGACGTGTTACCATGCTGGCACTGATGTGTGACAAGATGCATGGAATTTTGTTGACCAAGGGAGTTAACTTGAGCCTCGGTGTCCAGAGTATTTCTTAGGTTCATTACATAGGCGTGATGGATTGATCAATTGCCCACATGGTTAATCTCAGTCTCCAGGTCAACTGATGTTCCCTGACTCCCAGCCCCCACAGAAAGTCACATGGTGGGTCTTTCTGGAGACTCCCCACTGCGACTATTTCTATGAGTGTGACTGGCCCCTGCCCTAAATCACATTGGTAGACTATCCAGTACCACCCGGGTCACCATTAAAGACACTCCTGTCTGACACAACATTCCAAGGGTCCAGAGATCACCTCCCAGGAGTCCCTTTAGAGGAACTGGATTTGCATACATGGGAAGGGCATTCGGACAAGGCAGGACAAGGTAGGCAGATACCCAAAGAGATGGGGTGGCAGGTCCAGCCTTCATGGCCTCCTTCCTCCCACAGGTGGGGAGCCCGACACGACAGTGGCTGTATGTATAGACTACTTGTCCAACTTCTAGACGCCAACCAGACTGTTCTAGATAAATTCTCTGCTGTGCCTGATCCCATCCCACAGTGGAACAACAATGCCTGCCTTCACGTGAGTCTCCTATGGGGGTTTGGGGAAAGGATGTTGGGGTCCTATTGCTGTGAAATAAATCACCCCAAAACTTAGTGGCTTAAAATCAATGACAGTCTGGCTGGGTACAGTGGCTCACACTTGTAATCCCAGCACTTTAGGAGGCCAAGGCGGGCAGATCACGAGGTCAGGAGTTTAAGACCAGCCTGGCCAACATGGTGAAACCCCATCTCTACTAAAAATACAAAAATTAGCTGGGCGTAGCAGCGGGCGCCTGTAGTCCCAGCTACTCGGGAAGCTGAGGCAGGAGAATCGTTTGAACCTGAGAGGCAGAGGTTGCAGTGAGCCGAGATCACGCCACTGCACTCCAGCCTGGGTGACAGGGTGAGACTCTGTCTCAAAAAAAAAAAAAATTAATGATAGTCATTTGACTACTTCTCGTGATTTCTATGAGTTAGTAATTTCAGGAGGGCTCACCTGGGCAGTTCTGGCTCCTGACTTTCAAAGTTCAGACAGTGACATTCTGACGATGTCTGGAGCTGCAGGCCAGGGCGGTGGGTGGTGTGTGTGTATAGCAGTTGGTGGCTGGCCAAACATCTCTTTCTTCATTTCGTCTCAGAGCTTCTCCATGGGATCTCTCTGCTTGGGCTCCTTTGGGCTTCCTCACAGCATGGCGGCTCCTAGGCAGTCAGAATGCTTATGTGGTTGCTCAGGGAGGAGGGTTCTAGAGAAACAATGGAAGCTGCCTTGCTTTTTCTGACCTAGCCTTAAAAGTCACTTGGCCAAAGTCACTGAGCATAATTTTCACCACATTCTTGGTGACAAGCAAAGCCACCTAGATTCATGGGGAAGCGAATTAGATTCTACTTTTTTTTGAGGCAGAGTCTCACTCTATCATCCAGGCTGGAGTGTAGTGGCGTGATCTCGGCTTACTGCAACCTCCGCCTGCCAGGTTCAAGTGATTCTCCTGCCTCAGCCTCCTGAGTAGCTGGGACTACAGGCACATGCCACCAAGCCTGGCTAATTTTTTTTTTTTTTTTTTTTTGTATTTTTGGTAGAGACGTGGTTTCGCCATGTTGGCCAGAATGGTCTGGAACTTCTGGCCTCAAGCGATCCACCTGCCTCGGCCTCCCAAAGTGCTGGGATTACAGGCGCGAACCACACCGCGCCCATCCAGATTCCACTTTTTGATGAGGGAGTGGAAGATTCTATAAGATTCTAGAAGAACATGTGGCCCAATGGGAGATTTTATAGCCATCCTTGGAAAGTAACCATCTGCCAGAAGGCCCCAACCTCAGCTTTAGAGGGGAGGCTGTGGCACAACGGGGCTGAGCCCCTCCTCTGCCTACAGGTCACCCACGTGTTCTCCAACATCAAGATGGGCGTCCGCTTTGTGTCTTTCGAACACTGGGGCCAGGACACACAGTTCTGGGCTGGCCACTATGGAGCCCGTGTGACCAACTCCAGTGTGATCGTGCGAGTCCATCTGTCCTAGTTCAGGACTATCCTTCTTGCAAGACAGCCTGACTGTGCCTTCCAGGGCCCAGGACCATTGGCTGGGACTCACCATTAACCAATTGACCACTTGTACCTCCCTGGCATACTGAGAATTCCTGGGTCCAATCAAAGGCCCTGACGGGCCCCGTCTTCAGGTTCTAGAAACTACCAGAAGAAGCTTCTTCCATCTTATCTACCTACTGTAGCTGCTGCTTTGGGGGGGCCTACTCTACTGAGGGGAACCCACAGGTGAGCCTGGGGGAACGCCCATCTTGGAGAAGAATTCTTGCCCTCCCCTCTCTTCTCTTCCCACCCAAAACCCTCCGATCCAGCCCCAGACCCCTCTGTCCCATCCCCTCCCCTCCCCGCCATTGACCTCTTGTCTCCTATTGTTTCTGCCATAGGGACTTCTTTGGTCCCTTCAGAGAAGCCCTCTACTCGTCTCTGAACTTAGAGCCTCATCCTTAGGGCTCAGAAAGTCCTAGCCCTAAGGGTGCGAACCTCACCTCCTGGGGCTTCCGAGCTGCAGGGCTGGGACCAGGTCATGCAGCTGAAAATCCACGTTAAAAAAAAAAAGTCTGGGCCGAGCACAGTGCCTCATGCCTGTAATCCCAGCATTTTGGGAGGCCAAGGCAGGCGGATCACCTGAGGTCGGGAGTTCAAGACCAGCCTGGCCAACATGGTGAAACCCCGTCTCTACTAAAAATCCAAAAAATTAGCCGGGTGTGATGGTGGGCGCCTGTAATTTCCAGCTACTCAAGAGGCTGATGTAGGAGAATCGCTTGAGCCTGGGAGGCGGAGGCTGCAGTGAGCCGAGATCACGCCACTGCACTCCAGCCTGGGCAACAGAGCGAGACTCCGTCTCAAAAAAAAAAAAAAAAAATTGGGCCGGGTGTAGTGGCTCACACCTGTAATCCCCGCACTTTGGGAGGCCAAAGTGGGAGGATCCCTTGAGCCCCAGAGTTCAAGCCCAGCCTGGGCAATGTAGTAAGACCCCCATCTCTACAAAAAATACAAAAGTTAGCCAGGTGCGGTAGTACACACCTATAGTCCAAGCTACTTGGGAGGCTGAGGTGGGAGGATCATCTGTGCCCAGGTTGAAGCTATAGTGAGTCATGATCATACCACTGCACTCCAGCCTGGGTGACAGAGCGAGACACTGTCTCAAAAAAATAAAAATAAAAAATAAAAAAAGAATTTGGAGATGGATCTGCCCACTCTGATTTCTCTGAAAAACGAGGTAATTCCCTGAGCCCAACCCCGATCCTCAAGGACCTGTAATTGTGTGGTATTTAAAATTAAAATAACATTATTTTTCATTTTGACTTTTTTTTCAAACAGTAAGAATAATATATCAGCAGCATGTATCTGCCAATCATATGTAATAAATTTCTTATTTTGCCAAAACTGCTTCAGATCTTTTTAGTAGAAATGCAGTGTTGCTGCCTTGGTTGAGAATCGTAAGTAGTCCCAGTTGAGGAGGGAAACCGTACAAAAGAAAACACCGGCTGAGGCTGGGCGCGGTGGCTCACACCTGTAATCCCAGCACTTTGGGAGGCCGAGGTGGGTGGATCACTTGAGGTCAGGAGTTCAAGACCAGTCTGGCCAACGTGGTGAAACCCCGTCTCTACTAACAATACAAAAAATCAGCTGGGCGTGGTGGCAGGTGCCTATAATCCCAGTTACTCGGGAGGCTGAAGCAGGAGAATCATTTGAATCCGGGAGGTGGAGGTTGCAGTGAGCCAGGATCGCATCACTACACTCCAGCCTGAGTGAAAGAGCGAGACTCTGTCTCAAAAAAAAGACAATAGGCCAGGCGCGGTGGCTCAAGCCTGTAATCCCAGCACTTTGAGAGGCCGAGACGGGCGGATCACGAGGTCAGGAGATCCAGACCATCCCAGCCTACACGGTGAAACCCCGTCTCTACTAAAAAATACAAAAAACTAGCCGGGCAAGGTGGCAGGCGCCTGTAGTCCCAGCTACTCAGGAGGCTGAGGCAGGAGAATGGCGTAAACCCAGGAGGCGGAGCTTGCAGTGAGCTGAGATCCGGTCACTGCACTCCAGCCTGGGCAACAGAGCGAGACTCCATCTCAAAAAAAAAAAAAAAAAAAAAGACAATAGGTCCAGCCTCTGGAGAGCTGACTCCCTGGATCCCCTGGCTGATTTTGGTGAGTGCTGGCTACAATAAGGAAACAAAAAAGCATGGCCCGGCCGGGCGCAGTGGCTCACGCCTGTAATCCCAGCACTTTGGGAGGCCGAGACGGGCGGATCACGAGGTCAGGAGATCGAGACCATCCTGGCTAACACGGTGAAACCCCGTCTCTACTAAAAAATACAAAAAACTAGCCGGGCGAGGTGGCGGGCGCCTATAGTCCCAGCTACTCGGGAGGCTGAGGCAGGAGAATGGCGTGAACCCGGGAGGCGGAGCTTGCAGTGAGCCGAGATCCGGCCACTGCACTCCAGCCTGGGTGACAGAGCGAGACTCTGTCTCAAAAAAAAAAAAAAAAAAAAAAAAAAAAAAGCATGGCCCAAGTGACACCTTTGGCTTTTTTCCCTCTCTTCTGTGGGCTGCAAGAGAAAGGGCCAAGACTTTCCCAAAATGAGTTTTTGGTGGGTCAAATACAGTTAACAGTTTATAGGTACCGTCTCCTCCAAGTGGGAGTAAAAGAGATTAAATCCATTGCCGGCCAGCTCAAAGCTTTCGATAAGCCAGATGGAAAAAAAAAAAGAATAAGAAAAACATACACAGTTGGCCGTCTGTGTGGGTGACTTCTGCATCTGTGGATTCAACCAACTGTAGATTGGAAATATTCGAGAGGCTGGGCACGGTGCCTCACGCCTGTAATCCGAGCACTCTGGGGGACCGAGGCAGGTGGATCACCTGAGGTCACTTCGAGACCAGGCTGGCCAACATGGTGAAACCCCGTCTCTACTAAAAATACAAAAATTGCTGGGTGTGGTGGCTCATGCCTGTAATCTCAGCACTTTGGGAGGCTGAGGCGAGCAGATCACCTGAGGCCATGAGTTCGAGACCAGCCTGGCCAATATGGCAAAACCCCATCTCTACTAAAAATACAAAAAAATTAGCCAGGCATGGTGGTGGGCACCTGTAATCCCAGCTACTTGGGAGGATGAGGCAGGAGAATTGCTTGGACCTGGGAGGCGGAGGTTGCCTTAAGCCAAGATCATGCCATTGGTATCCAGCCAGGGCAACAAGAGCAAAACTCTGTCTCAAAAAATAAGTAAAATAAAAATGCAAAAATTAACCAAGCGTGGCAGCGGGTGCCTGTAATCCCAGCTATCTGGGAGTCTGAGGCAGGAGAATTGCTTGAACCTGGGAGGCAGAGGTTGCGGTGATCCAAGATCGCACCACAGCACTCCAGCCTGGGCGACGGAGACTTTGTCTCAAAAACAGACAAACAAACCAAAAAATTAGCCAGTAATGGCAGCACACATCTGTAGTCCCAGCTACTCAGAAGCCTGAGGTGGGAGGATCACTTGAACCTGGGAGGCAGAGGTTGCAGTGAGCCAAGATCACACCATTGCACTTCAGCCTGGGTGACAGAGCAAAACTCTGTCTCAAACAAAAGACGATATTCGGGAAAGACTGGATATGGTGGCTCACACCTATAATCCCAACGCTGTAGGAAGCCTAGGCAGGAGAACTGCTTGAGCCCAGGAGTTCAAGACCAGCCTAGACAACATAGTGAGACCCATCTCAACAAAAAATTTTTTAATTAGCTGGGCGTGGTGGGGGGGTGTGTGCCTGTAGTCTCAGCTACTTGAGAGGCTGAGGTAGGAGGATCACTGGAGCCCTGGATATTGAGACCACAGCACTCCAGCCTAGGAAATGGAGTGAGACCCTGTCTCAAAAAATAAATAAATAAATAAAAATAGAAAATACTTGGGGAAAAAAACTTCTACAAAGTTCCAAAAAGTAAAAACTTGAATTTGCCCCATGCCAAGTACTATGTTGAATCCATGAGAATGAAGTGATGTGCGAACATTACACGGTTGATCCACACATTATACAGTTAACCCATGAACAACGTGACGGTTGGGGTGCCGACCCTCCTTGCTGTTACAAATCTGAGGATAGCCAGGTGTAGTGGCCCACACCTGTAATCCCAGCGCTTTGGGAGGCTGAGGTGGGTGGATCACAAGGTCAGGAGTTCAAGACCAGCCTGGTCAACATGGTGAAACCCCGTCTCTACTAAAAATACAAAAATTAGCTGAGTGTGGTGGCGCAGACCTGTAATCCCAGCTACCCGGGAGGCTGAGGCAGAAGAATCTCTTGAACCTGGGAGGCAGAGGTTGCAGTGAGCCAAGATCACGCCATTGCACTCCAGCCTGGGCAACACAGCAAGACTCCATCTAAAAAAAAAATTTTTTTGAGTATAAATTTTGATTCCCCTAAAACTTAACTACTAATAACCTACTGTTGACCAGAAGCCTCACTGATAGCATAAATGGTCAATTAACACATACTTCATATGTTATTATATTATATACTGTATTCTTACACTAAACTAAAGAAAAGAAAATGTTGGGCAAATTGTAAGGAAGAGAAAGTACATTTACTGTTCAGTAAGTGGAGGTGGTCATCATAAAAGTCTTCATCCTCGTCGTCTTCACAATGAGTAGGCTGAAGAGGAGGAGGAAGAGGAGGGCTGGTCTTGCTGTCTCAGAGGTGGCAAAAGTGGATGAGGTGATGGAGGTGGAGGGGGAGGCAGGAGAGGCAGGTACTTCACAGAAATACGTCATAGTTTCTGTCTGACTTTTTGCTTTTTCATTTCTCTAAAAATGTTTCTATATGGCACCAAACCTTCTTCCACGGTTTGCTTTAGTGTCAGTTCCTGTATCATAGAAGGGTCCATGTCATGAAAGAAGTCAAAAACATCTTCAATTAACATCTTCTGGCCGGGCACGGTGGCTCACGTCTGTAATCCCAGCACTTTGGGAGGTGGGTGGATCACCCGAGGTCAGGAGTTTGAGACCAGCGTGGCCAACATGGCAAAACCCTGTCTCTACTAAAAATACAAAAATTAGCCGGGCATGGTGGCAGGCGCCTGTAATCCCAACTACTCGAGGCTGAGGCAAGAGAATCACTTGAACCTGGGAGGTGGAGGTCGTAGTGAGCCGAGATTATGCCACTGCACTCCAGCCTAGGTGACAGAGTGAGACTCCATCTCAGAAAAAAAAGAAAAAAAAATATTCTGTTAATTCCTCTGGTGTAGAATCTATTAGCTCTTGAATTTCCCCAAGATCCATAGCTTGAAACCCTTCACCCCTTACTTTTTTTTTTTTTTTTTTTGCCATATCCACAATCTCTTTAATGATTTCCTTGATTGGCTCTGTTGTAAATCCGGTGAGGTCATGTACAGTTTTCTCCTGCAGGAATTTATTATTTTCACTCAACGGCATTCATAGCTTTTCTCTAACAAGGACGGCATCTTCAGTGGCGTCATCCTTCCAGACTTTCCTAATGTTCTCTATATCAGTCTTCTCTTCCATGGTGTTGACAGTCCTTTCCACAGTGTGTAATGAGCCTTAAAGCTCCTTATCACCCCCTGATCTAGAGGCTGAAGTAGAGGCATTGTGTTTGGGGGCCATGAGATCACTTTGACACCGTCAGTGTTGAATTCATGAGGTTCTTGGTGGCCAGGGACATTATCTAGTATCAAAGTAACTTACTGGCAAGGTACTTCCTAACTTCAAGGACAAAGCGTCGGTGGAACCAACCCAGAAGAAGGGTTCTCGTTGTTCAGGCCTTCTTGTTGTACAACCAAAAGACTGGCAGCCTTATCTTTGAAGGCTTGGAGGTTAGCAGTTTTCTGTGTAAGGGCAGCCTGATCATAAATCTGACAGCATTTGCACACAACGGTAGGGTCAGCCTATCCCTACCTGCCTTAAGTGCTCACCTCTCTTCCTTACTAATAAATGTCCTTTGAGGCATTTTTTTTTTCCAGAATAGGGCACTTTAGTCTGCATTACAAACCTCTTCATGACGGAGCAAGGTGTGGTTCATGCCTGTAATCCCAGCACTTTGGGAGGCCAAGGCGGGCGTATCGCTTGAGGTCAGGAGTTTGAGATCAGCCTGGCCAACATGGTGAAATCCCATCTCTACTAAAAATATAAAAATTAGCTGGGTATGGTGGCGGGTACCTGTAATCCCAGCTACTCAGAAGGCTGAGGCAGTAGAATCGCTTGAACTCAGGAGGTGGAGGTTGCAGTGAGCTGAGATTGCGCCACTGCACTTCAGCCTGGGCAACAGAGTGAGACTCTGTCTCAAAAACAAAACAAAACAAAAACCCCTCTTTAGGCAGATATCTTTCCTCCTCAATGATTTCCTCACTAGCACCTGGGAACTCATCTGCTGCCTTTTGGTTGACAGAAGCTGCCTCTCCTGTTACCTTGATATTTTTTTAGCCAAACTCTTTAGAATTATCAAACCATCCTTTGCTGGTATTAAATTCTCCAGCTTTATATCCTTCACCTTCTTTTTTCTTTAAGTTGTCATATAATGACTGCACTTTTCCTAGAATTATATTAGAATCTATAGGTATGTCTTTTTTACAGCAATTCTGCACCCACAGAATTTTCTTTCTTTCTTTCGTTTGTTCTTTTTTTTTTTTTTTTTTTTGATGGAGTCTTGCTCTGTTGCCCCAGCTGGAGTGCAGTGGCGTGATCTGGGCTCACTGCAACCTCTGCCTCCCAGGTTCAAGCGATTCTTGTGTCTCAGCCTCCCAAGTAGCTGGGATTACAGGCACCTGCCACCATGCCCAGTTAATTTATGTATTTTTGGTAGAGACAGGGTTTCGCCATGTTGGCCAGGCTGGTCTCAAACTCCTGGCTTCAAGTGATCTGCCCACCTCAGCCTCCCAAAGTGCTGGGATTCCAGGCCTGAGCCATCACACCTGGCCTTGCATTTTCAGTATGAGATAAAAAGATATTTCACAAAAAGTGCAAGGATTTCCTGCCTGCCAGCATAACTGCGACCACTTCGGGAATGTCATTTTCTTTTTTTTACAATGCTCCTCAATGCTGAATTCATCTTGAAATATCAGGCACCTGCAGCTGCAGACCTCAATCTATGATACATATCAAGCAAATCAACTCTTTCTTGTAATGTCATGACTTGTCTATTTCTTGGGAGCACTTTCAGTTTCACCAGTGGCACTCTGTATGGGTCCTGTGGTGTTATTCAGGGTTTACGATATTGCACTCAACAAGATGAAAAATGAACGAGAACCAGAAGAGATCGCTGTATACTGGCTATGCAATTTGCTGGAGAAACGGACTCCTTGGAGACGATTAGCATCACATGGTGTTTAAGCTAATACTCACAACACTTCAGGTCACTGCAACAACAACAGGAGGTGGCTACGAAATTATTACAGTAGCGTTACTTCAGTTAATTTCGTTCAATTATGATTTCACACTGCATCTTTGCATTGGTTTACATTTCTCTCAACTGCAAATAGTACCATGCAAAGTCTGTGTTTATGTGTGTAAGTTTCGGCCAACATGGTGAAACCCCATCTCTACTAAAAATGCAAAAAATTAGCTGGGGGTGGTGGTGGGCGCCTGTAAGCCCAGCTACTTGGGAGGCTGAGGCAGGTGGATCGCTTGAACCTGGGAGGCTGAGGTTGCAGTGAGCGAGATCACGCCATTGCACTCCAGCCTGGGTATCAAGAGTGAAACTCCATCAAAAAATAATAATTAATAAATAAAGTATATGGGAGGATGTGTGGAGGTTATATGCAAATATCACTGCATTTTATATAAGGACTTGAGTATCTGTGGATTTTGGGATCTGTAGGGGTTTCTGGAACCAATCCCATGGATACCAAAGGCTGCCTGTAGATTCTATCCATATCTTTAGCCTACAGGTTGCAGCAACCCTGCCTTCTATTCCAACTATTAAGTGTTTAATTTATTGATAGACATTTGAGTAGATTTGCAATGAGAAAAAAAAAATGGAGAAATTTGAAAAGCTCCTTTGTATTTTGTGACTGTTTCATCTAGATGTATGATTTTATTTTATTTTATTTTATTTTATTTATTTTTGAGACAGTGTTGCTGTCACCCAGACTGGAGTTCGGTGGCTCAATTTCAGGTCACTGCAACCTCCACCTCCCAGGTTGAAGTGATTCTCAGACTCCCAAGTAGGTGGGATTACAGGCACGTGCCACCATGGCTGGCTCATTTTTTTGTATTTTTAGTCAAGACAGGGTTTCACTATGTTGGCTGGGCTGGTCTCAAACTCCTGACCTCAGGTGATCCACCCGCCTTGGCCTCCCAAAGTGATGGGATTACAGGCGTGAGCTACCACACCTGGACTAAATGTATGATTTTTAAAAAAAATCAATGTAAAATGTTTATGCTTGCAATATACACTATGGAGATCATCTGAATTAGAGAAAGCTGCAAAAGTCGTTGTGTGTATATAAAACAACTCCCTTGCTTTTTGCCAACAATGGGAGGATTGGAATTTTAATTCCGAGTATTGGAAACAGAACAAGTAGAGTCTCTGTAAATGATGATTTTTGCCATGATTTTGGCTTACTGAAGGCTTTGGAGAAAGCAAGAAGCAGTAAAAAGAGCGACGCAATCTCTGGATGGAAATAAACTTTTGGAGTTTCACTTTAAAACAAAAATTTATTTTTTGAGACAGGATCTCACACTCTCACCCAAGCTGGAGTACAGTGGCGCGATCATGGCTCACTGCAGCCTCGACCTCCTGGGCTCAAGTGATCCTCCTGCTTCAGCCTCTGAGTAGCTAGGACTACAGGCACGTGCCACCACACCCAGCTACTTTTAGAGTTTTAAAAAACACTTTTTAGTCTGCTAATAAGCCCTTGTTAAAATCAAGTGCTGGACCCTTAAAGGCAGCTGATGGGGCAGCCTGGTGTGCATATTTTTTTGTATGTCTGAAAAAGTTTTGTTTCTTTAATATACTTTTTGTTTTTTGTTTTTTTTTTGAGACGGTCTCACTTTGTTGCCCAGGCTGGAGTACAACAGTGCGATCTCGTCTCACTGCATCCTTGACCTCCTAGACTCAAGCAATCCTCCCACCTCAGCCTCTTGAGTAGTTGGAATTACAGGTGTGTGTGCCACCACACCCAGCTAATTTTTTGTTTACTTGTTTGTTTGTTTGTTTTGACAAATTAGAGACAAGGTCTCACTATGTTGCCCAGGCTGGTCTCGAACTCCTGAGTTCAAGTGATCTTCCCACCTCAGCCTCCCAAAGTGCTAGGATTACAGGCGTGAGCCACCGCACCCAGCCTAGACTTTATTTTTAGAGCAGTTTTAGGTTCACAGTAAAACTGAGCAGAAAGTATATAATTATCCTATATCCTCTGTTTCCCCCAGCCCCTCACACACACACACACACACACACACACACACACACACACACTCCCGTCCCCTATCAACATCCCCCACCAGAGTGGTACATGTTATAATCAATGAACCTATGTTGACACATCCTTATCACCCAAAGTCCATCGTTTGCATTAGGGTCAAACTTGGTGTTGTACATTCTCTGGGTTTGGACAAATGTGTAACGACATGTACCTACCACTGTGGTATCACACAGACTAGTTTCACTGCCCTAAAAGTCCTCCATGCTCTACCGATTCACTCCTCCCTCCCTCAACACCAGATGACCACTGGTCTTTTGTTGGTTTTGTTTTGTTTTTGTTTTGAGATGGAGTCTTGCTCTGTCACCCAGGCTGGAGTGCAGTGGCACGATCTTGGCTCACTGCATCCTCTGCCTCCCGGGTTCAAGAGATGCTCCCACCTCAGCCTCCCGAGTAGCTGAGATTACAGATGCCCACTACCACGTCTGGCTAATTTTTTTGTATTTTTAGTAGAGATGGGGTTTTACCATTTGGCCAGGCTGGTCTCGAACTTCTGACCTCAAACGATCCACCAGCTTCAGCCTCCCAAAGTGCTGGAATTATAGGCATGAGCCACCCTGCCTGGCCAACCACTGATTTTTATATTGACTCCATAGTTTTGCCTTTTCCAGAATGTCATATTGTTGGAATCATACAGTATGTATCCTTATCAGATTGGTCTCTTACTTCTTGATATGCAGTTAAGGTTCCTCCAGGTCTTTTCATGGCTTGAAAGATCACTTTTAGAGACAGGGTCTCACTCTGTTGCCCAGGCTGAAGTGCAGTAGCATGATTAGACCACGGCTCACTGCAGCCTAAAACTCCTGGGCTCAAGTGAGCCCCCTGCCTCACCTCCCGAGTAACTGGGACTACAGGCGTGTGCCACCACACCTGCCTCTTTTTTTTTTTTTTTTTTTTTAAGATGAGGTCTTGCATTGTTACCCAGGCTGGTCTGAAACTCCTGGGCTCAAGCGATCTGCCCACCTTGGCCTCCCAAAGTGCTGGGATTACAGGCATGAGTCCCCAGACTCAGCCTTTTTTTAGAGACAGAGTCTTGCTCTGTCACCCAGGCTGGAGTGTAGTGATGTGATCATGGCTTACTGCAACCAGTGCCTCCCAGGCTCAAGCAATCCTTCTGCCTCAGCTTCCCGAGCAGCTGAGACCACAAGGGCACACCACCACATTCAACTGTTTTCTATTTTTTGTAGAGATGGGGTTTTGCCACGTTGCCCAGGCTGGTCTCAAACTCTGGGATTCGAGCAATCCACCCACTTTGGCCTCCCAATGTGCTGGGATTACAGGTGTGAGCCACTGCACCTAACCTCTTTTTTTTTTTAAGACAGAGTTTTGTTCTGTTGCCCAAGCTGGAGTGCAATGGTGCGATGTCAGCACACTGCGAACTCCGTCTTCCAGGTTCAAGTGATTCTCCTGCCTCAGCCTCCCAAGTAGCTGGGATTACAGGTGTGTGCCACTCCTATTGAGTTTTAAGAGTTCTTTGTACATTTTGAATAACAGTCCTTTATCAGATATGTCTTCTGCAAATACCTTCTCCGAGTCTGTGGTTGTCTTCTCTTTTTCTTGAAGGTATGCATTTTTGTTTGTTTTTTTTGTTTTTGAGACAGGGTCTCACTCTGTTGCCCAAGCTAGAGTACAATGATGCAGCCATGGCTCACTGCAGCGTTGACCTCCCGGGCTCAAGCAATCCTCCCATCTCAGCCTCCTAAGTAACTGGGACTGCAGGTGCCCACCTCCATGCCCAGTTAATTTTTAATTGTTCTGTTTTTTTTTTTTTTTTTTTTTTTTTTGGTAGAGACACAGTTTCACTATGTTGCCCAGGCTGGTCTTGAACTCCTGTACTCAAGCAATCCTCCCCGCTCATCCTCCCATAGTGCTGGGATTACAGGCACGAGCCACTGCGTCCAGCCCGTGCATGTCTTTGAGTGCATCATTTCCAACTCTAAGACTGACAAGGGAAAAGGGCTCAGGAAAGCCTTGTTTGTCACTTGCACTTGAAACAGAACCTTCTAGCCTGCATCGTCTTGGCTTTGCTGCAGCCAAAGAACAACCACTGATTTGTGGCTTCTTGAATGCACAGATCCTAATGGCCTGGACCTGACTGTAAGCCAAAACCTGATACTGCTCTCTGTTCTGTGCTGTTTCAGTCTCAGCATGTGCTGTGCTAAATTGAAAACGGGCACACACTCCAGGAACAGGACTTTGACTGTGAGACCATTGCAGACTTAGGGCACCCTCTGTGGGACCTAAACTGAAAACATCATGGATGCTGGCTGGACCATCTGGATCACATACAAATGCCCACAGGAAAGGGCTTCTTATTCTTCTTCTTCTTTTTTTTTTTTTCCTAGACGGAGTCTCACTCTCTCACCCAGGCTGCAGTGCAGTGGCCAGATCTCAGCTCACTGCAAGCTCCGCCTCCCGGGTTCACGCCATTCTCCTCCCTCAGCCTCCTGAGTAACTGAGACTACAGGCACCCGCCACCACACCCAGCTAATTTTTTGTATTTTTAGTAGAAATGGGGTTTCACGGTGTTAGCCAGGATGGTCTCGATTTCCTGACCTCGTGATCCGCCCACCTTGGCCTCCCAAAGTGCTGAGATTATAGGCTTGAGCCACCGCACTGGGCCAAGGAAAGGGCTGCTTCTTTGAGGAAACCATCTACAATCAACTGATTTCTTGACTTTTTGGCTCTTTATTTATTTCTTTTCTTTTTTTTTTTTTTTTTTTTTGAGGCGGAGTCTCGCTCTGTCGCCCAGGCTGGAGTGCAGTGGCGCGATCTCGGCTCACTGCAAGCTCCGCCTCCCGGGTTCCCGCCATTCTCCTGCCTCAGCCTCCCGAGTAGCTGGGACTACAGGCGCCGCCACCACGCCCGGCTAATTTTTTTGTATTTTTTTTTTTAGTGGAGACGGGGTTTCATTGTGTTAGCCAGGATGGTCTCGATCTCCTGACCTCGTGATCTGCCCGTCTCGGCCTCCCAAAGTGCTGGGATTACAGGCTTGAGCCACCGCGCCCGGCCTTTTTCTTTCTTTTTCTTTTCTTTTCTTTCTTTTTTTTTTTTTTAGACAGAGACTCCCTTAGTCGCCCAGGCTGGAATGCGGTGGTGCGATCTCGGCTCACTGCAACCTCCGCCTCCTGGGTTCAAGCAATTCTCCTGCCTCAACCTCCCGAGTAGCTGGGATTACAGGCATACACCACCATGCCTGGCTAATTTTTGTATTTTTAGTAGAGACAGGGCTTCACCGTGTTGGCCAGGCTGGTCTCAAACTCCTGACCTCAGGTGATCCTCCCACCTCAGCCTCCCAAAGTGCTGGGATTACAGGCGCAAGCCACCACGCCCAGCCATTGAATGCATTTCTAACCTGTGATTCCTGCCAAAAGCTGTAAGTTCAAGGAGGGCACCTCTCAGGGACTGTGACCTCTCTGGCTGCTTCTGACAGGTTGGACACTTGGGAGATGCCTCATTTCTGTTGCCTTGTGCTCAACTTTCTGGATTGGTTGCAGTTTGCAACCGTGGCCTGTAGCCTGACTCTACTTCCCCACTTCTCTCCTGCTACACACACCTTAGGAAGGCAGTTTGATTACTGAATGCAGCTGTCCCCAGAAAGGGACTGAGCTTTTGCAGGAAGCTCATTGGATGATGATCAGTTAAGAGGTTGTAGGAAACCATTTTGAAAATTTAGGATTTTTGTGGGTTTTTTTGTTTTTGTTTTTTGAGACAGGGTCTCACTCTGTTGCCCAGGCTGGAGTGCAGTAGTGCCATCTTGACTCACTGCAACCTCTGCCTCCCAGGTTCAAGCAGTTGTCCTGCCTTAGCCTCCCAAGTACCTAGGACTACAGGCCCACGCCTCCACATCTGGCTAATTTTTGTTTTTTTTTTTTTTTTTTTTGTAGAATCGGGTTTTCACCATGTTGGCCAGGATGGTCTCAAACTCCTGACCTCAGGTGATCCAGCCTCCTTGGCCTCCCAAAGTGCTGGGATTACAGGCATGAGCCATCGTACCCAGCCTCTGTTCTTGATATATAAGCTGGTAACAAAAAAAAAAAAAGAAGAAGAAAATTTAGAATTTCATCCTGACCAATTCCTGGACACGATGTGTCTTTCTAGTCAACCTGTATAAAAATGTTTTTTCTGTGAAATGCTTCCATCCCTTTTGTACCCAACCCTTCTGGATGAAACATTTAGATGAGAATTTAAAAATGAGGCTTGGCGCGGTAGCTCACGCCTGTAATCCCAACACTTTGGGAGGCTGAGGCGGGTGGATCTCCTGAGGTTGGGAGTTTGAGACCAGTCTGGCTAACACAGAGAAATCCTGTCTCTATTAAAAACACAAAATTAGTAGGGTGTGGTGGCAGATGCCTGTAATCCCAGCTACTCAGGAGGCTGAGGCAGGAGAATTGCTTGAACCTGGGAGGCGGAGGTTGCAATGAGCAAAGATCGTGCCATTGCACTCCAGCCTGGGCAACAAGAGCGAAACTCTGTCACAAGGGAAAAAAAAAAAAAAAAAAAAAAAAAGAGTTAATAAATTCAGGAAAGTTTTGGGATACAAATCAATATTGAAAATCAGGGCTCAGCTCAGTGACTTATGCCTAGAATTCTCAATACTTTGGGAGGCGAGATGGGAGGATTGCTTGAGGCCAAGAGTTCAAGACCAGCCAGGGCAACAAAGGGAGACCCCCCCCCATCTCTGCGAAAAATAAGAAAAGAAATTAGTTGTATTTCTATACACTAGCAATGCCAATCTGAAAATGAAATTAAGAAAACAATTCCACCTGTACACTGAAAACTACAACATTGCTGAAAGAAATTAAATAAAAGCTAAATAAATAGATACCCCATGTTCATCAATTGGAAGACTTTTTATATATATATTATATAATATATATATTATATATATATTTATTTTATATATATATTATATAATATATATTTTTTATATTATATATATATATATTTTTTTTTTTTTGAGACAGAGTCTCACTCTGTCACTCAGGCTGGAGTTCAGTGGCGTGATCTCGGCTCACTGCAAACTCTGCCTCCCAGGTTCACACCATTCTCCTGCCTCAGCCTCCCAAGTAGCTGGGATTACAGGCGCCTGCCACCACGCTCGGTTAATTTTTTTGTGTTTGTTTTTTTTTTAGCAGAGACAGGGTTTCACTGTGTTAGCCAGGATGGTCTCGATATGCCGACCTCAGGTGATCCTCCCGCCTTGGCCTCCCAAAGTGCTGGGATTACAGGTGTGAGCCACCGCGCCCAGCCTATATTTTTAAGATGGCAATACTCCCTAAATTGATCTACAGATTCAGTTGCAATGCCTATCAAAAAAAATTTTTTTTGAGAGAGAGAGTTTCTCTCTGTTGCCCAGGCTGGAGTCCAGTGGCACAGTCTCAGCCCACTGCAATCTCCACCTCCCAGGTTCAAGCAACTCTCATGCCTCCGCCTTCCAGGTAGCTGAGATTACAGGCAAGTGACACCACACCCAGCTAATTTTTTGTATTTTTAGTAGAGATGGGGTTTCACCATGTTACCCAGGGTGGTCTCAAACTCCTGACCTCGGGTGGTCCACCCGCCTCAGTCTCCCAAACTGCTGGAATTACTGGCATGAACCAAATTTTGATAGGTGCCTGGCCACCTATCAAAATTTTAAGAGCCTTTTTTTTTTTTTTTTTTCCAGAAATGGGCAAACTGATCACAAAATTCACATAGAATTGCAAGAGCTTCCAAATAGCCAAAACAATCTTGAAAAAGAAGAACAAAATTGGAGGATTCATACTTTCCAGTTTCAAAACTTACTACAAAGCTACAGTAATCAGAACACTATGGCCCTGGCATAAGTGATGCTGGACAGGTGAGCCCCAAAGTGGGACTTAGCCCATGAGGTTCTTGGCTTTGCCCAGGAAGGAATTCAAGGCCAAGCCAATGGTAGAAGAGAAGAGCTTTACTGAAGGGGCAGTGTTACGGCTCCAGCCCTGTTACAACTCTGACTACTCCTGCACAGCAGGGCTGTAGGCAGAGACTAGCAGCTCAGGGCAGTTTTGCAGTCATTTATATCTACTTTTAACACATGTAAATTAAGGGGCGATTTATGCAGCAATTTCTAGGGAATGGGTAATAACTTTTGGGTCATCGAGTCATTGCCATGGAAGAACGGGGGATAACTCCCTGGTGGTGTGACGGCAACAGTAAACTGACATGGCACACTGATGGGCGTGTCTTATGGAAAGCTCCTTCCACCCCAGCCCTGTTTCAGCTAGTCCTCAATTTGGTCCAGTGTCAGAACCCTGCCTCTGGAGTCAAGTCCCACCTCCTACCTCATAGGGAGAGACGTAAATCAATGGAATAGAATCTAGAGTCCAGAAATAAACTCACACACCAATGATCAATTGATTTTTAACAATGGTGCCAAGACCGTTCAATGGGGGAAAGAATCATATTTTCAACAAATGGTGCTGGACAGTCACATCAAAGGAGTGCAACTGGGTCCCTATCTCACACCATATACAGCAATTAACTCAAAGTGCCTCAAACACCTAAATGTAAGAGCTAAAACTATAACATTCATAGAAGAATACAGGGATACATCTTTATGACCTTGATTTGGTGATTGATTCTTAGATAATACTAAAAGCACAAGCAACAATAGAAAAAAAAAAAAAAGGAAATTTGACCTCATCAACATTTTAAACTTTTAGGCTGGGTGCAGTGGCTCACACCTCTAATCCCAGCATTTTAGGAGGCTGAGGCAGGAGGATCACTTGAGCCCAGGAGTTCGAGACCAACCTGGCCAATATGGTGAAACCCTGCCTCTACAAAAAATATAAAAATTAGCCGGGTATGGTGGCAGCCACCTGTAGTCCCAGCTACTCAGAAGACTGAGACCTGAGAATCACTTGAACCTGGAGGGCGGAGGTTGCAGTGAGTTAAGATCACGCCACTGCACTCCAGCCTGGGTGACAGGGTGAGACTGGGTCTCAAAAACAAACAAACACACAAACAAACAAAACCACAACTTTTGTGCATCAAAGGATGCAACAAAATAATGAAAAGACAACCCACAGACTAGGAAAGAATGTTTTGCAAATTATATATCTGATAAGGGTCTAGTATCCAAAATATATAAAGAACAACTCAACAAAAACAGACAAGCAACTCGATGGTGGTGATGGTTGTACAACATTGTGAATGTACCAAAGGGGCAAAGGACTTGAATAGGTATTTTTCCAAAGAAGATATACCAATGTTCAGTAAGTACATGAACAGATGTTCCACAGCATTAATCCTTAGGGAAATGCAGATCAAAGCCACAGTGAAATACCACTTCCTACCCACTAGGATGAATATGAGTAAAAAGAAAAAAGAAAATAAGTGTTGGTGATGATATGGAGAAATCGCAATCCTCACACATTGCTGATGGGAATGTAAAATGGCGCATCTGCTTTAGAAAGCTGTTTGTCAGTTCTTCAAAAAGCTAAACATAGAATTCTACTGTATGACACAGCAATTCCACTCCTACATATATACCCAAGAGGATTTAAAACAGGTGTTCAAATAAAATCTTGTACACGAATGTTCGTAACTGCATTATTCATAAGAGACAACGAGTGGAAACAGCCAAATGTGCTTCAACTGATGAATGGATAAACCAAAAGTGCTCCATCCATACAATGGGAAATTATTCCATCATAAAAGCAATAGGCCAAAACACAGGCAGGGTGCGGTGGCTCACACCTGTAATACCAGCACTTTGGGAGGCCGAGGCAGGCAGATTTCTTGAGCCCAGGAGTTCGAGCCCAGCCTGGGCAACACAGGGAAACCTCATCTCTACAAAAAATGCAAAAATTAGCCAGGCGTGGTGGTGCGTGCCTGTAGTCCCAGCTACTTGGGAGGCTGAGGTGGGAGGGTCACTTGAACCTGGGAGGCAGAGGTTGCAGTGAGCTGAGATTGCACCACTGCACTCCAGCCTGGGTGACAGAGCGAGACTCCATCTCAAAAAAAAAAAAAGAAAAAAGAAAGAAAAAGAAAAATAGCTCAAACACAAACTTGGCATCTGAGGAGGTGCAGTTAGGGGTGGGCAGTAGTGACTTTTGTCTTTCAGAGCTACTCCTGGAAGCTTTCCCCTCCTCCCAAAGAAAAATAATAAGAAACACCCTGTCTTGCCTTTCCAAGCGGCTGGACTGCTTTGAATTCAAATTGACTGTGACCCTCCGCTTGACCCCTATCCTTCCACCTGCTCACCTGCTGCCTGGGGCGGCCCAGCTCCCGGATATTCCACCAGAACGCCCACCTGGGGTTGCTGTGCACACCCCTCAGGCAAAGATACTGTTGTGATGGACATGCAAAACCCGTCTGGAATTGACTGCCTTGGGCATTCCCTCTGACAGCAAGGACTGAGCAGAACGGTTTGGACTAGTCTGGCAACTTTAGGGCTGAAGGACCCAGGCTGCAAGACCACACTGGGGCCCCTGAGCCTCTAATGGATGCACCTCTGGCCTGGAGTTCCCTAAAAACTGTCAACTCTCCGTCTCCAGGGGGCACCACGTGTGCCCTCTGGGATTGTACTTTTCTCTCACCTTTGTTTTTTTTTTTTTTTTTTTTGAGACGAGGTCTCACTCTGTCACCCAGGCTAGAGTGCAGTGGTACGATCTCAGCTCACTGCAACTTCGAATTCCTGGCCTCCAGTGATCCTCCTGCCTCAGCCTCCCAAGGAGTTGGGACTATAGGTGCGCACCACCATGCCTGGCTAATTTTTGCATTTTTTGTAGAGATGGAATTTCTCTTTTTTTTTTTTTTTTTTTTGAGACGGAGTCTAGCTCTGTTGCCCAGGCTGGAGTGCAGTGGCCGGATCTCAGCTCACTGCAAGCCCCGCCTCCCGGGTTCCCGCCATTCTCCTGCCTCAGCCTCCCGAGTAGCTGGGAGTACAGGCGCCCGCCACCTCGCCCGGCTAATTTTTTTTGTATTTTAGTAGAGACGGGGTTTCACCGTGTTAGCCAGGATGGTCTCGATCTCCTGAACTCGTGATCCGCCCGTCTCGGCCTCCCAAAGTGCTGGGATTACAGGCTTGAGCCACCGCGCCCGGCCGAGATGGAATTTCTCTATATTGCCCAGGCTGGTCTTGAACTCCTGGGCTCAAGTGATCTTCCCGCCTTACCCTCCCAAAGACATAGGCATGAGCCACCACGCCTGGCCTGGGATTGTACTTCCTGTGCTTATTGTCCCCTGATTATTAGGACACTGTCTCAGCCCTGAACACTATTCAGATCAACTTCAACTTAGTGGACAGCTGTATCTGCTGTGCCTGAGTCAATGTCTTGAACCATATAATTCATACAGAAACAGGAAGCCACCTGGCTTTCGAAGACAGATCTCTATGGTTACTGGGATGTGCATTTTTTTTTTTTTTTTTTTGAGACGAAGTCTTGCTCTGTTGCCCAGACTAGAGAGCACTGGCACAAACTTGGCTCACCGCAACCTCCACTTCCCAGGTTCAAGCAATTCTCCTACCTCAGCCTCCCGAGTAGCTGGGATTACAGGCATGCACCACCGTGCCCGGCTAATTGTTCATATTTTTAGTAGACACAGGGTTTCTCCATGTTGGTCAGGCTGGTCTCAAACTCCGAACCTCAGGTGATCTGCCCACCTCGGCCTCCCAAAGTACTAGGATTACAGGCATGAGCCACATGCCTGGCCAGGCCAGTTTTTCTTTGTACAATGTCTCTCCTTTTGCTTTTGTCTGATGTTTCTTTGTAATTAGATTCAGATTATACCTCTTTGGCAAGAATATCACAGAAGAGACTTTTTTGTGTGTCCCCACTGCATTTTTCATGTGCTGCAAGGTTTCAGTTTGTCCCAGTATTGATGACATTTCACTTTGATCACTTGATTTAACCATCACTGTCAAGCTACTTTCCTCTTTGTAATTAGTGTTTCGTAAGTTCTTTAAAACAGTGTAAATATCCCATTCTTCATCAACCTTTCCATTCATTCATTTATCTATGTATATCAGTATTTGACTTGTGGTTTCCTATTTTATTCAGTGGGTTAAAATGTTATTCTCTGTATCCATTGGCCGGGGCTCCCGGAACAAAATTCACAGACTTGGGGGCTTCAACAACAGAAATTTACTTCTCACAATTCCAGAAGCTGGAAGTCCAAGATCGGGTGTTGGCCTGGCCAGGCGCAGTGAGTGGCTTATGCCTGTAATCCCAGCACTTTGGGAGGCCGAGGCGGGCGATCACTTGAAGTCAGGAGTTTGAGACTAGCCTGGCCAACATGGTGAAGCCCTGACTCTACTAAAAATACAAAAAATTAGCTGGGCATGGTGGCTCATGCCTGTAATCCCAGCCACTTGGGAGGCTGAGGCACAAGAATCACTTGAACCTGGGAGGCAGAAGTTGCAGTGAGCCAAGATCATACCACTGTATTCCAGCCTCAGCCTGGAGGACAGGAGACTCTGTCTCAAAAAAAAAAAAAAAAAAAAAGAAAGGTGTTGGCAGGTTGATGTCTTTTGTTTCTTTTGAGTGTCATGCTCTATTACCCATGCTGAAGTGCACTGGTGTGACAATAGCTCACTGCAGCCTCAACCTTCCGGGCTCCCTGGGCTCAAGCTATCCTCCTGCCTCAGCCTCCCGGAGTAGCTGGGACTCCAAGGCGTGCACCACCACACCTGGCTAATTTTTTTTTTTTTTTTTTTCTTGAGACGGAGTCTCGCTCTGTAGCCCAGGCTGGAGTGCAGTGGCCGGATCTCAGCTCACTGCAAGCTCCGCCTCCTGGGTTCACGCCATTCTCCGGCCTCAGCCTCCCGAGCAGCTGGGACTACAGGAGCCCGCCACCTCGCCCGGCTAGGTTTTTTTTTGTATTTCTTAGTAGAGACGGGGTTTCACCGTGTTAGCCAGGATGGTCTCGATCTCCTGACCTCGTGATCCGCCCGTCTCGGCCTCCCAAAGTGCTGGGATTACAGGCTTGAGCCACCGCGCCCGGCCACGCCTGGCTAATTTTTAAAATTTTTTTGTAGAGATGGGATCTCCCTTTGTTGCCCAGGCTGGTCTAGAATTCCTGGGCTCAAGTAATCCTGCTACCTTACCCATGAGCCACGGTGCCCAGCCTGGCAGGCTTGCTTCCTCTTAAGGCCTTTCCTTGGCTTGCAGATGGCCGCCTTCTGGCTGTGTCCTCTCTCTCTCATGGCCTTTCCTCTGTGGCACACATCCTTGTTCTCTCCTTCTTACAAAAACATAGCATAATTGGCCGGGCGCTGTGGCTCACTCCTGTAATCCCAGTATTTTGGAAGGCCAACGTGGGCAGATCACCTGAGGTCAGGAGTTCAAGACCATCCTGGCCGACGTGGCAAAACCCTGTCTCTACTTAAAAATACGAAAATTATCCAGGCATGGTGGCGCATGCCTGTAGTCCCAGCTACTCGGGGAGTGAGGTGGGAGGATCATTTGAGCCCAAGAGGCGGAGGTTGCGGTGAGCTGAGATCAAACCACTGCACTCTAGCCTGGGTGATGGAGCGAGATTCCATCTCAAAAAAAAAAAAAAAAAAAACAGTGCCGGGCGCGGTGGCTCACGCCTGTAATCCCAGCACTTTGGGAGGCCGAGGTGGGCGGATCATGAGGTCAGGAGATCGAGACCATCCTGGCGAACACGGTGAAACCCCGTCTCTACTGAAAATACAAAAAAATTAGCCGGGCGTGGTGGCGGGCGCCTGTAGTCCCAGTTTCTAGGGAGGCTGAGGCAGGAGAATGGTGTGAACCCGGGAGGTGACAGAGCTTGCAGTGAGCGGAGATCGCACCACTGCACTCCAGCCTGGGCAACAGAGCGAGACTCCATCTCAAAAAAAAAAAAAAAACCCAAAGCATGATGGAGTAGGGTTCCATCCTGATGACCTCATCTGATCTTAATTACCTCTCTAAAGACTCTGTCTCTAAATACAGTCACTCTAGAGATTAGGATTCAACATATGAATCCGGGACAGAGGCACAATTCCGTTCATCACACTCTTCTTATTTATTTTGGTTCTAAAATTAGCCGAGAGTGGTGGCTCATGCCTCTAATCCTAGCACTTCGGGAGGCCGAGGAGGGCGGATGACCTGAGGTCAAGAGTTCAAGACCAGCCTGGCCAACATGGTGAAACCCTATCTCTACAAAAATACAAAAATTAGCTGTGCATGATGGTGGATGCCTGTAATCCCAGCTACTCGGGAGGCTGAGGCAGGAGAATCACTTGAACCCAAGAGGTGGAGTTTGCAGTGAACCAAGATCATGCTATTGCACTCCAACTTGGGTGACAGAGGGAGGCTCCATCTCAAAAAAAAATAAATAAATAAAATTGCCCCAGATTCGGCCATTTAGAGATCCTTCAGGCTGATTCCTGTGTCCTTTTAATACGTCCTCATCATTCTTCAAGCACTTCCTTACTTTTCTGGCACAACAATACGTGCCAGGTTCCTCTCATACTTCCATAGTGGAGGGATGTAGAAGCCAGTATCTGGGTGCTTGGTGTGTTCATTACTACTGGGGTGTCATCGCTCCCAGACCCTCTCAGTGGACAGAACTAGGGAGTGTGTGTATGTGTATATGTGTGTGTGTGTGTGTGTGTGTGTATAATGTTGATAGATGAATACGTGGATAGATGGAGATAAACACACATTCTATCTATATTTATTTTCATTTTTTCTTTTTAATTTTTCTTGCCTTTTAACAGTCCTACTGCAGAATATATTTATTTATCTAAATCTTTATATACATATATTGACAACCATAAGTTGCCACTGCCCTGTAGTAGAGCCAGAGATGTGCCACTCAGATCCCATTCCAAGAAAGAGCTTGCAGTGAGGTGTGATGGCTCACACCTATGATCCCAGCACTTTGGAAGGCTGAGGCAGGAGGATCGCTTGAGCCTAGGAGTTCAAGACCAGTCTGGGCAACATAGCAAGACCATATCTCTACAAAACATACACAAAATTAGCCAAGCATGACGACACATGCCTGCGGTCCCAGCTACTCAGGAGGCTGAAGTGGGAGGATCACCTGAGCCCAGGAAGTTGAGGCTTCAGTGAGCTGTGATTGCGCCAGTGCACTCCAGCAAGACCCTGTCTCAAAAAACACAACAAAACAAAACAAAACAGAAAAAGAGAAAGAAAAAAGCACTAGCCCCTCAGCTACATGGAGTTTGCTAAACAATGACCTTCTTCCAGTGGCTCCTTCAGGGTCTGCTTTGGCTTGGAGCCAAGTCAAGCTCTACTTGTGGTGGTTTCCAGTCAATGAATGAACAAGGTGGTAACAGCTGAGCTGTGGCAGCCAAGCCATTTCCACACAATGCCAACTCCTCTAACAGGCAGCCTTTGCTCCAGAGCTCCCCGCCTGGCTGCCAGAGATGTCCTCAAGTTTGCATCACGGCCTGATAGCTTCCCTTCCCTTCCCTTCCCTTCCCTTCCCTTCCCTTCCCTTCCCTTCCCTTCCCTTCCCTTCCCTTCCCTTCCCTTCCCTTCCCTCCCCTTCCCTCCCCTTCCCTCCCCTCCCCTCCCCTCCCCTCCCCTCCCCTCCCCTCCCCTCCCCTCCCCTCCCCTCCCCTCCCCTCCCCTCCGCTTCCCTTCGCTTCGCTTTGCTTTGCTTTGCTTTTTTTTCTGAGGCAGAGTTTTGCTCTCGTTGCCCAGGCTGGAGTGAAATGGCGCCATCTCAGTTCACCACAACCTCTGCCTCCTGGGTTCAAGCAATTCTCCTGCCTCAGCCTCCTGAGTAGCTGGGATTACAGGCATGCACCACCACGCCCAGCTAATTTTTTGTATTTTTAGTAGAGACAGGGTTTCACCATGTTGGTCAGGCTGGTCTCAAACTCCTGACCTCAGGTGATCCGCCCACCTCGGCCTCCCAAAGTGCTGGGATTACAGGCATGAGCCACTGCACCTGGTTAATACTTTTCATTTCACAAGTGTTACTCCTTGAAAATGCTTTTGCACTTTTTTTTTTTTGGAAGCAAGGTCTTGCTCTGTCACCCAGGCCCAGGAGTACAGTGGCACAATTATAGCTTGCTGCAGCCTCAACCCCCTGGGCTCAAGGGATCCTCCTGCCTTAGCCTTCTGAGTAACTAGGACTACATGTCAACCACTATGCCCAGGTGATTTTTTATTTTTTGTAGATACAGGGTCTCACTATGTTGCCCAGGCTGGTCTCAAACTCCTAGCCTCACATGATCCTCCCAAAGGGCTGGGATTATAAGTGTGAGGCACCGTCTCTGGCCTGCACTTCAAAATCCAACTCAGGATTGCTTCTTAGTGAAGCAGAACCACACAGCTTCTACCAGGAGTGGTCTGAGAAGGCAGATGGTAACATGAGGCTTGGGAACCAAATCTCTCGGCGCCTGGCTGACAATGAGAACACCATCCCAGGGGCTAGGGGAAGCACAGTCCCTGGCACAGGCGACAGTACAGTTGTTCAAACTGTCACCAGTGGAGGTTTAGGAGAATGTGCTGGTTGAGGAGATGCATGGGCAAATGAGTTGATTCAGCCTTTTGAGATATACGACAGGAAAACTAAATACAAGGAAAATGGAACTGGATGATTATTACCACATTGCCTGATATCCTCAGGCATCAAATGAAAGACTGGGGGGTGAGGCTGAGCACAGTGGCTCACACCTATAATCCCAACATTTTGGGAGGCTGAGGCGGGTGGATCACTTGAGGTCAGGAGTTCAAGACCAGCCTGGCCAACATGGCGAAACCCCATCTCTACTAAAAATACGAAAATTGGCCAGGCATGGTGGCTCACGCCTGTAATCCCAGTACTTTGGGAGGCTGAGGCAGGGGGATCACCTGAGGTCAGGAGGTCGAGACCAGCCTGGCCAACATGGAGAAACCCCATCTCAACTAAATATACAAAAATTAGCCGGGTATGGTGGCACGCACCTGTAATCCCAGCTACTCAGGAGGCTGATACAAAAGAATCGCTTGAACCCAGGAGGCGGAGGTTGTAGTGAGCCAAGATTGCACCACTGCACTCCAGTCTGGGTGACAGAGCAAGATTCCGTCTCAAAAAAAAAAAAAAAAAAAAAAAAAAAAAAATTAATGATTAAATGAGTTATCACGGAAGTGAGTGCGTTATCACTACAGTGGGTTTGGCATAAAAAGCCAGTTTGGCTCTCAGTGCGCCACTCTTGGCCGTGATGCCTTTTGCCATATTATGACGCAGTACAAGACCCTCACCAGAGGCTGACCAGAAGTAAACCCTCAGCCTTGGACTCCCCAGCCTCCAGAAGTGTAAGAAATAAACCTCTTTTCTTTATAAATTACCCAGTCTCAGGTATTCAGTCACAGCAACATAAAATGGACTAAGACAGTTCTTTAAAGGTAATTTTTCTTTTTTCTGTTTTTTTTTTTTTGTTTGTTTGTTTGTTTTAGACAGAGTCTCGCACCTTCACCCAGGCTGGAGTGCAGTGGCGCGATCTCGGCTCACTGCAAGCTCCGCCTCCTGGGTTCACGCCATTCTCCTGCCTCAGCCTCCCAAGTAGCTGGGACTACAGGTGCCCGCCACCACCCCAGCTAATTTTTTGTATTTTTAGTAGAGACGGGATTTCACTGTGTTAACCGGGATGGTCTCAATCTCCTGACCTCGTGATTCGCCCACCTCGGCCTCCCAAAGTGCTAGCATTGCAGGCGTGAGCCACCGCGCCTGGCCTAAAGGTAATTTTTCTAATTAAGTTGGATACGTGTTACAGGATTTTGGTAGGTTCCTTTTATCAGATTGAAGACTATTATCATGGCTTATTGTAGCCGCAAACTCCTGGACTCAAGCAATCCTCCTGCCTCAGCCTCCTGATTAACTGGGACTACAGGAGTGTGCCTCCACACTTGGCTAATTTTTTAATTTTTGTAGCAACAGGGTCTTGCTTTGTTGCCCAGGCTGGTTTCAAACTCCTGGCTTCAAGTGATCCTCCCACCTTGGCCTCAAAAAGGGCTGGGATTAGAGGTGTAAGCCACTGTGCACAGCCTAGAGTGTCAAATTTTATCAAATGATTTTTATCCTTTCATCTGTTAATATGATGTATTACATGAATATATTTTCTTTCTAAATTTTTTTTTTTTTTTTGAGATGGAGTCTCTCTCTGCCACCCAGGCTGGAGCACAGTAGCAAGATCTCGGCTCGTTGCAACCTCTGCCTCCCAGGTTCAAGTGATACTCCTGTATCAGCCTCCCAAGTAGCTGGGACTGCAGGCCCCCGCCACCACATCCGGCTAATTTTTGTATTTTTAGTAGAGACGGGGTTTCACTGTGTTGGCCAGGCTGGTTTTCAACTCCTGACCTCAAGTGATCTGCCCACCGCAGCCTCCCAAAGTGCTGGGATTACAGACGTGAGCCACTGCGCCTGGCCTCTTTCTAAATTTTTGTTGTCAAATACATCGTAGGTACAAAGGCGTGCTGGATGCTGTAATATGCCACCCACATCCGCCTCTTCAGGACTGAGGCATTCTTTCTGCCAGCTGCCTGGGGTGTTGGTAGCTGATGGCTTACAGCTGCACCTGTCTTGGGGACTTCAACTGAAGAAAGCCATCTGGCTCAAGGTTATCCCCAATCCCCAGGGGCAGCCCACATTCTACATCTGGTTCATAAGGAAGTACAAAGGCCTGGCCCCATGCCTCAGCCAGGGATCCCTCGGACAGGCCACCCCAGCTCCGCATTCTCTGCTGTCCTGGCTGAGGCTCTGGTGGCAAGCACATCACGCTTCCATGTGTCCCTCTGCCCACCTTGCCCTCCTCGCTTCCTTAGATGTTTCCCCCCACAGAGCACTCCCCCAAAACCATCTGCCTGCAAATCTCCACCTCACAGTCTGTTTCCCAGGAAACCCCACATAAGTAAAAAAGTATGTGTGCTTGTATATTTATTTTTAAACGATAATAAAATACTTATCTGTCTACCAACTAAGTTCTGAAATGGAATATTACCAGTGCTTTAGGAGCCTGCTTTCCTTTCCCTTCCATTGTACTCAGAGATCATCAATAATCTGATTTTTTTTTTTTTTTTTTTTTTTTTAAGACAGGGTCTTGCTCTGTCACCCAGGCTGGAGTGCAGTGGTGCAATCTCTGCTTGATCTTGGCTCATGGCAACCTCCGCCTCCTGGGTTCAAATGATTCTCCTGCCTCGGCCTCTCGAGTAGCTGAGATTACAGGCATGTGCCACCACGCCCAGCTAATTTTTTGTATTTTTAGTAGAGATGGGGGTCTCACCACGTTGGCCAGGCTGGTCTCGAACTCCTGGCCTCAAGTGATATGGCCACCTCGGTCTCCCAAAGTGCTGGAATTATAGGTGTGAGCCACTGCACCTGGCCTGATTTGTTTTTTTAGAGAGGTAGAACTGAGAATGATAACTTTCAATTTTTAGGTCATGACCCATGGATAAAAGTCACAACCAGCACAATTTTTTAAAAATGAAATTCAACAGGAAATATCAGATTGCACCGCACACAGCAAGGGGTAAATATTGCTGCAGAAATTCTACTTTTAGGTGTATTGATTGTTGTGTAAAATACATTTCTGTTTTTGTTGTTGTTGTTGTTGTTTTGAGATGGAATGTTGCTCTGTCACCCAGGCTGGAGTGCAATGGCGCGATCTCGGCTCACTGCAATCTCTGCCTCCCAGGTTCAAGTGATTCTCCTGCCTCAGCCTCCCGAGTAGCTGAGATTACAGGTGCCCACCAACACACCTGGCTAATCTTTGTATTTTTGTAGAGACGGGGTTTCACCATGTTGGCCAGACTGGTCTTGAACTCCTGACCTCATGTGATCCACACCGCCTCGGCCTCCCAAAGTGCTGGGATTACAGGTGTGAGCCACCGTACCCGGCCAGAATGCATTTCTTACTCAGGTTATGGTTACAAAATTTAGAGAAACATTGGCCTGGAAGTTCATAGCACGTGCCCAGAAAAAACTGATTTTGCAACCTTCTGAACCTATTCCGATTCCGCACGCTATCTTCAGGGAGCGGCACTCTGATTTCACCAGCTGCCAGACCCAAGAGCCTGGCTTGTCCTGGACTCCTCTCTCTCCCCATTTCTCACACTAAATCCAGTCCAGCAGCAAATCCTTTTGTCTTTCCTTCAAAGGACATTCAGAACACGCCTGACTTCTGCCATCACCCCTCAGACAGGATCACCGCACAGCTGGGTTATCACTCCTCCACCTTGGAGACAGCAGAACCCTGAGAGAGCGCCCTGCACATAGCAGGTGTTAGGCTGGGCGTGGGGGCTCACACCTGTAATCCCAGCACTTTGGGAGGCTGAGGCAGGAGGATCACTTGACCCGGGAGTTCAAGACCAGCCTGGGCAACATAGCAAAACTGTTTCAATTTAATTAAAAAAAAAAAAAAAAAGGCCGGGCGCGGTGGCTCAAGCCTGTAATCCCAGCACTTTGGGAGGCTGAGGCGGGTGGATCATGAGGTCAGGAGTTCAAGACCAGCCTGGCCAACATGGTGAAACCCTGTCTCTACTAAAAATACATAAAAATTAGCTGGGTGTGGTGGCGGGCACCTGTAGTCCCAGCTACTTGGGAGGCTGAGGCAGGAGAATGGCGTGAACCCAGGAGGCAGAGCTTGCAGTGAGCCGAGATCGCGCCACTGCACTCCAGCCTAGGGGACAGAGCAAGACTCCGTCTCAAAAAAAAAAAAAAAAAAAAAAAAATCAAAAAATTAGCTGAGTATGGTGGTGCACACCTGTAATCCCAGTTACTTAGGAGACTGAGGCAGTAGGAATGCTTGAGTCCAGGAGTTAGAGGCTACAGTGAGCTATGATGGCACCACTGTACTCCAGCCTGGGCAACAGAGTGAGACCCTGTCTCAAAGAAAGAAACAAAACAAAACAAAAAGGTGATGCATGCAGTAGGCGCTCATCTCTGGATTGACTGGTGTCAGGGCTGGGCTTGGAGGCTGCTTGGCCAGCCTCCTCCTTCCATCCTCCTCCAGCCTGCCCAAAGCCTGTTATCTGACCTGACCGAACATGGGCTCCTCGCCCAAGCCTCCAGCCTCTGAGGTTTGTAATCTGAGCCTGGCAGCTGCACACGGTGCCGCCCCTAGGCTGGTAGATGACAGATGAGTTGCATCCCCCTTGCACTCTGTCGACATTGTGAGAGCCGATCCCTCCCAGGAACAATCTACAGCGTCCCCAAGGGGCCCTCTGAGACCTGCCTGTTCATCTCTGGGTCACAACCCCAACATCAGCCTGGCCAGGAGGAAAGCCGGCCAAAGGGGTGACAGGGAGTATCATCTGCACGCCAGGCATCATGTAACTACTCTCAGGGGCCGTGGCCAGGCCAGACGGTCAGATGGAATGCAGAAGGAATGTAGAATAGAGCTGGGCGACAGAGAGACCGGCTGACGCCAGTCCAGCCTCAAGCCACCTGGGTAGCTACAGACATCCCTCTAATGTCACTGGTTAGGAAAGTGAGCTGATGGTACACCATGAACCCAGATCGAAGGCCAGAGGACCAAACCTTTGTAGCCCACGAAGTCCATTTGTTATGGTAACAATTTTAAAAGGGCTCAGCAGGGTTTTTGAAAAGGTTGTTTTTTTTGTTTTGTTTTGTGACAGCGTCTTGTTCTGTTGCCCAGGCTAGAGTGCAGTGGTGCGAACACAGCTCACTGCAGCCTTGACCTCCTGGGCTCAAGCGACTCTCCCACCTCAGCCTCCCACATAGCTGGGACCATGGATGCGTGCCACCACACCCATCTAATTTTTTAAATTTTTTGTAGAGATGGGGGTCTCCCTAGGTCGCCCAGGCTGGTCTCGAACTCCTGGGCTCCAGTGATCCTCCTGCCTCAGCCTCCCAAAGTGCTGGGCTTACAGGTGTGAGCCACCATGCCAGGCTAAGGTTTTTTTCCATAATTAGAAAGTCAAAACTCCCTTTCCAATAATAAATTATCTGGCCAAGAATTAATCTCACCTCGCTAGCAACATTGTTATCTTTTCTCTTTTTTTTTTTAAGAATAGAGGCAGGAGGCCAGGGACAGTGGCTCACGCCTATAATCTCAGCACTTTGGGAGGCCGAGGTGGGTGGACCACTTGCGGTCAGGAGTTCTAGACCAGCCTGGGCAACATGGCAAAACCCTGTCTCTACAAAAAATAGAAAAATTGGCTGGGTATGGTGGCACGCACCTGTAGTCCCAGCTGTTCGGAAGGCAAAAGCGGGAAGATGGCTTGAGCTCAGGAAGTTGAGGTTGCACTGAGCCATGATTACACCACTGCACTTCAGCCTGGGCTGCAGAGTAAGACCCTGTCCCCACCACAAAAAAAACAATAATAAATAAGAGGCCAGGTGCGGTGGCTCACACCTGTGATTCCAGGACTCTGGGAGGCCAAGGTGGATGGATCATTTGAGGTCAGGAATTCAAGACCAGCCTGGCCCACATGGTGAAATCCCATCTCTACTAAAACTACACAAAAAAATTAGCTGGGCGTCGTGGCAGGTGCCTGTAATCCCAGCTACTCTGGAGGCTGAGGCAGGAGAATCACTTGAATCCGCGAGGCGGAGGGTTGCAGTGAGTTGACATCACACCACTGCACTCCACACTCTAGCCTGGGCAACAGAGCAAGACTCCGTCTCAAAAAATAAATTAATTAAATAAAATAATAATAATAATAAATAAGAACAGAGACAGGGTCTCCCTTTGTTGCCCAAGCTGATTTCAAACTCCTGGCTTCCAGTGATTCTCCTACTTTGGCCTCCCAAAGTACGGGGATTACAAGCGTGAGCCACTGTGTCTGGCCAGTAAAATTGTTTTCTTATGTGTGTCTTTTCATGTTCAGCCAGGAAGGCTTAAAATCGAATAGAGAGATGAAGGAAATCAAAGCCCCAGAATTAAGACTTTTATGTTATATTTAAGAATCCTCAGGCTGGGCACGTTGGCTCACACCTGTATCCCAGCACTTTGGGAGACTGAGGCGAGTGGATCACCTGAGGTCAGGGGTTCAAGACCAGCCTGGCCAACATGGAGAAACCCCGTCTCTACTAAAAATATAAAAGCTAGCCAGGAGTGGTGGTGTGCACCTGTAATCCCAACTAGTTGGGGGGCTGAGGCAGAAGAATCATTTGAACCCGGGCGGTGGAGGTTGCAGTGAGCCAAGATCGCACTACTGCACTTCAGCCTGGGCGACAGAGCAAGACTCCATCTCAAAAAAAAAAAAAAATCATCTGGGCTATTTGGTATTTTAAGTATTTGTAATGTTTAAAAGAGTTTGGGTCAGGCACAGTAGTTCATGCCTGTAATCCCAGCACTTTGGGAGACCGAGGTAGGCTGATCATGAGGTCAGGAGTTCGAGACCAGCCTGGCCAACATGGTGAAACCCTGTCTCTACTAAAAATTCAAAAATTAGCCTGGCATGGTGGCACGCACCTGTAATCCCAGCTAGTCAGGAGACTGAGGCAGGAGAATCGCTTTAATCTGGGAGGCCGAGGTTGCGGTGAGCCAGGATCACACAACTGCACTCCAGCCTGGGTGACAGAGTGAGACTGTGTCTCAAAAATAAAAAATAAAAATAAATTTAAAAATAAAAGAGTTTGGAGGCCAGGCGTAGTGGCTCACACTTGTAATCCCAGCACTTTGGGAGGCCAAGGCAGGCAGATCACGAGGTTAGGAGTTGGAGACCAGCCTGGCCAACAACTTCATCACTATTAAATATACAAAAATTAGCTGGCCATGGTGGCGGGCGGGCACCTGTAATCCCAGCTACTCAGGAGGCTGAGGCAGGAGAATCGCTTGAACCCGGAAGGCAGAGGTTGCAGTGAGCCAAGATAGTGCCACCGCACTCCAGCCTGGGCGACAGAGCTAAACTCCATCTGGGGAAAAAAAAAGAGTTTGGCATATTAGGAAATGTGACACGTTTATCCTGTAAATTTAAGTCTTCCAAGGTAAAATGTAATTGTATAAATTCACTGCTGTGGACTTGTAATTTTTCACCGAAGCGTGAGTAAAAGAATTTTACTCTAGGTAAGTAAATGCTACTGGGATGTTTTAAAGATTTTGATATGTTTAATTTATTATAAGAGTTAAGTACTGGCCAGGCGCGGTGGCTCATGCCTGTAATCCCAGCACTTTGGGAGGCCAAGGTGGATGGATCACACGGTCAGGAGATTGAGACCATCCTGGCTAACACAGTGAAACTCCATCTCTACTAAAAATACAAAAAATTAGCCAGTATGTGGCTGTAGTCCCAGCTACTCGGGAGGCTGAGGCAGGAGAATGGCGTGAACCCAGGAGGCAGAGCTTGCGGTGGGCCGAGATTGCGCCAGTGGACTCCAACCTGGGCAACAGAGCAAGACACCGTCTCGGAAAAAAAAAAAAAAGTTAAGTACTTGGAAAGGTTTTGCTTCTTAGAAGCGTCTGTTGAGCTTCCCCAAAAAATCGAACCGTCTAAATTTGTGAAAGCAGAGCACTGAACAGAATGTAATTAAGATTCTAAATGGAATGTGAAGCTGCTGCAACTGGAATTGGTTGGACATTAATCAAAGGCCTCCCTAAAAGTGACTGCTAAAATGTATTAGGTTTATAAATAGAATAGTATCTGTAAGTAGAACTTTGAAGCTTAAGGAAAACAATGTTTACATTGGTAGCTTTAATACATTGAAAATTAATTTAAGGGCTGGGCGCAGTGGCTCATGCCTATAATCCCAGCACTTTGGGAGGCCAAGACCGGTGGATTGCCTGAGGCCAGGAGTTCAAGATCAGCCTGGGCAACATGGAGAGACCCTGTCTCTAAAACATAAAAATAAAAATGAAAGAAAATTAACTTAAAACAGGAAGTCATACAAAATACAAAAGTGAGCCAGGTGCGGTGGCTCACGCCTGTAATTCTAGCACTTTGGGAGGCTGAGGCAGGCGGATGACCTGAGGTCAGAAGTTTGAGACCAGCCTGGCAAATATGGTAAAACCCTGTCTCTATTAAAATACAAAACTTAGCCAGGGTCTGAGGCAGGAGAATCGCTTGAACCCGGGAAGCAGAGGTTGCAGTGAGCCGAGATCGCATCACTGCACTCCAGCCTGGGCGACACAGCAAGACTCTGTCTCAAAACACAAAACAAAACAACAACAACAACAACAACAACAACAACAAACACCAGGAAGTCATTGGTCTTTTTTTAAATATATATATAGAGTCTCACTCTGTCACCCAGACAGGAGTACAGTGGCGAGATCTCTGCTCACTGCAACCTCTGCCTCCTGGTTACAAGTGATTCTCATGCCTCAGCCTCCCAGGTAGCTGGGATTATAGGCATGCGCCATCACACCCACCTCATTTTTCTATTTTTAGTAGAGACAGGGTTTCACCATGTTGGCCAGGCTGGTCTCGAACTCCTGACTACGGGTGATCCACCTGCCTCAGCCTCCCAAAGTGCTGGGATTACAGGCGTGAGCCACCGTGCCCAGCCTCATTAGTCTTTTCTGTGCACAAATACCTTCCCCAGTGCCCCCAGAAAGTTCACAGAGACACTCTGTCCTCCATTGGTGTCTAGAAGCCATCCCCTCACCAGTATAAGTTTAACTGCCCTTCCCCTTAGAGATGCAGCGCTAGACACAGTGAATTGTCCCCAGCCTCCATCTCCTCTTTGTCCTGAGTTGTGGGAGGCAGCCTCTGGGATGGCCTCCGATGGGCCTTGCCTCCTGGTGTTCACAGTTCTGTGTAATCCCCTTCCCTCGAGTGTGAGTGGAACCTAGGGATTCACTTCTAGCAAACAGAAAATGGCAAAAACGAGCTGGGCAAGGTGGCATGCGTCTGTAATCTCAGCAACTCAAGAGGCTAAGATGGAAGGATCCCTTGAGCCTAAGAGTTTGAGATAGATGAGCAACATAATAAGACATCATCTCAAAAAGAAAAAAAAACCGAAGGAAGGGAAGGGAAGGAAGGAAGGAAAGAAGGAAGGAAGGAAGGAAGGAAGGAAGGAAGGAAGGAAGGAAGGAAGGAAGGAAGGAAGGAAGGAAGGAAGGAAGGAAGGGAGGGAGGGAGGGAGGAAAGGAAGGAAGGAAGGAAGGGAGGGAGGGAGGGAGGAAAGGAAGAAAGGAAGGAAGGAAGGAAGGAAGGAAGGAAGGAAGGAAGGGAGGGAGGGAGGGAGGAAAGGAAGGAAGGAAGGAAGGAAGGAAGGAAGGAAAGAAGGAAGGAAGGAAGGAAGGAAGGAAGGAAGGAAGGAAGGAAGGAAGGAAGGAAGGAAGGAAGGAAGGAAGGAAGCCAGGCATGGTGGCTCACATCTGTAATCCCAGCAAGACTTAATATATACAAAGTCTTAGGAAACCTCTGCCCAGAGAAGGGGGCATCTAAGTGTAACTGTGGTTCTTTTTTTTTTTTTTTTTTTTGAGACGGAGTCTCGCTCTGTCGCCCAGGCTGGAGTGCAGTGGCCGTATCTCAGCTCACTGCAAGCTCCGCCTCCCGGGTTTACGCCATTCTCCTGCCTCAGCCTCCCGAGTAGCTGGGACTACAGGGCGCCCGCCACCTCGCCCGGCTAGTTTTTTGTATTTTTTAGTAGAGACGGAGTTTCACTGGGTTAGCCAGGATGGTCTGGATCTCCTGACCTCGTGATCCGCCCGTCTCGGCCTCCCAAAGTGCTGGAATTACAGGCTTGAGCCACCGCGCCCGGCCAACTGTGGTTCTTGTGCTTGTAAATGGGGTATCCTGGGGTGGTGATTAAGGGCTCCGGGGTCAGACCAGACTTCACTGTGGTTTTTTCTTTTCTTTTTTTTTTTTTTTTTCTTTTTTTTTTTTTTTTTGAGACGGAGTCTCGCTCTGTCACCCAGGCTGGAGTGCAGTGGCCGGATCTCAGCTCACTGCAAGCTCCGCCTCCCGGGTTCCCGCCATTCTCCTGCCTCAGCCTCTCGAGTAGCTGGGACTACAGGCGCCCGCCACCTCGCCCGGCTAGCTTTTTGTATTTTTTTAGCAGAGACGGTGTTTCACCGTGTTAGCCAGGATGGTCTCGATCTCCTGACCTCGTGATCCGCCCGTCTCGGCCTCCCAAAGTGCTGGGATTACAGGCTTGAGCCACCGCGCCCAGCCTCTTTTCTATTTTTTTTCTTTTCTTTTTTTTTTTTTTTTTTTTTGAGATGGAGCCTCACTCTGTCACCCAGGCTGGAGTGCAGCGGCACAATCTCAGCTCACTGCAACCTCTGCCTGCCCGGTTCAAGCAATTCTCGTGCCTCAGCCTCCCGAGTAGCTGGGATTACAGGCATATGCCACCACGTCAGGCTAATTTTCAGAGCCTCACTTTGTCACCCAGGCTGGAGTGCAGTGGAGCAATCTCAGCTGACTGCAGCCTCCACCTCCTGGGTTCAAGCGATCTTCACACCTCAGCATCCCAAGTAGCTGGGATTACAGGAATGCGCCACCACGCCAGGCTAATTTTTGTATTTATATTTGTATTTTTTAATACTTATTTATTTTTGAGACAAACACTTGTTCTGTCATCCAGGCTGGAGTGCAGCGGCACGATCTCAGCTCACTGCAGCCTCTGCCTCCCGGGTTCAAGCGATTCTTCTGCCTCAGCCTCCCAAGTAGCTGGGACTACAGGCGCCCGCCACCACACCCAGCTAATTTTTGTATTTTTAGTAGAGACGGGATTTCACTATGTTGGCCAGGCTGGTCTCAAATTCCTGACCTCGTGATCTGCCCGCCTTGGCCTCCTAAAGTGCTGTGATTACAGTCGTGAGCCACCGTGCCTGGCCTAATTTTTATATTTATAGTAGAGATGGGGTTTCACCATGTTGGCCAGGCTGGTCTCAAACTCGCAAGTTCAAGTGATCCACCTGCCTCTACCTCCCAAAGTGCTGGGATTACAGGGATGACCCACTGTGCCTGGCCCATTGCACCATGTTTAAAACACAGCACCTGACCAGTAAGTACAGAAAAATGGGCAAAGGTGACTAACAGATAAATTATGGAGAAATCAATGCAAATAGCTCTTAAACACATGAAAAGATGACCAATGTCCTCACCTTAGGAGACATGCGAAGGAAGATACCAGGACAATACCTCTTTTTGTTTTCTTTTCACTTCTTAGATAGGCAAAGATGTAAACTTTGTTTGTTTTTGTTTGCTTGTTTGCTTGTTTGTTTTGAGACGGAGTCTCGCTCTGTTGCCCAGACTAGCAGTAGCACAATCTTGGCTCAGTGCAACCTCCGCCTTCCGGGTTCAAGCGATCCTCCTGCTTCAGCCCTCCTAGTAGCTGGGATTGCAGGCACACGCCACCACATCTGGCTAATTTTTGTGTTTTTAGTAGAGACAGGGCTTCGCCATGTTGGCCAGGCTGGTCTGAAACTCCTGACCTCAGGTAATCTGCCTGCCTTGGCCTCCTAAAGTATTGGGATTATAGGCGTGAGCCACTGACCCGGCCTGTTTGTTTGTTTCGAGACAGAGTCTTGCTCTGTCACTCAGGCCTGGAGTTCAGTGGCACGATTACAGTTCACTGCAGCCTTACCTCCCAGGCTCAGGCGATCCTCCTGCCTCAGTCTCCCGACTAGCTAGAACCACAGTCACGCACCATCATAACCAGCTAATCTTTAAATGTTTTGTAGAGATGGGGGGTCTCACTATGTTGCACAGGCTGGTCTTGAACTCCTGGTCTCAAGTGATCCTGCTGCCTCCCAAAGCACTAGGATTACAGGCATGAGCCGCTGTGCCTGGCCAATGTAAACATCTGATAACACATCAGATTGGCAAGTGTCAGGGCCTCCTAGTTCAGTTCTTCATGGTTGACGGGAATGACAGTTGGGGTTTTATTGTGATGGAAGGCTTTAGATTTAACTGGGTAGAAACAGGCCTTGCTTAGCAGAAAGAGCTGCAGAGTAAGCACATCAGCCTGCACCACGTGAGGAGATACCAGGAACAAATGTGACTCCGAGGGAAAGCACGACCGAGACCATAAATAAAACCTCCCTTCCTGTTCAGATCCAAGCATGTGGACAGGCTCGAGTGACAACCACATTCAGTGGGCTGCCCTGCTAGAGGCTCCCCAGGCCTCGCCACTGGCCCTGAATCATCAGCCTTCCTGACATTGGCTCCGACCTACAGCCGAAACCTCAGCAAGTCCGAGGCAGTAACCGGGGCTCCTTACGTTGGGTGAGTCAAATCACACTCCCTGCATGAAAGGAGCCTAAAAGCTAGAATAGCAATAATAAAGAAACAAGGCCAGGTGCAGTGGCTCATGCCTGTAATCCCAGCATTTTAGGAGGCTGAGGCAGGTGGATTGCTTGAACTCATGAGTTCAAGACCAGCCTGGGCAGCATGGCAAAATCCCATCTCTGCAAAAAATACAAAAATTAGCCGGGCGTGGTGGCGTGCCCCCTGTAGTCCCAGCTGCTTGAGGGACTGAGGTGGGAGGATCACTTGAGCCCAGGAGATCAAGGCTGCAGTGAGCTGTGATCGTGCCACTGCACTCCAGCCTGGGTAACAGAGCCAGACCCTATCTCAAAAATAAATAAATAAATGAAAAATAAACAATTCCACTTTTTGTAATAATAACAATAATAAAGAAACAAGCTCAAATCCATGGGTATCAGCACACTGGTGACACGTGTCAGCACAAGTATGCATTAGCTTTGTAATCATTATAATAACACACAATTGCTTTGTCTATTTGTTAAGGTATTTACAACAATCGCAAACATCTGACATTAGATTTGTGAACGCTTTAAGCGATGGCCTTTGGAAGGAATGTTGAAATAATTAGGGAAGTCTGGTTTGGAGGAAGATTTAGAGGAACAACTGTTTAATGATTTTATCAAAGAACAAAGATTAGTTAGTACTCTTGTCCTTACATACGCAAGCCCCTGGATGTTAGATGATTGAGCAGCATGAAGAAATGGCTACTTATGGCCGGGCGTGGTGGCTCACACCTGTAATCTCAGCACTTTGGGAGGCCAAGACAGGAGGATCACCTGAGGTCAGGAGTTCAAGACCAGCCTGGCCAACATGGCCAAATCCCCTGTCTACTAAACATACAAAAATTAGCCGGGCGTGGTGGCACGTTCCTGTAATCCCAGCTACTCAGGAGGCTGAGGCACAAGAATCGCTTGAGCCCGGGAGGCAGAGATTTCACTGAGCCAAGATCCAGTCACTGCACTATAGCCTGGACAACAGAGCAAGACTCTGTCTCAAAAATAAAAAAGAAATAATAAAATTAATTAATTAAAATAAAATAAGGAAGCTCCCTATGTAGTGATATGGAAAGAGCATCAAAATGTATTAAATGGCCAGGTGTGATGGCACACACCTGTAATCCCAGCACTTTGGGAGGTTGAAGCAGAAGGATCTCTTGGGCCCAGAAATTCAAGACCAGCCTGGGCAACACGGCAAAACCCCATCCCAACAAAAAATACAGTGCTATGGTCCCAGCTACTCAGGTGGCTGAGGCAGGAAAATTGCTTGAACTGGGGAGGTCAAGGCTGCAGTGAGCTGAGATCACACCACTGCACTCCAGCCTGGGTGGCAGAGCGAGACCCTGTCTCAAAAAAAAAAAGAAAAAAGGCAGAGAGGATGGGCTCAGATGAGAGTCTGTCTGTCTGAGCCTCCTGTGCCCTCTTCTCACCCTCCTCCCCAATGAACAGGCCACCCAACATTCATGTGTAGGAAAAACAAGAACTGAAGGGTGGTTCCCTAAAGAGATCCAACTCTGACAGCTTGAGGTGGTAATTACGGTAGATGCTGGCATCTGAGATGGAAAAAAAAAAACAAAAAAAAAGCAGCCAGTCCTACCCTGGCACTTGGGGCAGAGGGGAGGGGAAGCTGGAAGTGGGGTTCCTGGACCCTTCTCTGCCCACAAGTGAGACCAGCCTGTCAGCAAGCCCCCCAGCCCGAGACACAAAGCTCCATTCATGCTCTAATGCAGGCCCAAGATGGCGGGAAAATTGTCTGATATTTAGAATAGGAAGTGCACCCCTATCACCTACAAACACCAGCTTATCCCTTGTTTGGGAAAGTCAAGAGACAAGCAAGTCTGACCAAATAGGAAGAGAAAAATCAGCACCCAGCAATGGAACCCAAAGTCAACAGCTAATTCAAGACCCAATCAAGGTGCAACTACTGCACTTGGTTGTGAAGATCTCTTTGGTCTCTTTTGTGATTATTCATACACTGACTTTTTGAAAAGTCCTGGCCAGTTATCTTGGGGATAGCCCCCATTCTCAACGCATGATGATTTGCCTTTTTGTTCGTTTGTTTGTTTTTGTTTTTGAAACAGGGTCTTGCTCTGTTGCCCAGGCTGGAGTGCAGTGGTGCAATCATAGCTCAGTGTAACCTCGACCTCCTGGGCCCGAGCAATTCTCCCATGTCAGCCTCACAAGTATTAATAGCTGGGACTATAGGTGTGTATCACCACACGTGGCTAGTTTTTTTTTTTTTTTTTTTTTTTTAGAAATAGGGACTCGCTATGTGACCCAGGCTGGTCTCAAGCTCCTGGGATCAAATGATCCTCCCGCTTCAACCTCCAAAAGTGCTGGGATTACAAGCATGAGTCACCAGGTCCGGCCTATTTCCTCATTATTAAATTTAGGTTCAAAGTTTAGGTCAGGCCAGGCGAGGTGTCTCACACCTGTAATCCCAGCACTTTGGGAGGCCAAGGCAGGAGGATCACCCAAGGTCAGGAGTTTGAGACCAGCCAAACCAACATGGCTAAACCCCATCTCTATTAAAAATACAAAAAATTAGCCAGGCGTGGTGGTGGGCACCTGTAATCTCAGCTACTTAAGAGGCTGAGGCAGGAGAATCCTTTGAACCCGGGAGGCAGAGGTTGCAGTGAGCCAAGATCATGCCACTGCACTCCAGCCTAGGCTATATAGCGGGACTCCATCTCAAAAAAAAAATTAGGCCTAACACTTTTTTAAAATAAGAATTGCATATAGAACCTGGGCAACTTGGTGAAACCCCATCTCTCCAAAAAGTACAAAAACTTGCCAGATGGAGTGGTGCACACCTATAGTTCCAGCTACTAGGGAGGCTGAAGTGGGAGGATCACTTGAGCCTGGGAGGTCGAGGATGCAGTGAGCTGTGATTACAGTACTGCACTCTAGCCTGGGTGTCAGAGAGATACTCTGTCTCAAAAAAAAAAAAAAAAAAAAAAATTTATATAGGCAATTTTGTGTCACATCACGAGACATTGACATCACAATGTTCCATTATTGGGATACTGTTCTATCACTCGGTTAAGAAGTTGCTTTCAGCTGGGCACAGGCAAGGTGGCTCACGCCTGTAATCCCAGCACTTTGGGAGGCCGAGGTGGGCAGATCACAAGGTCAGGAGATCGAGACCATCCTGGCTAACACGGTGAAACGCTGTCTCCACAAAAATACAAAAAATTAGCCAGGCGTGGTGGCGGGTGCCTGTAGTCCCAGCTACTCGGGAAACTGAGGCAGGAGAATCGCTTGAACCCGGGAGGCGGAGCTTGCAGTGAGCCAATATTGTGCCACTGCACTCCAGCCTAGGTGACAGAGCAAGACTCCGTCTCAAAAAAAAAAAAAAAA
Source organism: Macaca nemestrina (assembly GCF_043159975.1). Taxonomy (NCBI): domain Eukaryota; kingdom Metazoa; phylum Chordata; class Mammalia; order Primates; family Cercopithecidae; genus Macaca; species Macaca nemestrina. The sequence continues at coordinate 48,175,006 of NC_092144.1, read as the reverse complement.
AAAAGAAAGAAGAAGTTGCTTTCCAGAGTTCCCCCACCCCACTGAATAGGTACATTTTTTTCCCCTTTGTAATGAATAAGGCGTCTATTGGGTGATAGTTTTGGACTACTCCCCAACAATCTCTTACCAATCCTTTTGCATCCCTTGATTATCCAAATTATTTAACTTCAGACCCCCTGTGCTGCTTCTAATTTATCTGTAATAAACAGATACTATCTGTAGAAGTAAATTGTTTCGTGCCTGTAAAAGTATGTAGGCTGCATCACAGCAGTCGCTTAATAACAGTATTGATTTTAAAAATCATCCCAGCGCCAGGGCTAAAATCTCTTATCTGCAAACCTACGGTTTCTTCATAAATTAGGCCCCCAACTCTTCAAATAGTGAGACCTGCCTGCACCCACATTAGGCTATTTATACCGTCTCTTCCACTGAGTGCGTATTTCTCTCCACACAGCTTTTATTTTTTATTTATTTATTTATTTATTTATTTATTTTTGAGACAGAGTCTTGCTCTGTCACCCAGGCTGGATGCAGTGACACAAGATCTCAGCTCACCACAACCTCTGACTCCCGGGTTCAAGCAATTCTGCCTCAGCCTCCTGAGTGGCCGGGACCACAGGCGCGCACCACATACCCGGCTAATTTTTGCATTTTTAGTAGAGACAGCGTTTCACCATGTTGGCCAGGCTGGTCTCGAACTCCTGACCTCGAGTGACTCACCAACCTCGGCCTCCCAAAGTGCTGGGATTACAGGTGTGAGCCACTGCTCCTGACCTCCACACAGACTTTGAAGCAGAAATATCATGCACTTTGGAGTACTGCCCCCAACCCAGGGGGATATTGCAGAACTCTGTATGGATATCTGAACTGTATTTTAAAATCCAGGCCTGGCTCATGCCTGGAATCCCAGCTACTCGGGAGTCTGAGGCAGGACGATCCCTTGAACCTAGGAATTCAGAGTTGCAGTGTGCTACGTTCGAGCCACTGCACTCCAGCCTGGGTGACTGAGCGAGACCCTGTCTCAAAAAAACTAGATAAATAAAAAATAAATAAAATAAGACCGGGCGTGGTGGTTCACGCCTGTAATCCCAGCAATTTGGGAGGTCGAGGCGGGTGGATCACCTGAGGTCAGGAGTTCGAGACCAGCCTGGCCAATATGGCGAAACCCCATCTCTTCTAAAAAATACAAAAATTAGCTGGGCGTGGTGGTGGGCACCTGTAATCACAGCTACTCGGGAGGCTGAGGCAGGAGAATTGCTTGAACCCGAGAGGCGAAGATTGCAGTGAGCCGAGATCGAGCCACTGCACTCCAGCGTGGGCAAAAGAGCGAGACTCCGTCTCAAAAAAATAAAATAAAATAAATAAAACCCCCAACATCCGGAATGCAAAACGAACTAGGCCTACGCCTTTCACATAAGGAACTGCGTGTGGATCTGTGCTAAAAACTCTACCAATAATACAGTAATTTTACAACTCACGGCAGAAAATGCTTTCAAAGGCGGTTGGTACAAATAATAACAATAGTAGTCAAATTAGCGTTGGCTCTGAGCCCAGCACTGTGCTCCGCGCTGCACACGCAGACTCTCACGCCGTCCTCACGATGGCGCTGTGGGGCCTGGCTGAGGTTTCTAGGGGAAGGGTCCTTGGGGAATCCAGACTCTCTGGCTGTGTGACCCCTCCAAGCTAGCGACTTGGACTACGTGCAATAGACCAGATATCTCTGGACTTCAGTTTCTCAGGAGAGGCGTCCATGAGGAGGTCATGCATGTAAAGCATGTAGCACAGTGGCAGATACGAGCCAGTGGGTCTGGAGAATGATTTACCAGCGTGGGCAAGGCCTGGCTTCCAGAAAACTAGCTCTGGGGTGTCTGAGATCAGTCACCTTGAGGTCCCTGCTGCAATCTAGGGCCATCAGAAGGGACTGCAAAGGCCCAAGGGCAGAGGTAAAGGGAGAAAATGGGTGGTGGCCCCAGCCGGATTAATTCAGTTGTCTATAGCTGGTGGGGATGGGGAGGACGGGGGAGTCCTAAGGTGGGAGGGTGCAGAAAGTGTGTGTGCTGAAGGGATTTAATTTAAGATCAGGCCCGGGCTGTGAGAATCTAGCCCTGGGAAGCAACGTAAATACAAGAAAATCCCTGTGACCAGGGACTTTGATCCAAGTGTTTCGAATCAGGCCCTGGGTCGGGATCACAGCTAAGCGGTTTACCAACTGTGGACCTGGGCAGGATCCCATACATGTGAGGGGTGGAGACGGCCGCAAGCAGGAGGCCAGAACCAGAAGGAAACGGAATTTGAATGGGGGTGGGGAGCTAGGACCAGTCCCTCCGCGGCAACTAGGCCTCCCGCTTGCCGCACGCAGCCCTCCCAGCTCCCCGGCCCGCCCTCGCTCCCGCCCGGCCCAGCCGCCGGAGGAGGGGCGGCCTCCCGCACCCGCCCGCGGGATCTCAGAGTCACCGCCCCCGGCGCCGGGCTGCAGCCGCCACGCCCCGGGAGAGGACCGACTGCCTAGACCGCGGGTCCCGGGGCTCCCTAGGCCACGCCGATCACGGGAGGCCCCCGACTGCCTCCCAGAGCAAAGGGAGGAAAGGAGCTTAGCCCTCCGCTGCAGCCTCCGAGCAGCCCGCCGGTGAGCGCCGGGACAGGTAGGGGACCCGGGTCGGGACCCAAACGTCAGTCCCATTCTCGCCCACAGCTGGGGCGCCCCGGGAAGGATTCCCGCGCCAGGGCCTACCCGGAGGGGCGGGTCCCTGAGAGTCCCATAACCCGCAGCGTCCCTTCCCCGGGCCCTCCCTCGGCCCGAGGCTCCTTTAAACCCAAAGTTATACAGATGCACGTTAGAAAGTCCCAAATCTGGAAGGGCTTTGCTTTGAACGTGGGTGTTCGAACGCCCAGGCCTCTCCACCCCTGGCGCGCGTCCGCGGAGGCTACCATCTAAAACCCCTGCCAAACGCTGCAAACCAACACGTGGGCGCAACAGCCCGGGGAAGGCCTGGCCGCTTTTTACCGTTGCTTGATTTTCTGTCTTCTGGCCGTCAGTCCCTTCGCAGAATCTGTGAATCAGAAGCCTCGGAGGGCGGTTTCTTGATTTAGCTACTTGGGCACATTATGTGTTTCGCTATGGCCCCAACTCTCAATTTAAATTTTGTTCTGCCAAGTTACTTTTGCAATGTTCAGCGGTATGTTCTAAAGCTCTGTATACTGTCTCTTCGACTTTAGACAGCGTCTATTTACTCCATATTTTGAAAGACAAATATTACGGGAGTCTAGTTGTAATTAAATGATACTTCTTTAAAAATGTTCCAGTAATACACGACACTCAGACACGTAGGACAGGACAGAGCTTTGCATGGAAAACAACCCGCCTTTAAACAACAGCCTCTCCCTCACCACTGCCCCCAACCCCTGTCGGCCAGATACATTTTTTTGTAACTACATTGCTTTTCAAAAATGGCAAAAAGTAACTCGTGATCGCTGGTGCCTTGTTTTTAACGTTTTCCACCTTTTATTCCTTTGGTATCTATTTCCAAATCTTTAAAGCAGATTTTTGGATTGTTATTTCTTATTTCATCAACTTTTAGAGGACGCGTCCATGGATCCCTTGCTAAAAATAGCAGACAACTTTAATCATCTCCATGGTTTTCCTCCTCCCTATATAATCACCTCCCTGTATAGTCAGGACATTACTTTTGGCTTCTCTATTGGCTACTTTTCTAACATAAAATATTTTTTTAACTTGAATTTATTGTTCCATTAAATATACCTAGTATCCGTTGACTCTCTCTTTTTTTTTTTTTTTTTTGAGACGGAGTCTCGCTCTGTCCCCGGGCTGGAGTGCAGTGGCCGGATCTCAGCTCACTGCAAGCTCCGCCTCCCGGGTTTACGCCATTCTCCTGCCTCAGCCTCCCGAGTAGCTGGGACTACAGGCGCCGCCAGCGCGCCCGGCTAGTTTTTTGTATTTTTTAGTAGAGACGGGGTTTCACCGTGTTAGCCAGGATGGTCTCGATCTCCTGACCTCGTGATCCACCCGTCTCGGCCTCCCAAAGTGCTGGGATTACAGGCTTGAGCCACCGCGCCCGGCCATGACTCTCTTTTTGTAAGTCTTGGCTAAGGAACTTCTTTCTAAAAAATACATTTTTAGGCCGGGTGCCGGCGCGGTGGCTCACGCCTGTAATCCCAGCACTTTGGGAGGCCGAGGCCGGGAGATCACCTGAGGTCAGGAGTTAAAGACTAGTTAAAGACTAGCCTGGCCAAGATGAAACCCCATCTCTACTAAAAGTTCAAAAATTAGCCTGGCATGGTGGTGGGTGCCTGTAATCCCAGCTACTCAGGAGGCTGAGGAAGGAGAATCTCTTGAACCCTGGAGGTGGAGGTTGCAGTGAGCCAAGATTGCGCCATTTGCACTCCAGCCTGGGTGATAAGAGCGAGACTGTCTCAAAAAAAAAAAATATACACACACACACACACACACACACACACATATATATATGCATTTGAGACCCCATCTCAGTCAAATCAAATCAAATCAAAACTGTGTTGCCCAGGCTGGAGTCCCGTGTCTTAATCATGGCTCACTGCAGCCTCGACCTCCTGGGCTCAAGAGATCCTCCCACCTCAGCCTCCTGAGTAACTGGGGCTACAGGTACATGCCCCCAAACCCCACTACTTTGTGTATTTTTTGTGGATACGGTTTTGCCATGTTACCCAGGCTGGTCTCGAACTCCTGGGCTCAAGCCATCCACTCATCTTGGCCATCAAAAGTCCTGGGATTACACGTGTGAGCCACCGGCGCCCAGACAAAAAGATAAATTTTTAAAATAACATTTTTGTATTTATGTAAATATTAATTTCTTCAATTCCAATCAAGTTCTACATATGGCTTACAAATCAGATAGAAAAGCTTGCCTTAATTTTTTTCTATAATAAAAGTAATAGAATCTCTTTTAGAAAAATGGAAAACGAAGTGTTTTAG